>NW_011494633.1:5301280-5345720 GCF_000754665.1 Bison bison bison | reverse complement strand
TACGTCAAGGCTGTATATTGTCACCCTGCTTATTTAACTTCTATGCAGAGTACATCATGAGAAACGCTGGGCTGGATAAAGCACAAGCTGGAATCAAGATTGCTGGGAGAAATATCAATAACCTCAGATATACAGATGACACCACCCTTATGGCAGAAAGTGAAGAACTAAAGAGACTCTTGATGAAAGTGAAAGAGGAGAGTTGAAAAAGTTGGCTTAAAGCTCAACATTCAGAAAACAAAGATCATGGCATCCAGTCCCATCACTTCATGGCAAATAGATGGGGAAATAGTGTCAGACTTTATTTTGGGGGGCTCCCAAATCACAGCAGATGGTGACTGCAGCCATGAAATTAAAAGAGTCCTACTCCTTGGAAGGAATGTTATGACCAACCTAGACAGCATATTAAAAAGCAAAGACATTCCTTTGCCAACAAAGGTCCATCTAGTCAAAACTACGGTTTTTCCAGTGGTCATGTATGGATGTGAGAGTTGGACTATAAAGAAAGCTGAGTGCCGAAGAATTGATGCTTTTGAACCGTGGTGTTGGAGAAGACTCTTGAGAGTCCCTTGGACTGCACGGAGATCCAACCAGTCCATCCTAAAGGTAATCAGTCCTGAATGTTCATTGGAAGGACTGATGTTGAAGCTGAAACTCCAATATTTTGGCCACGTGATGCGAAGAGCTGATTCATCTGAAAAGACCCTGATGCTGGGAAAGATTGAGGGAGGGAGGAGAAGGGGATGACAGAGGATGAGATGGTTGGATGGCATCACCGACTCAGTGGGCATGAGTTTGAGTAAACTCCAGGAGTTGGTGATGGACAGGGAAGCTTGGTGTGCTGCAGTCCATGGGGTCGCAGAGTTGGACACAACGGAGCGACTGAACTGAACTGAACTGAATTCTTCTCATTAGACATATTCTTTCTTCCTACAATATGTCTGTCTCCTTAAAAAGAAATTACATATGGGAGATATTGAGAAACCTTGAGAATTTAAATCTTGTACATCTAGGTTAAAGTAATATTTTTCTTATAACAAGATTTCCATAATCTCATCAGAGACATACATCCTTTGATACTTAAGTATGAAATTTAACCCAAATCATGAGTATCTTTATGATTTGTGGTATATTTCCCTACTTTTATTTCAATTATAATTTGGTATTTAATAGCTAACTCTTTAATATAAAAAATCTTCTATGATAGCAAATGTCTGTCTATAAAGGAAAGGTTTAAATATTTGCAGGGGTGGGGATCATTTAGAGTCAAATGGTAATGGCATATGTTGGGCCAAGGCCACCGTGTGTTTCTGAAATAAATCACATCTCTCATAAGCTCGGTACACGAATCTGAAGAGAAATGAGAGGTCCAAAAATAAACAAGGACCGCACCAGCACCCTTAGAATAAAACCAGCTTCCCAGAGAGATTTGTTTCCAATGAACAATTAATAGTGCCTTTTGCTAGTGGTGAAGAACCCGCCTGCCAAAGCAGGAGAGATGTAAGAGACGCAGGTTCGATCCCTGGGTCGGGAAGATTCCCCTGGAGGAGGGCATGGCAACTCACTCTAGTACTCTTGCCTGGAGAATCCCATGGACAGAGGAGCCTGGTGGGCTACAATCCATGGGGTCCCAAAGAGTCGGACACGACTGAGTGACTTTCACTTTCAAAAAAAATTACAATTGTGACAGGGAGGAAAAAAGGAAATACATATGATAAATTGGATACTGAACATTAAAAATAACTTCAGAAAGTGATGTAGTATATCCTTATGAATCCTCTGTATATTCTCCACTTGAAATTATCACTCAGTATCAAGTCTGAGTAGGATCCACGGAATCTAGTAACAATTTCACAAAAGAAGCACATATACTTGCGGTTCTCTTCAACAATGAGGAGAGATGCAAAACTCTCCAAACTTGTACTATTTTGCTCCTCGAAATCACATTTTAACTTCAAGAACTAAAATGAAATGGGCTTGAGTAATGAAGGAAAAAGCACCAAAAAACTAGAGCTGTGTGGGTGTGTGTGTGGGATGGGGGAGGTAGGCATAGAGATGGATGGGAGAGAGAAACAAAGATACCCTCAATTTCAGCAAAGTCCTCCATGTTTATTTTGACAATCTGGGGTATTTTCTCATAAACACAATTAAGGTGGTTAGAGTGAGAAAGAGCACAAGAAGGAGAAAAACCTTCCCTTGATCCTCACCCAGGCAGCAGATCTGAAGGTTCCTTCTCTAGTTCCATGTATACATATCCATCCACTCTGTAGATGCCACATGGCTGGATAAACAAGGGGTTGGGGTGGTGGGGAGCAACCACCACCCAAACAAACAAGCAAACAATCGACCTCTCAATCACCAACCACTATTTACACCCTTTGACTTAAGTGGTAATGAGTTCATCAATATTTAAAGGACAATAACCTTATTTTATCTAAACCTCTAGAACCTTAAAACCAAAGAAAAGTACAGGATGTGACATTTACCCTTTCTGTCCCCACCTTATCTGCACCCCCACACACCCCCCCTCACCCCACCTTTACTGGCCATCACACAGGATGGAAGCAGTCCTCTCTGAGCAGACTATTGTTCATGCTGTTCTTACAGCAAATAAAGTGAACATATTCCCCCCAAGCAAAGTGAATATAACTAAGGAACCAGAGCAGTACAGCAGTGCAGGAAAAAAAAGTAGTTGAAATTTACAGCTTAAAATCTCAGACTGCAGAATTCATCTAGTTCAACACAATTATTTTAGTATTGAATTAGTGGATTCTATAAGGATTGTAGATTCATTTAGTATCAAATGAATAAACTCTATGAAGGCTAGGTTCCAATTCCACCTCTGTCTCTGACTAGCTACCTATCTTAAGCAAATCCCTTCCCTTCCACAGGCCCATTCATTCAACATTGAAATAAGTGTGTCGAACTAGATGAATTCTACAGTCCCACTCAGGCTTAATGTTCTAAGACTTTAAGTTACAAATTCCAACTACCTTTTTTCCCTTTTAAAAGTGAGAGGGCTTTTTTTGCAGAGATTGATAAGCTGATTCTAAAATCCATATGAAAATGCTAGGGAACCAGAATAGCCCAAATGATCTTGAAAGAGAAAAAAGTTGGAGGATGTACACTTGCTGACTTAAAACCCTGATACAGTTACAGTATTGAAAACAGTGTGGTACTGGCATACAGATAGATGTGGGTAGAGGAACAGATCAGTGAAACAGAACTAAGACTCTAGGAAGAAAGTCATACATTCATGGGCAACTGACTTCCAACAAAGATGGCAAGAAAAGTTAATGAGGAAATAGTCTTTCAACAAATGACGCCAGCACTACTGGGTATTCAAGTGCAAAAGAATGAAATCGGACCCTTAGCTCACATCATATGTAAAAGTTAACTCAAAATGAATCAAAGACTTAAATATAAGAACTATATTTAACCACAAAACTCTCAGGAAAGAAATAGGCATAAATTTTTGTGACAATGGATGAAGCAATGGCTTTCTAAGATACAACACCAATAGTACAAGGAACTAAAAAGTAAAAAGATACATTAGACTTCATCAAAATTTAAAAGTTTTGTGTTTCAAAGGACACCATCAAGAGAGGGGGAAAAATGTCTACAAATGGGAAAAAATATTTGCAAGTCACATATGTTAAGGATTTAGTATCCAGAATACATTTAAAAAAATTAAAAACTCTTTAACTCAACAATAAAAAGATAAATAACCCAATTTAAAAATAGGCAAAGGATCTGAACAGATACATACCTACAAAAGATAAATGTGGCCATTTATAAGAACAAGAAAAGAAGCTCAAAATCATCAGTCATTAGAGAAATGGAAATCAAAACCACAATGAGATACCTCTTCATACACAGTAAAATGGCTAAAGTAAGATAATGGTTCATCAGTGCTGCCAAGGTCATGGAGAAACTGGAATCCTCATACACTGCTGGGAGGAATGGAAAATGGTGCAGCCACTGTGGAGAACAGTCTGGCAATTTTTCAAATGGTTACACAGAGTTACCATATGATCCAGCCCTTCTACTTTTAGGTATATGCCTCTCTAGACTGAAAACATGTGCCCATACAAGAACTTGTACACAAATATTCATTCAGAGCAGCATTATTCATTATAGCCAAAAAGTAGAAACAAACCAAATGCCTCTCAACGGATGAATGGACTAAAGCAAAATGTGGTGCATCCACATGGAGTATTATTCAGCCACAAAAAGCATATTGACACATGCTACACCACTGATGAATCCTAAAAGTTATGCCAAGAGTCAGACACAGAAAAACACACACTGTATGATTCCATTTTTTTGAACTATCAAGAATAAGTAAATTCACAAAGACAGAAAACAGATTAATGGTTGCCCAGAGTTGAGACGTGAGAATGGGGAGTGACTGCTAACGAATATGACCTTTCTTTTTGGGGTGATGAAGTGTTCTGGAATTAAGACAGTGGCAATGGTTGCATAACTCTGTAAATACACTAAAAAAAAAACCCCAATGAATGTAACTTTAAAAAAGTGAATTTTAAAGTGAATTGTTATCTAAGAAAAATTTTTACAGGCAAAGGCCCTCCTTAGAAAATTGATTTCCTCACTTCTGTTTCAGGCCACCTACTGGTTCATGAAAATAAAAAAATCTGTAATATTTGACATTTATAATCCCATTGACACGAATTACAGAATAAAATTTCTTTTTAACCAAATTATTTATAGATATCAACTGACGGTCCACTGTATTTAGTCTTCTTCTGAAAAATGATAATCTGAAAGTTCTCTGAGCTCATGATTTATCTCAGAGTCCTTTTTAAAATTTACATTCTTCTTAAGCAACTGAGACTGAACAAATATCTTCATTTTAGAGATTTTAGTAATACTGTCATCTAGAAACAGGTGAAAACCTTGCTCCTGCATTGACACTAGTTAGCACAGCAATCTTCAAGCAGTGCTTTAACATTTAATTCCCATTCACAGGACAATAGAAAGGCAAAGCAAGAAATGATTTTTCAATACCAGTACTGCAATGTAATATGTATAACCTGATGCTTTAAGCCATCAAACAAGTGCAGACTTTCTTTTCCCTGGAATATAAATAGAATTCTAGGCTTACTCTATTCAGCAGTAAGAGCTGAAGTGATTTTTTTTCAGAGCTCTACAAAAAAAAATACCCTTTATCTTTACCACCTGTAACATTATTTTGTATATCTGGTTTTCAGTACCAGAAGGCTATAAACTTTGCATGAGCAATCTAACCCACAGTAAGAGCTCTCTAAGCCTTAGAAATAGAATGAACTATTAATTCTTGTCTAATATCAGTGGGTTGTACTATGCATAGTTCCATATAAGTTAAACAAGAAGACTGATTCTTCTAAAAATGCTGAAGTGTACAGAGAGGAGGGGTTAAATAATTAAGAAGTAAAGATCAAGGTCTGTCATGATTAAGCTACATTCTAAAAAAAGCACCAACAGATTACAACAGGGTGACATGATTTTCATTTTTAAGTTCAATGGAAATTGCATGTACTGTTTTTACTCTTAAGCACAAGTGGTTTACACTGTATCGAGGCTGCTGGCCCCAAGAAAGACATGAACATAGAAAGGATGGTCTTGTCCAACTTCAGTATTATTTTTGTAGCAATATGTATAAAACTCAACCACTGTTTGGGCAACCTTAGGAGAAAGCAAGCCTAAGAGATGAACACATTTACACCTCTTAATTATACTGTTACCTTATAAAAATGTAAAGTTCAACATTTGCTCCTCTGAAAGCAAAGCACTGAACAGTCTCCAATACAGTAACCAAGCTGTGAGTTAAGATGTGTTTAAATGTAGGCAAGACCTTTAAGACTAAGAGTTTTCTTCAATTACATATATCCAAATGACAGTGTTATAATTCAAATTGAACAACAATAACAGGAACAAAATCTTGATAAAGTAAGAAATGGGGGAAATAAAAACTGACTTCTGAACCAAATGTATCCCATCTCATGGAAGAGTGAATCACTGGGAAGCATGCCACGGAGAAGAGAAGCTCCATGTGAAGAAAATGCATACAGGAATTTAAGTTACAGCACGTACTCTTGGTTTTTCTGTTTTTTAAATACATAGGCTTCAAAAAACTGTTTTATCAGTTTGTTTTTTTTATAGCACATCTTTTTAAAAGAAATTCCTACTTTTCATTCCAGAAAATATAAGAAACAGTTTGCAAGAATTCATGCAAACATGCTTCTCTAAGGCCATGAACAGGTTTGCTAAGTTGCATTGTTTAATTCAAGTAAAAGCCCTTCTAAAATAAGGGGTCTGTAAAGGAAGCCAGTTACCTTCAACTCCAAGGCCTGTGCACTTGTAAGGATCTCTGACACTCTGAAAGCCAAAAGGCAGCATGCTCATTTGAGCATTAGCAATATGGTTTCTATTTACACTTTTAAAAATCAAGTGGATGTTAAGTTTTTCTGGCAGATTCTTTTTATATGTTACAAAACAAAAAAGCAAAAGCTTAGAATAAGAATCCTTTTTTCTTAGAAAGGTCAAACAGATACGTTTTGACATCATGTCCTTTACACAATGGCATACTGTTCATATAAAAGGTCTCTTATCCTATAAAAGTCTTGACAAAGGCAGCCTTCTAATCCAATGCGTCCAGTTTCCGTCTAGAAACCAAGTAGAAAAAAAAAGTTCTTTAGTACATCTTCTACCCGTTAATATGCAGACATGATAACCAAAACATATTAACTAGGTTACTTTATGATTGATTAGGAAGTGACTGTTCTGATTCACAGAATATGAACATAATATTCTAGTCATGAATTTTACATAGACACATAAATGTCAGAAGATTCAAATAATAAAAATCTACAATAAAATTATATACCACATCTTTGACAGTCCCTTTTAAAAGCCTTCAAGGTCATCATGATAAATTTAATTTACTGAGCTCCAGTTTGTAAAATTAACTCAATCAAGAATTACAGAATTCAAAATAACAAAATACCAGAAGTATTTGTTCACTCAGTCCTTCCTTACTAAAAACACACTTACTCTACGGACTGCCACTTGATTGTTGCAAACGAGCACGCCTCCTACGAATTCAGCTTGGATCCCCTCCCGTAAAAGAACTTGTTTGAAGTCTGACAGTCTTGGTTCATTCATAAAAACCGACTGATGTCCAGGAACCTGAGGTAAGGTTAAAGGGAAAAGAATTTCAAACAGAACACTAGACACAGAGTTGTACTGAATAAAGGGAAGTAACACATGATCTCAAAGCTACTTTCTATTATCCCCTGAATTCCTTTGACAGATCATTTCAAGTCTATAAATCACATTCCCAGTTGTTATTCTGAGTTTTACCTCCTTATTTAACATTACAAAGCCCTTCACATTTTCTGAATGTTTCACAATCAAGTTTATTAGTCATGCCTCATAATAACAGAAAGACGTTTGATAATGTTATGCTCTTCACTCACCCACTTGCCAAAGGGGGTCAACGAGAGTGCCAGTAGGCAGAACTGAACTGAAATTTCATTTTCCAGATCCCAGTCCTTTGTATATAGTTCAGAGGATAACTGTCCCTGACCCCGCTTCCACTGTCCTTTCCCCTCACTGTGGATGCGGTGGACACCGTGGGTTTTAGAATCAAAGGCAAGTGGTTCAACGTAAAGGCGCTGCTTTGACGTTGTTTTGGAGAGTGCCAGCTTTGGCACAGAGAGGAAAGTTCCTAATTCCTTCCTGCAATTTCAAGAGTTGTGCTAGAGGGGATCTGGTGAAAGAGGCCATCTCTTCATTCCTTATTGCATAGAAGGGCTAAAGACATCACGGGACAGTCGTTTAAGACTCGGATCATGTGCTTTTAATATTACCATACGTTAAACTATTTTACAGCTCTGCCAGTTAACTAGATATCTCTTGAGAACACGTGAACAAAATACCAAACTAAAACTATATCTCTACTAAATAAAACATTTCTAACTATATCAAAAACAAAAGTGGTTCAACTGAAGAGGCAACATAGAAAAATGGAATTATAAATCTCCTAACTATAATAGAAGTAGACAGGTGACACTCCCAACCATCAAACTTAACATTTAAAAATCTATTCTGGAAAAAGCAAATCATGGAACAATTATGTGTCTTAGAAGATTTGCTGAAGGGTTCTCTACTATCGTTATTCTCTAGCCGTGGAGGACACACAAGCACAAGCACAGGAACGTTATCTTTAGTAATTTTTTTAAAACTTCAAAATGAGTCTACATATGACACATTTTAAATGGTTCAAAACATAGAAGGAAAATTCAAAGGGTAAATTAAGGGAGAGAGGAGAAGCAGCACATGCTTTTTTTACCTCATGAGGTGGTAAGGGTTCCAGAGTAGGAATGATCTCACTTTCTTCACCTGTTTCTTTCTCATCGTCTCCGAACAGACTTTTCATGGCCTTCTGCTGTGCTATGACACTAGAATCTGAAGGCGCATCCACTTGCATTTCAGAGTCTTCTCCATCATCCTTTAGTTCGCCTTCTTCTAAAATAACTCCTGTGTCCACTTTGGAAACTCTCATGTCTAAGACACCGTCTATCCAAGCTAGTTCAGCATCTTTTGCCTTACAAAACTGAAGGGAGCTGACAAGTGAATCTTTTAATCTCACCTAGATATGATGCAAAGGGGAAAAAGAGAAATAAAGCCCACAGAGTATAACTTGACAATTAAATATGACCTATTATTATAATTTTCTAACTTTAGTACTGTGTATTAAAGTTTAAAAATCTCTCACTCATCTGATCTTCACTGTAACTGGTAATGACCCAATGACCCATAAGATCATTAGGGCCCCGTCTACTTTCCAAAGTAAAGGTTCTTAACTTCGACTGCACACTGGGACCACATGGCAAATTTTCTTTTCTACTGATGCCAGGGTCCTACCTCCAGTGATTCTAATGTAACTGGTGAGACTAAGACGAAAACATTGAACCCCCTTGACTCCCCAGAGCTCTCCTGATGTGGAGCTGAGGTTGGAAACCACCAATAATCTCGCCCCCTAGGACGTGCTGCTTGAAGGCCAGCATGCTTACCTGGTAGATGTGAGTTTCACTAGTGGCATCGACTGTCTCATGCAGCTTTGGCATGTATACTTTAATATCCTTCCCACCAAATGCACGACAGCACTCTGCAAGATCCTGACTGGCTTCTGGTGGTCCATGGACAATGATTAACTGGCGTGGTTTCATCTGATTGATGATTTTTTTAATGGAATCCCCATCAGAGCGTCCTTCATAGTCTATGTAAGTAACCCTGGCCCTGTAATTAAATGATTATTCAAGTTTCCTTTTCTGGTAAGTTCATTCTAAAATTAGGTTTTTAATAGCTTTTATCATCAGGAAAGAAATGTATCAACATGTAGCATGAGGATTTGAGGAATATACCCTGTTATATTGTTAACATGTATTATTAAGCTCTTAGCTATATTCAAGAATGTATACTAAATGATACTACTAGACAAATAAGCCACTCTGCTCTCTGATAACTTAAAAAATATATATATTCCAAAATGATAATTTGCTGCTGTTAACTGCACTAGCAGAAAGGGGGAAAAAAGGTTCACAATGGGTATTTTTAAGACACAGTGGTGTTTTTAAGATATTAGTGCCCTAGAGGTAATTGAGTTAAGGTGTTTATTTTACTGAACAAGCTCTTAGAAAAATTAAACTTGTGAATTACACGAGTTCACCTGCTACTCAACTTACTAAAAACACCAGAAAGAATGTTTCTTCATATAAATGTACAATGTGAAGTTTAACCCCCTCCTCACCACCAATTCACTTTGGCATTCCAGTATCATTAATAAAGGGAAAAACTCCCGTATATCACAAGAAGAAAAAAATTAACTAAGCACAAACTTGCTAGTGAATATTCAGAAATATAACCTCTGAAACAATGTCAATTATATAATTCAAGTACTTGAAATTTTACTTTGTAATCCATTTGCAAAATGCAACAAAAGCACTTACTTTATTTCAATAGATTCTGTTGTAGAAATACACTTAGTAGGAACATCAGATAAATCCTGATCCATGGGTTCGTCTCCATTTGTCAGGCCAGACTCTAATTTGCTTTTTTCTTCTTCAGTAGCTTGAAGTTCTGGCACTAAGAAATCCTCTGGTCTAAATAATAAGCCTCTAATTAGAAGTAGTAACAAGCAAGCTAGTATTATTTAATATATACAACCAATTAGTAGATGGCACAATTTTTAGACTCCTCACATATCTCAAGATTCAAATATACATTTGATCCAAAGTCAGTGCAACTTCACAATTTCAGTAATCGAATGACAGCATGTATTAGGTTCTTTAAGTACACTTTAAAACACACCATGTGAGGAGCGAAAAGGCCCTACCTAGACAGGCCATTCAGAGACCTTAGTGGCTGCCGCAAGTACTACTGCAACCTGGCCTTCCTTTGTTCCAGTAATTCATTTTCTCAATTTCTGTGGTTTCTCTTGCCAATTTCCAGTCTCACAAATCTCAGGTCTCCTTTAGTTTCCCTAAGATGCCCCTTCACCCATTATTCCTTCCCTGCCTGATGAAAGCAGAGGACTCTCCATTTTTGCTTATTACAGAGAAGACCAAGACACAAATCATTAGCTCCCCCAAAAGCCCTCACTTTTGTTTCAACAAACTACTAGCACATTTATTTTTGAGTATCAGAGAGAGTTCTATGTTAAAATTAAAAGGCAAACTTTTTTTTTTAAAACATTCTGTCTAATCTCAGTATTTATCATGCCCTAGCCCCAAATCCCCTCACACTCCTCTCTGACAATCCAGGCCTCTACCACCAGCACCCAGACTGCTGCAGGAGCCCAGTATCTTTGACTGTAACCCACAGAGCAACTGTAGCGCATTGCCAACTGTAATCCACACAACGATGGCAGGCAGCAACCACCTAACATGCATTTACTGCGAGTCAGGTGCTATGCTCAGTGCCTTAAACGCACAACCTATTTTATTCTTGCCTCCATTTTTAAGATAAGAAAATTGAAGCTAAAGAGCCCTGTCCATATGCTAAACAGACTGGCACTAATTAAGTGAAGCGGTGAGCAAACTCTCCAGCACTGTTTAGATTGTCAGCTTTTTTCCCTACTACTTTAGAGGGCCAAATAAACAGTAGAATTTTCCTAATTAAACCCAAGGATGACCTAAGACCATATGCTCAAGATACCATTAAAGGAGAACAAAGAAGGTACAAGAGAGGGAGGTAACTGTGTTGGGGTGGCGGGGGAGAAGAGGGAAGCTTTCCAGGAGTTTGTGAGGCCAGACTCAGCAGCCTGAAAGCCTGGGGTGGGACGGTGGAGCACGGCTGAAGGAAAGAAATGTGTAAATGCATGACATGAAAAAGCTGAGTAGCCATGAAGACCAAGATGGGTGGGGTTGAAGGGCAGTCAGAGGGAGGCCAGGAGGGAGGGGATATATGTTTACATGTAGCAGACTCGCTTAATTATACTGCAGAAACTAACAGAACATTGTAAAGTAATTATACTCCAATTAAGAAAAAAAGAAAAGGCTGAGCAGGAGGAAACTGAGAGAAGGCTGGTACCACCAGAATGGAGAACACACACTGCTGCTGCTGCTGCTAAGTCGCTTCAGTCGTGTCCGACTCTTAGCGACCCCATGGACTGCAGCCCACCAGGCTCCTCCATCCATGGGATTTTCCAGGCAAGAGTACTGGAGTGGGGTGCCATTGCCTTCTCCGAACACACACTAGTGTAACAGAAATATAGAGAAATATTAATAGGAAAGTAGGGAGAGACCAAACTGTGAAAGACGTTGTGCACTATGCTAAGGCATCTGACATTTACTGATCTTTATTCAGGACAATAGTGTTTTTAAGTTTGTGATTCGAACATGTGATTTCAGTTGTTTTTCTAACGGTGTAGATAGATTTTTCCACGGTTCCACTCATGGTATCTCCTATTCCTCTTATAACTAAAACAGGTATGCAATACTTGAAACATAACCCATTTCCGCAACTTAGCATAACTCCAGCTGTCAGAAGCTCCTCCTGTCATACGTCTTTTTCTAACGCATGTCCCTTGTGCACGTGCTGAATCACTTCGGTCATATCCAGCTCTTTGCAACCCTATGGATCACAGCCTGCCAGGCTCCTCTGTCCATAGGATTCTCCAGGCAAGAATACCGCAGTGAGTTGCCATGCCCTCCTCCAGGGGATCTTTCCACCCAGGGATCGTACCCACATCTCTTGGGTCTCCTGCATTGGTGTTCTTTGCCACCAGCGCCACCTGGGAAGCCCTGCATGTCCCTTACCTCTCTTTTTAAGTGGGGAGAGGGGAAAGAGTAGTGGTCATCTTTTTAAAACATTTCACATACCTAAGTAATAAAATTATCAGTTCTCCTTTAATAGTAACTTTCTAGATGTTCCTCAACCTTACATTTTAAATTAAAAGTCTTCTGTATCTTTCAAGCTGAGATACTCAGAAACTACATACATGATAACCAGAAGGACCAAATTCATTGAGCTCAAATGACAACACAGTTACTACCTCCAATCTAGAAGCAAGAAAAGCTTGTTTTGCTCACGTACTTGATGATTTCTCCATATTCATCCCATTTAATTCTTTCTTCTGGGGCAGGAAACATAGGATAAGACTTTTTAGCCTGTTTGAAGAAACTTCCTTTACGACTGCCTTCGCCTTTCATCATCAGGTCATGCTTGGTCTTATGCGCTGATGGCTGGTCAATGTCTTCCTCAGCGTCACTCTCATCACTGGAATCTATGTCCGCCCTAAGGGAGTTTGTGAAAAGGTAGAGATCAGCAAGTCCCCAAATGATTTTTAATTAATATTTATAAAATTATTCTTAAATTAAAAGTCAATGTTAATTCAATGCTAATGACAGTATTATTGGACTGCTATTTTGTGAAATATAGTGTAAACTGCCAATTGATAACAGGCCAACTAATAAATACATGCTAACATTAGCGCTGAAAAGAATTTAGAATTTAGCACCACTGGAAAGATGTATTAAAAGCAATAAAGTCAAAAGAAAATTTAAATATTTTCAATTAAACATTTTTGTGTAGAAACACGTTCTCAAATTATAAAAACTTCTAATCTGCCTGAAAACAACTTACTCTTTTGACTGCTCGAGCTTTTTAGCAGCTTCTTTCTTTAGTTTCTCTTTTTCCAAGTATTCTTCAAGTTCTTTCCCTTCAAGTTTCACACGTTTCCTCAACTACAGAAAAATAGCAGATGAAAGGAAGTATTAATACGAGGAGGTTAAGGCGGTGGGGTGTGAGAAATACATTACATCTCTAAATTGCTTCATCATCTTTAAACTAAATTTTCCTCTGAAATATTCAAGTTTCTATTATGTGCAATCACAGGTCCTATTTAGATTAGTACTAAAATTGAGCTGTCACATTTCTAGGATGGGTTTAATTTAAATCAAACTGGTTAAAAATCACCAATCAGGCAAAGAAAATACAGAAAAGTATTTTTATAACTTGGTGTAGGTGAGAGCTACAAATGACACAAAACTGAAAAGAAAAGGTGAATAAATATGGTAACGAGGGGAAAAAAACTCTGATATTCTAATCTCATGAAATGAAAAGAAACGGAGAAAATTATCTGCAGCACTATTTGACTATCAGAAGCTACTTTTTCCTAAGAGCTCTTCCAAATATGTTAAGGAAAAGATGGTCAACACATAAAAACAGGACAAAATGATACACAAGCACTTTATAAAATAAGAAAAATGATTCATAGCCATGAAAACATATCCAATTTTACTAATAATTTTTGTTGTTGTTGTTTATTTGCTAAGTCATGTCCAACTCTTTGCAACCCATGGACTCTAGCCCACCAGGATCCTCTGGCCATGGGATTCTCCAGGCAAGAATACTGCAGTGGGTTTCCATTTCCTTCTCCAGGGGATTTTCCCAACCCAAGGATCAAACCTGCATTTCCTGCACTGGCAGGTGGATTCTCTACCACTTGACCCAAATGATATTTGAAAAATGCAAAAATTTTTAATATAAAACCATCTTTTAATTTATGAAATTAGCTATAGTAATTACTAATAGGGAAAGGTTACTTCCATCCACTAGGGGAAAATTACAACGACTATGTTAGAAAGCAATTTGTCAACATCTAAAACTAAAAATGTACCTATCCTTTTAACACAGCACTTCTAGGAAGTTATCTACTGAAACGATCACACACACGTGAGGGGAAAAAAAGTACATGGCAGCAATGTTTACAAGACTGAAAAACCGGACACAACTTTAAAATCCATCAGCATGGAATGATCTAATCAGTAGTCCTCAAATCTTCTGATCTCTTTTTATTTTTTTTTTCTCTTTAGCCCCAGACCTTATTATTTGAATATTTGGAACACTCATTCTATACATGGGCTTCCCTGGTGGCTCAGAGGGTAAAGAATCCACCTGCACTATGGGAGACCTGGGTTCGAACCCTGGGTTGGGAAGATCTCCTGGAGGTGGGCATGGCAACCCACTCCTGTATTCCTGCCTGGAGAATCCCCATGGACAAAGGAGCCTGTTGGGCTACAGTGCACGGGGCTGCAAAGAGTCAGACATGACTGAGCAACTAAGCATAGCACAGCACATTCTATACACACATTTTATTTTCTTGCAAAACTCCGCACAGCACATTCTATACACACATTTTAATTTCTTGCAAAACTCCATATTCCATATTGCTATGTCGTATCACTCTCCATTTTATGCCACGATTCCATCAAGAAGTATCTCCCCAAATCACGATCTGCCTGACTGTGTGTTGTTGCTGTTGTTGCTAAGTTGTGTCTGACTCTTTGCAACCCCCTGGACTGTAGCCCATCAGGCTCCTCTGACTGTGAGATTTCCCAGGCAAGAATACTAGAAGGGGTTGCCATTTCCTTCTCCACGCATCTCTTTTTAAACTCCTAAAAATTACTGAGAAGCCTGAAGAACTTTTGTTTTTTGTAGGTTATATTTATTCATATTTTACCATATCAGAAATTAAAACTGAGAGATTTTTTAAAATGTATTTGTTCATTAAAAATAAAATCACTCATATCATGTTAATGTTAACATCATTTTTCACAAAAGATGATAGTTTCCAAAGCAAGAAAAAAAATAGTACAAAGTATGGCATTATTTTATATTTTTGCAAGTCTCTTTAATATCTAGCTCAATAGAAGACAGTTGGATTCTCACATTCTGCTTCTTGCCATATATCGTTTTGGTTAAAGTAAGTATATTTAGAAAATCCAGCCTCACACAGATGAATAGCTGGAAAGATTTTTAAATAGCCTTTTCATGAATATTCTTCTTTGATATTACATTAAAACTCAAAAAGTGGTGGTTTCTTAAAGGCTAGTTGTAATGTGGAATCTTTAATCATACCCATAACTTCTGTACTTTGTTACAGTAAAATTTACTGATTGATCTTACATTTTGACTGGACTTTTTACTTGTACATTACTTTGCAACTTCATGCATTAGATATTTGGAAAATATTAGTTCATTAAGTCACACAGTTAAGTTCATTAACTTATGAATATTAGTTCATAAATTACACAATATTATACAAATTTGACAATATTTTTAAAAATCAACATTTGCAAATAACACTACCATCTCACCAGAAAAGTGATGTTGTCAATCTGACAATGACAGGCTAAGTTTTCCAAAATGCTAATTTTCACTTTAAAGTTTCAGTTTTATCAGACTGAGGCAAGAAATGCTATCAATTGTTTTCCTTAGAGTCACAAGCTCAATTATTCTTTTTTGGGAAAATATTTGCCAAATACACAAGTCTGAATAACCACATCATTTCAAGTAAAACTGGTGTTCCAGGAAATAAAGTAGCTAGTTTAACTCAACAACTCAAGCAATTACCCAAGTGATTTCTTCAAGACAAACATCATATTGGGTTGGCCAAAAAAAGTCATTTGGGTTTCCTGTACGATGTTAGGGAAAAACTCAAATAAACTCTTGGCCAACCTAGTATGTAACACAAGTGCTTCTGTATACTTCCCATCTTGACACCAAGATTATTTTAAGAAGTTCTTTTTAAAAGAATTTAATAAAGTTATAACTTTATTAAAGTTGAATAAAAGTTTGTAAGTTGAATAAAAGTAAATAACTTTCACTGCTTCATCAAGGATATTCTTAACTGCAACTTTATTTGAACGACAAGTGTATGGTGATGAAAAATGCAGTGATTAACCTAGCTTGATGCCACAGGCTTGATTTACGCTAAGGCACCAGCACTCTACCCACCACTGCTTTCACAGTAAAAGACAAATAACATCTTAATATCACCATGAAAAACAACTGGTGGACTCCATAGAAGGGTCTCGGGTAGCCCCCAGGGGTCCTTGCACCATGCTTTTGGGAACCACTGGATTAAATAATCAAAGTACGTATACATAACGTATTATTAAAGAATCACTAGAAATAATTCAATCACTTATTCAAGAACATTTTAAAGTTTATTATACCAAGTATTGAATAAGGTAAATCTGTAGCAACCTTCATTATTCAAAAATATGTGGAAAATTTGGTCCCATTTCTTTAAAAAAAAAATCATAGAGATATTTGTATGTGAATAGAAAAAAAAATCTAGAACATACATGCTTCAAAAATATCAAGTCTTGACAACAAATGCGAAGTGTCATCCTGGATGGGATTCCAAACAAAAAGGAAAGGCCACAGTTGGAGCAATTACCAAGAGTCAAGTGGGGTCAGTGGATGAAATAGTATTAATATCAACAGTATGATATCAGTGCTTATTTCCTTATTTCAAGTGATGTATCATAAATATACAGTCTTACAGGAGCATGTCCTCATTTCTAGGTATTGCATACTGCTGTGTCTAGAGGTAATGATGGAATATCTGCAGCTTACTTTCAAAAAAGTATCTCATACTGTATCTGTATGCGAGAAGGCAATGGCACCCCACTCCAGTACTCTTGCCTGGAAAATCCCATGGACGGAGGAGCCTGGAAGGCTGCAGTCCACGGGGTCGCTAAGAGTCGGACACGACTGAGCGACTTCACTTTCACTTTTCACTTTCATGCATTGGAGAAGGAAATGGCAACCCACTCCAGTGTTCTTGCCTGGAGAATCCCAGGGACGGGGGAGCCTGGTAGGCTGCAGTCCATGGGGTCGCACAGAGTCAGACACGACTGAAGCGACTTAGCAGCAGCAGCACTGTGTCTGTATGTGTATGAAGAAGTCATAAGGCAAAGCCAATAAAATGCTGACAACTGGGAAATCTGGGTATACTATTTTTTACAACTTTTCTGTTAACTTTCAAATTATTTTACAATAAAAAGTAACAAAAAAATTAAACCAAATCAAGTGATTCTACTATGTAGAATGAAAGAGTGATTTACATGTTACCTCTGGCATCTCACATTTACCTAGCAGTATACTTGAATGTAAGTTCAATTTAGAAAAATATCATTATTTTCCTGTAGTACACACTAGGCAATTTACACAGCTGTCTGTTTTAACTACAAATAAACTTGAACAAAACATTTACCCCATGATTTAGCTTATGCCTACTGCTATAATAAATTTTACTTTCCATCTTATTTTCACATAAGATAGCTGAAATTAACAGCTAAATTCAAAAGCAGATTTCTAGGATAATCAACCCTAAGCTTTTTTCTTCCTAGTTCTTCACTGGATTGTCTCCAAATTATTCCTTTTTCTTAATCAAATCTACTCCGATTCATTAATCCTTATTCATTTACTGTTTTTGCTCTTTTTAAATGCATAAGATTTGACTCTAGAGAAGAATAAATGTAGATGAAAAAAAAAACATACAGAGTAAACTCTTATCTAACATGATCAGAAGCCTGGTTTATTACATATTCACTCATCTGGTGTTTCATGAATTTAACCTACACATTTACTGAGGACCTTCCATGTACTAGTGGATATAAAAAGACAAGATCCCTTTCTCCTGAAAAAATATTCGATAGTAATGACACTAGGGAATATAATGTGATGGGTTGGCAACTGAGTAGTAGACTGGTAGTCAGAGAAGGCCTACCTGAGGAGGTGGCCTTTCAACTGAGACTTGAGTAAAGGAGTAAACAAGCGCAAAGCTGTGAAGGAACATGAGAGGCAGAAGGAGCCCCTGATGCAGTGAAGCAGTGTGGAGCATAAAGAAAGCAGAATGAGATACGGTCAGAAAAGTGGACAGAGATCAGGTCAGTGGGATCTTGCAACCCTGGGAAAGGAGTCTGGAGTTTTTTTCAAAGAGAAGGAAGTCACCAGAGGGTTCAAGCAAGGGAGTGACACGAAATGATAAATTTTTAAAAGATGCCTTTGGGGGTTGTTCAATGGTAACAGAGCTTGGGTTTTACAAGCTGAAAAGTTTTAGAGGTCTGTTGCACACCAGTGTTCACACAGTTAACACTCCTGTGCTGGACTCCTAAAAGTGGTTCAGATGGTAAATTTCATGTTATGTGGTTTTAAAATGATAAAACAAGAGAGAGAGAGAAACAGAGAGAAAGGAAAAGACATGTCTTTGGCTGCTACGAGAATAAAGCATTAAGAGAGCATAAAAGTAAAAACAGTGACATCAATTAGGAAACCACTGCACAGCCCAGGCAAGACCCTTACCATGACAGGAGTGGAGCTGGAGAAAGGCAGACAGATTTAGGATATATCTTCAAGTCAAGTCAATAGGAATTGCTCCTGGATTGGACATGGGTAATGACAGAAAATTCCCAAGTGGCGCCAGTGGTAAAGAAGTCGCTGGCCACGCAGGAGACGTAAGAGACGCCAGTTTGAGCCCTGGGTCGGGAAGATCCCTTGGAGGAGGGCATGCAACCCACTCCAGTATTCTCACCTGGAAAATTTCATAGACAGAGGAGCCTGGCAGGCTATACTCAAAGGGGTTGCAAAGAGTCAGACACGACTAAGCAACTAACACACACACAATGAGAGAAAAGGAATTGAAAATAAATTTTAATAGTCTATGTATTGGAAGTCTGGAAAGTGGTTACCCTTGGAAAGATAGGGAGGATGAGGAAGGGGGCATCTGGGAGAATTGGTAATAGTTTATTTCTGATCTGGGTATAAGCTAGAACAGGTGTGTTCAATCTGTGAAAATTTATCATGCTGTTTGCTTACAATACACAAACTTTATATGTATGTATTATATGTATGTATTATATGTCAATGAATGTTTTAAAATTATCTATACTTAGAGCTTAAGTAAGTATGTGGAAAGTGCTGCTATTCCATGAGATGAGGAAGACTCAGAAAAGAACAAGCTTGGGAACGGGGAACAAGCAACAGTAAAAATTACTTTGGATGTGATAAAGGAAAGAGGTGATAGATAATGGGAGAAAAAGGATAACCACAGAAGAAATATCCCTAACAAGGTGAGAGGGCAAAGACCCTAGACGTAAGTATTACTTACCAAAATATTAAAAACCTAAAACATTTTCAAGTTTCAGCTCAGAATGTCATTTTCTTTTTCAAACTTAAATCACTTTTCATAGTCTTTTACTAATTCTTCAAATGGCATACCAGCCATCATTATATTTCCAGTAATTAATATTTTCAAATTTAGTATTTCATATCTGATGAAACTGTTTCAAGTTTTGAACTTCGTATTTTCTTTTAACTTTGTATTTCTAAGCTATTAAATAGCCCAAAAGATAGTGCACATTTTACTTTGATATGCCTGCTCTGAATCTTTCCTCAACAATTCTGCTTTTATAGTGAATGTATATCAGATTTTAGTTACTATTTATGCTTTTCTTAAGCAGAGTTAGGGACACAACTGAAGCGACTTAGCATGCATGCACTAAGCAGAGTTAAAGACTAAGATACCCTTACCATTTATTTAGCTTTTCACAAACTAAACATTCCTTAAAATCACTGCTATGAAGACAAAATAAACGGTAATCACCTAAAAGTGTGCACAAGAATGGCTGCTATTAACCATTCAGTATCCATTCGCTTCAGTCATGTTCAACTCTTTGCAGCCCCACAGACTATAGCCCACCAGGGTCCTCTGTCCATGGGATTTTCTAGGCAAGAATACTGGAGTGGGTTGCCATTTCCTTCTCCAAGAATCAAATTAGCATCTCCTGCATTGGTAAGCAGATTCTTTACCACTAGCGCTACCTGGGAAGCCTTACAAATCATATTAGTTTTGAAAAATTGGCAGATTCGATGTGTTGGTTACTAAGCAAAATGATCTCTTGGCTTTTGGGTTGTTTGGCTAAATGTTGCTCCCGTAACAGGAGACAAGGCTGCAATGTGGATGCAGGACAGGTTAGGCTATTTAGTGAGGAGAAGGTAAGAGAATTCCTCCCTGACTGCTTCTACTTCTCAGTTAAGTTTGAAACAAGGTGAGGGTTGAGATGGGCTGTAAGATATTCATGGAGAAAAAAGGTACTGTCTTCCTGGAGAATGGGAGAAGCATTATCCCACAGAATGTGGAGTGCTGGTGCTGGGTGCCTGTCTGACATGTGAGGTCAATAATGTGAAGGGAAACCTGTCCACACAGTGTATTTAACTCCAGTAACATCAGATTGCTTGAGTGTAGGTATGAATTAAGCAAATGGTTTAACTAGAGTCTGCTAGGCAAGTACAATAAACAGAAAGAAGGGTAAAAGAGTTAAATATCTTGTAACAATCTACAATGGAAAAGAATCTGAGAAAAAAATATATATATACATATGTAAAACTGAATCACTTTGAATCATTGTAAATCACACTATACTTCAAATAAATAAATAAAAAGAAAGGTGTCTGCAAAATAATGCTGGACCATTGACCAGAAGACACAGCAATGATGACTAAGTAGAAGTGATGAGGTTCATGAATTCAAAGTCCCAGTGGGACCAAAGCATTGTTGGCATGGGAGTACCAGAGATAGTCAGCTACGAGACCAGAGTGGTCTGCTTGAAGGAGAAATCTGTAGATCATAACAAGGTTAAAGGTATGACCATGGGAGTGGACTGCACGATCATGGGAAGAGATGGCTGAGGTGGAGTGGAAGAAAAAAATTAAGAAATAAAGTGTCGGGACTTCTCAGGTGGCTCAGTGGTAAAGAATCCATCCACCAATGTAGGAGACAGAGGAGATGGGGGTTCGATCCCTGGGTCAGGAAGATCCCCTGGAGGAGGAAATGGCAATCAACTCTAGTATTCTTGCCTGGGAAATCCCGTGGACAGAGGAGCCTGGGGGGCTACAGTCCATAGGGTCACAAGGATATAAAGTGTTATCAATTTTAAAAAGAAAAGAAATAAAGTATCAAGGAACTGAGAGGGCCAAGGAACTGGATAAATCATACATATGGATGCTAAAGTCATCACGAATGGAGTCCTGAGCATGAGTGGACAGGAAGGCCGTGAACCAGGGTCTAAAGTCACCAATGAAGGACAATGACCAAGAGAATAGTATGTGTCTGGAACAAGAAGAGGTCAGCTTATTTTCAATTCTGATGGCATGAGCTACAGAGGGAAAGGAAATAGCTTGAAAGCTACAATGCAGAACAAGGACACCTATGCCACTCAAATACATGAAGCAGAAAAGAGAAGGCTACTGGAAAAAGAAATCTTAAGAAATAGCTAGATTTCAATTATGGGAAGAATGTGAAAGGAATTTTTCAGAGTGAGAATACAGTATATATGCATACTCTCTGGGTATGGTTCCAGACGGTACCATGGAAGGGTTCGATACTGAGAACTTCCAATTAAGGAGCTCTGAAATGTGTGCTGTTAAAGCCCCTCTACCGTCAGCCTGATAAAAATCCTGGAACAACTCCAGGTTTTATTTTTGGTCACTGACTGTTACAAACATCATGCATAACGTATCCCCCAAACAATTTCAAGATAAGGTTCACACACAAGCGCTTACCTCTATTTCTGTAACTTTTTCAGAAGGATTATCAATTAGGAAACGTGCTAAAGTCCCAGGAGTAGTTCTGTAAGTCAGAATGATCGAGTTTTTAGGGTCCTGGCACCACTGAATAAAGAGATCCCTTGAAAATCCACATTCCAGGTCAGGTTGGCTGGCAAGTACAACTTTAGGGCTAGGTACTCGAGCAAAGTCAGAAAGACCATGACATAGAGAGAGATGACGAAACTGAAATGGATTATTTCTTTTGTCTTCAAAACACCTCATCAACTTATCACTCATCCATTCAACCTAATAATGGGGGGAAAAGATGGCAATAATTAGAAAATACTGCATTATAACTTGAATGTATTCTACAATAGTTTAGGAGTTCAAGTTCCATCTTAAGTCTTTTTTTCCACCAATGGTTGCTTAAATTTGTACCATGCTGACAAGTAGCTTATTGTCTGTTTCTATTTCCCAACAAATCTTCTCAGCCAAATGTTCATCCCTAAAAATCTGTAATTTTACACGTTTCAGTTATGTCACCTTAAATCTTATTCAGAAGGTAGTATATAAGTTCTAAATGAATATCTTACCCAAGACATTGCTACTTCAAGAAAAAGAGCTTATTCAAAAGGAAGAGAAAAATGAATTCTAACATTTAGAGTCTATGAGGTGGGTTCTATTTCTGTCCCTATTTTACAGATCGTGATACTATGCATTAGAGAAGCAACTTACCCAATCTGTAAAAGGGGAACAAAAACAGAACCTACTTCCTAGGATATTTAAGGATTAAGTGAAATAATACATGTAAAGAATACATAACAGTAAGTGGCTGATTTTTAGTTTATATCATCATTATCATCATCAACCTCAACAGAAAAAGAAAATTCAAAGAGCATTTAAGACACTGTTTTCCATAAATCCAATTTCTGCAGCAAACTTCTTTATTACACACCACATGAGAACAAACCTGGGACTTGGAGAACTCCACCACATTATAGCTGACATTATTGAGGAGCGCCAACGAGTAAACACCCAATCCAGCGTCTTTAGTTCTCCAAATCTGATCTAGGAGTTGAGCAAGTTCCAGAACTCTGCCTGCAGTGTCCACGGCTATTAATACGTTTCCATCACCTCGAAGTGTTTCCAGGACATTTGCTAGAAAACAAGAATGTAAAATCCCAATAGGACATACCAATATCTTGCTATAAGAGTAAAGATAACTTTTATCTTCATGTTTTCACTATTAAGACTATGGTTTATAACAATGCCATTAACTGTTTTTTTTAATTGAAAAATTATAAATCATGGTTTCTAACCCTTTCCACCCATAGTACACACAGAAGATGACATTTGTATAATGTATTGGGAAAATTGGGCTAACAGGCCAAATGCAATCAGCTTTGTGTTTCCAGGTCACTCTGGTCTCACCTGCCTCACCTCACCTCTCACCTCCATGAATTTCATTATGAAACATAATTCCCAAGTTTATACACACACACTTATACTTTAATACATACATGCTTTATACGTATGTGTGCGTATAGAATAAAAGACAAATTAACATTCCTTCTTACAATAAAAGACTTTCTAGATGAAAATCTGCTTGGAACTAGTCAAATCAAACTCTAGCAAAAATAAATAACAACAACAACAACAAAAATCCAAGAATTGAAAATTGTCTTAGAGTAACATAGTATATAAGTCATACTTTTTAAGTAGATAAATGAAGGTGGTGGTTTCAAACACGTTGAAATTGGAATCCGATTTACCCTGTTGAATTCCAATGCAGCTTTCAAAAACAGAATAAAAGATAAAAGGGCTCAAGCCAGAGCAGAAGCAACCAGGGATGGCCTGGATGCATCTCTTTAGAACCATGACTACTGTGCTGCTGCTGCTGCTAAGTCACTTCAGTCGTGTCCGACTTTGTGCGACCCCATAGAGCCCAACAGGCTCCCCCGTCCCTGGGATTCTCCAGGCAAGAACACTGGAGTGGGTTGCCGTTTCCTTCTCCAATGCATGAAAGTGAAAAAATAAAGTGAAGTCGCTCAGTAGTGTCCGACTCCTAGCGACCCCATGGACTGCAGCCCACCAGGCCCCTCCGTCCATGGGATTTTCCAGGCAAGAGTACTGGAGTGGGGTGCCATTGCCTACTGTATTAGCGTATAAAACACCCAAACACCAAAGTCACAGACTACCCACACCCTCATTTATCTCCTTCATTCATTTTTCTGAGTATAAGTATTTTTCTAGTATTTATATGATATCTTTATATGTTGTGATGTTCGCTAGACATCAAAGTATGTTGTCTGACGTTTAATGAGGACAAGGAAAGCTAGCTATATGCTGAATAACAGGAAGAAACCAACCTTTATGCCTATCCCAAGAAAGTTAAATTCAAACCAACAAAAGCACCTTTTTGTAAAAATATTGATATGGTTACAAAATATTCTTTCAAAAATACTAGAGTTAGCCAATCTCTTATGACAAGAAAAATGTCCAACAGCCATTCATACTACCATGCACCTCCACAGCTCTGTAGAAAGGATCATAAGCAATACATACTCAGAAGCTGCTCGTCTCTTTGCTTTCTCCTGGGCTGCACATAAGTAGCATTAAATGAGTCTGTGATAAGTAAGGAGGGTCTGCTTAGCATTTCCAGGGAACATCCATTTAAGTGGCTATAAGGAAGTTGAAGAACAGGAATACTTTGTATCACTTCAAATAAACAACAGCTTTTCTTACCAAAAAAAAAAAAAAAACCCAAAAAACCTTTTTCTAAGGTTTTTTTCCTCTTCTAACTATAACAGTTTACATGCTCACTGATAAGAAAATCTAGTACATTCAGAAAAGGAAAACTAAGTTCTTCCAGAGTACCATCACCCAAAGATAATCACCATAGTATTTTGGTATATATCCTTCTAAGTACATATTTCTCTATGCATATATCTGTGTATGTATTTTACTAAAGTGGTATCTCATGTAGATGATTATATATCCAGTTTATACCCTAGTTTTCTCCCATGACATTAAAACCATTTTCTAAATCTAATTTTTAATAATTATAAAAGCCTTCTGTGTGTGTATACAATAAATATTTGGTCATTTCCCTTTATTGATACTTAGGTTACTTTTTTTTGTCATTATAAATAATCTCTCAAAGAAAACTTTTACAAAAAGCTTCTGTTGCATTTCTAATTGTTTCTTTAGGACACATTCCTAGAAGTGTTTTTACTAAAATATAAAATATTGCTAAATGGCTTTCCAGAAAGGTTTGACCCTTTTGAGAAAGCTCTCCCTTTTCCAGAAAGGTTCAACCAGAAACAGTGACCAACTCATGAAATAATTCCCAGAAGAACATTACCATTTAAAAGCAATTTTAACGGTATTTAATTCTAAAAAATCATTATCATTTAAATTTTCTCTTTTTTGACTTTATAACTTTTGTCCATTTTGCAACTGGTATCTTTCTGATTGATTAATACCTGGTCTTATAAATAAGTCTTTGATCAACTTTATGGAAATATTTTCCCTAGTTTATAGGTCTTTTAATTTAGGTCTTTTTAAAATTTTTTATTTATTTATTTTTGGCTCTGCTGGGTCTTCACTGTTGCACGGGCTTTCTTCCTCTAGTTGCAGGGAGTGGGGGCTACTCTCTAATTGCAGTGCACAGGTTCTCATCGCTATGGCTTCTCTTCGCTGCGGAGCACGGGCTCTAGGGCACATGAGCTTAGTAGCTGCGAGAAGTGGGCTCTGTAGTTGCAGCTCCTGGGCTCTAGAGCACAGGCTCAGTAGTTGTGGTGCACGGGCTTAGTTGCTCCGTGGCCTGTGGGATCTTCCCGAATCAGGGATTGACCCTGTGTCTCCTAATTGGCAGGCGGATTCTTTACACTGAGCCACCAGGGAAGCCCTGACTTAGTTTATTGTTTCAGACATTTTGAACGTATATGTAATCAAATGAAGCAGAGTCTTTCTTTATAACTTGGTCCATTTCCTTTCTGCTTACCGAAGTCTTCCAAATCAAGAGATCAGACTCGCCAGTATTGTTCCTTTTCAATTCTAATCCACCTGAAATTTATCTTATTAAGTGATAAAAAAGACATAAAATGAGGTTTTTCCCAAAATGTTCGAATATCATTCACTCAAATACCCATCTTTTCTCATTAACCTGTAATTACAAGAGCCTAAAATTCAACATATTAGTCTTAAATGTTTCTTAATATGATATAAAAGATCTTAAGGATACTATATACTAATATAAAAGTTATGTACTTAATGTACAAAAATTACAAAAGAAACCAAAACAATCTTACAGAAATGCTGTAAGTACAAAATGAAGTTTTCAAATGAAACTATTGTGTCCCCTTTTAAGTTGACTTCCCTGATAGCTCAGTTGATAAAGAATCCACCTGCAATGCAGGAGACTCCAGTTCAATTCCTGGGTCAGGAAGATCCACTGGAGAAGGGATAGGCTACCCACTCTTCTAAAGGAAGTCTGACTTTAAATCATTATATTAGATGGTATTAATGAATTTTATCAAAAATTAAAAAAAAACCCACCCGCAAAGTTCCTCTAAATAACAAGTCAAGAATATATAAAATATAATTTGATGCATAAAAATTAATCTCCTATGCAACATCTCCAGAGAGATACTTCTTTTATAGAGTAGATATTTGCATGTAAATTTCAAAACAGTATCTTTTATCTCATATCAAACTTTTTCCTTACAATGCAAATACTTTAAGTAACTTTGAAAACATTCATTACTTGGTACTTTTAAATTGCTCTAGATTTCTAGTTTAAAGAAAACTGTTTTTAAATTTCCCTCCAAACAATGAAGCAAGACCAGCATTTCCATTAGCTTTTATCTTGATATACCTACATCTCCCTCTTGTGGTTGAAGTCAACTGCATAAACAATTTCTTCTTCTCCATCTTTGACTATTTTCCATATTGTTCCACCTATCATATGACCAGCTGGCAGAGGTGTGATAGACAAGCCATGTCCTTTGCCTAGGTCAACAAGATAATGACAATACTCAGATTTCTTATTATAAGTCCAAAGAAAAGTCATTTATTATTAGCTATTCTTTAATAAGTAACATGTACAATAATACAAAATTCCAAAGTAAAAAGGCATACAGTGAAATGCAAGTCTCACCCTCCAGTCCCCCAGTCATACCTTCATGGAGGCACCTTATAATTTTATTATGCATCCGTGCATAATATTTGTGCTTGAAAAATAAAAGGCCAGAGATTGCCACTACTATTCAATAACTTAGTATGAACTAATAAACTTTACTACTCATATTGCGCACATAAATTATGAAGTGTTTCCATCTTTGCTAATCTCTAAATTGACAATTCAAATCTCATTATGGTAAAGAATATATCCTATAGAACACTAAGCACCAGCCAAAGTGCTGTTACTTCCTGGCTAAACTTCAGAGTCCATTTGTGCACCATTCTTTCATATTTATGGTATAGTATTTAGGAAAATATTTAAATAGTTGTTTCTACAGACGATAAATACATATTTAGGGACATATATATATGTGTGTATATATATGTGTGTATATATATATATGTATATATGACCTCCTGTCCTAATTAAGTGACAAGCTTTTTTCATGTTCAATTCTAGGATTCAGTCATGTTCTACTCTGTGCTGCCCCAGCACTTCACTCACTCCCCTCACTCCATTTAGTCATCTGAGCTCCTTCTTCTCCTCAGCCTCACTGTGAGCTCTTTGGACGAGAATCTGACCATGTTACCTTCGTGCACTACATACAGTAATCACTAAGTAAGTCTTCCTAAATTAAACGTGAAAAGGAGGCCTGAGCTGTTACATTTTATTAGAATTTAGCCTGGAATATTTTAAAATTCAGATGATTTTGGGGAAGTTCACAGTTTCCTGTGAAAAAATGCTGATTTTCTATTCTTCAGACAATAGTGCCTATAATGTTTACTACAAATTTCCCTTGTACTTTTCAGTAGTTCAAACACCATTTGTCCAATTATTTGCTACTGGAACCATGTTTTACCTTTCAAATTCACAATCTGAGAGAATTTTAACTGTTGTATCTTATCAAAGGCTGCATCCACATCATCTAGGGTAAAGAGTGTAAAATCTTCTGTATTGTGTCGGGACTAAAAAAAAAAATACAAATAAAAGGTTAAAAATGATCACTGCAAGGGTGTTAAAACAGTTGTTTTTTAATTGCTTAAGTTACCTGATAAAGGTCATACATGAACATCTGTCCCATTTTATAAACGGGAATGGTCGCATAGATGGCGCAGTTCAGACCCAACTTTCCAACAGCATAGGGGAGGGCGCCGAGATGGAGAGGGTCGGGATGAGACAGCAAGACCGCATCGATCTGGTGAACGTGCCTAGGACGCAAGCAAGACGACTATTACTGAGTCTTGTTCCTAAAGGAACAGGCAGGATACTCAAAATTAATTTGCCGGTTCTCATTCCTCTCAGTATTCTGAGCTGAAGACTATGATGGGGTAAAAAGAGCGAAAGTGAAAGTGAAATCTCTCAGTCGTGTCTGACTCTTTGAGACCCCAAGTTCAACTGAGAGCTAAAATTACGTTACCTATGAATTTCAATTAGTACTACCCCTGTCCTCATAGAGATCAAAACTGTGGTATGAGATGCACATAAATATACAGTGTCTAGACACGTTTTTTTAAAAAAAGGAAGGAAAACAATAGACACTACACATAAACTGATTTCAAGAGTCTATCTCATACACTATTAAAGTTCAAGAACTCAGGATTTAAGAAACTGTTAAGAAAAGGACATTTAAAAGGCCACATATTTATTATGGATTTTTGTCTCAGCTTTTTAGCATAATGACTGACAGTATATTCATGATAGTGTAACTTCAGTCAATGAATAATATATTCTCATTAACAAAAGAAATAAGAAAAAAATGTTTTGCTGTAAGTTCTAAGTTTTTTCAATATTTAAGTTCTCGTTCATTCCATAATTAGTACAATACTGCTAACACAACTAAATCTTTCTTTGATGGATTAGATCCTTTTGAATCTCATGGGCTTTATTCTAAGCACCAATTCTCAAATGTCTAAGCATCAAAAGATTAAAAGAAAATAAGCTAATTTGATCTGACTGAAGAACTTTTACAAGTACAGTTTTCCTCTCTTCAAATTCTTATAAACTTAATTTTGCTCTTTTCTAAAATTAGGGTGCAAAAATTTCTACTGAGATCCATTTATCCAGTAACAATTAACTTAAGATTTTGCTGACATTCAATAAACACAGCTTACAAGTCAATCAAAACCACGCAAATAAAAAGTCATTATTTGGTTCTTCAGTTTAAATAAAACTGTTTTACTTTCAACTAAAATTTTAGAGCAAAACAGCAAACACTGTGTAACATCAAAATAGTATTACAGCGTGGAAAAGAGAAGCTGATTTACTAAAAGTGTAGACATATTAACAGTAACTTACTTCCTCAGGGAATCGATAATATCCATAGAAAAGTGCTCATCCCAGCCACAGTCCAATAAAAATCTAAACTCGTCGACTTGGAGAAGATAGCAAAGAGCAGATTCTTCTTGGACCCCAGAAAGGGTAGTTAATTTGATAATAGATGTCATTTTTTTCGGTCTAACAACAACAATCCAAAAAGTTCTTTCAACAGAAATAAAAACACAGTTAAACATAAAAACAGAGTCATTTTAAAGACCTATTTCCATCATTGCTAAGTGTGAAGGTACAAACATAATCTTACACCCTCTGTAAGTCCTTCAGTGGCCCACCCCAATGTGGTTTGATGAAAAGTAGCAGGTTTTGGAATCAGACTGACCAGTATTTGAATCTATACTTATATTGTTCTGAGCAGGTTAGCTAAATTTTCCCTCACTTATGAATCCTATAAAATATGAATATTAATATATACATTAAAAGGATGTTGGAAGATTTTAAATAATGTATAAATTACCTAGAATGGAGACTACCAAGTTTCTCAATAAATAAATGTAGCGTACTAAACTAGTGAACTTATTCTTCAAGGTGCACTTGCTCCTCCTTTATTTTGCTCTGAGATGGCAAGTTTATGTGTCTTTCTCTACTACTAAACCAGTGGTCCTTAAATAAAGAACCGCTTGACAATGTGATAAAAAGCTATGGATCTTTCCTGCTCCCCTCAGTCCTTAAAAAAACAAAAAGGTCCATATACACGTAGCAATTCACATATTTTTCAGGGAATTTTGTTAAGAAGCCTTGCACTGGAATGTGAGCAACTGGAAAACAATTGTAGTACCTTATAGTTTGCACTTCCTGAAGAGAATCTGACACATAGTAGGTGTTCAAAACATATCTGATGGAATACAGTTGGGATACTTACTACGTATTTCAAGAAGATACAACATAAAAACATCTGTTGGGATTTAGGACCCAGAATTGTGTGCTACTATATAGATGTTATTAAAAACATTCATTAGCAAAGCACAACTCCACAGCAAGATTTCAGATCTTAGGTTCTTAAAATAAATTTGCCTTTTCTGATTAACTGTGCAAGTAAGAGAATTATTCATTCACAGTTCTTTATCCTTAAGAGTGTTTAGAAGAAAAGGGGATGTTGGAAGATTCAGGAGTTTTCTAAGTTATTAGACCTCCCTCTAATTAATGTGCCTTTTCATTACTGTTAATGTTACTCTATAGTATCTATTATTAAAATTATTATTATGTGAAAAAAAAAGAGAGAGAAGGTCATTGCACATCTGATGATCCTTCAACATCTGCCCAAGGTCATATCAACAAATTAAGGTAAAGTGCCCAGCTTTCTTAACAGACTGTCACCACATCTCCCATCCTTTGGTCACAGCCAAAGACCCAAGACTCAGGTTGTCCATCATCACCGAAGTCCACCTGGTGGGACCAATTCACTACCTCTTCTGCCTTCCAAATCCTTTCAGTATTCCCCCTGGAACCATTACTCACAGAGAACTTCACCCTCTTCTCTGAAGGTTTTCCTCATCTGCAAATCTTGACAGAAACCTAGCTCTTCTCAAATGATACTGTATCTCCTCCAGCCTTCTCAAGAGGCCTTTTTTCTCCTGGATTCCCTGACCTCAAAAGCAGGAAGCATGTGCTCCCTGATCATCACTGCAGCCTCCAGTCCATGTCTTCTCCTTCCTGGAAATACTCGAGTCCCGCTGAACTCATGCTGCCCAGCCAGCTCGCTGTGAGCCTTTCCGGTCCTTCCCCATTAATGGAGGACTTTAGTTCCTGACTCAGTCTTCCTCTGAGGAGCTGCACTACTGAACTCTTCTCTCCTTGACCTTCTCAACTCCAATAGTCTTCTTTTCACTTCAGCCACCCAGCACCACAGTCACAACCATGACCTTATCATGACCAATAAACTGTAGCACTTTCAAAATTTCACTTTCAACGATCTCCCTGTCTCACTCCCACCATCCCTACTCCAGAATTCCCACTGCAAAAACCCTTTGGCCTTACTGTATTTACTGACTACTTTTTCACTGTCCATGACCACCTCCTGTCTCCACTTAAGTTATATGGATCCATGAGCCATCTTGATTATTTTGCAAATACTCAAGTGTTTTGCAGCTCTAGTCCTTCTTTGTATAAGTCTGGCAAAATCCTAACCCTCACTCACTCCAATCATGTACCTTGTTTTTTCTAGCAGCTCAATGCTGCCAGAGGGGGAAAAAGCCAGTCACACAACTATGCTATTTGCTCTTTAAATTCATGGCCAAAGATCTCAAACAGGCGCTATGTCCTACCTACCAATCTGATTTTTCTTAGTAGGTTGACTTTCCATCTGAGACCATCATTTCACATCTCTTCTCTGCTCAAGCATCACACATCCTTCCCTCCACCCTACTAGGTTGATAATCTCACCTCATTCCTCAATTAGAAGACAAAAATAATTAGACAGTAACTCCACATTTTCCAGATACCACAGCTATTACATTAACCTATCTGCACATACACTGCTGTGTCTCCCATCATTCAGAACAAATAGCCCAGCTCTCATTCAAGGCCAATCCTGTGTGTGTGCTCCGAACCCCACTCCTGTTTATCTTCTCCATAACTTCTTCAGTCATCCCCTCCTGCATCACCAATGAATCACCGATGTACCATTCCCATTAGCATACAAAGATCCTCTAGAATTTCTCAACTTAAAAGAACCCTCTCTCAATCCTACAGTTCCCTGCAACTGCTTTATCGCTTCTACACTCTCCATTCACAACAAAATTTCTCAGAATATTTGTCCACAGACCTGTCTCTACTTTCTTATCTCCCATTCAAATCACTGAATCTGATGTCTTTCCCCACCATATCACTAGAAGCTTTCATGAAGGTCTCTGACAAACCTCTATACAACTGAAGCCAATGGACATTTCTGTGGTCCCAACGTACTGGAAATTGTAGCAGCATTCAACAAAATTAACAGCTCCATCCTCCCAGAAACACCTTCCTCTGTTCCTCTGGGTCAACCCTCTCCTGATTTTCCTTATATCTAACTGGCCATTCCTCATGCTCCTTAATTAATTCCTCCTTCTCCCCCAGCCTCTACATGAGGCAGTGCTTTTCTGCAGGACTTTCTCTTTTCTCCCTAGGTAATTTTACAGTCTTAAGAGCTTTAAGATCATCTGATCTCTGATGGCATCATCCTTGATCTTTTACTTGTTTTTCACATCTAATCCATCAGTAAATCCTGCCTTTTTACCTCTATAATATTTCTCAAGCATAATAATTTCTCATATATTTCCTTCTATCTCTGCTGTCACCAAGATTTCTAACTAGTCTGAGTTACTGTTTTCCCTACCTCAAATTCATTCTTTCAGAGACATTTTCTGATCACCCTAAAGTCCACCCCCACCTCAACTACATCCTATAATTTGTATTTTCCTTCTATTTTCTTCAAAATACATAGTATCCACCTGTACTTGCTGCTTATTTGCTCACTTTGTCCAACCCCTTATCTCCTTTTAACCCCTACACCAGAAAAGGACCCATGAAAGTAGAGACTTTTGTCTATTTTGATTATAATTATATGCCAGCACCCCTACAGTGCCTAACACATAGTGGTGGTCAATAAGTGCTTCTTAAATGAATAAATGAAGATGCCTAGTATTAAATGAGCTTAGTGCTATTTCCACACCATTAACAGGTGCCTTTTCGTACTGTTCACGGAGTGCTCAAGGCAAGAACAATGAAGTGGTTTGCCATTCCCTTCTCCAGTGGACCACGTTTTGTCAGAACTCTCCACCATGACCCGTCCGTCTTGGGTGGCCCTACACGGCATGGCTTATAGTTTTATTGAGTTAAACAAGGCTGTGGTCCATGTGATCAGATTGGTTAGTTGTCTGTGATTGTGGTTTTCATTCTGTCTGCCCTCTGATGGAGATGGAAGCTTCCTGATGGGAGAGACTGACTGAGGGGGAAACTGGGGGAAAGAGAGGATGAGATGGTTGGATGGCATCACTGACTCAATGGACAAGAGTTTGAGTAAGCTCTGGGAGTTGGTGATGGACAGGGAAGCCTGGCCTGCTGCAGTCCACGGGGTCGACAAGAGTCAGACACGACTGAGTGACTGAACTGAACAGCTACCTATTTATATGCACTTCCTTTGGTTTTGGGAGAGCTCTCTGAACACAGGACTAGGTTTGATCTATGTTTGTACCCTTACCATATGAGCATGGCTTACACAGTGGATGTTTAACAACCACTGTTGCTAAAACAAACTGAAATTAAAAATACATTGACTTAGTGTGTTCCTATTTTTAAGGTATGAGAAATACAAAGATATTAATTCTCTATTTGAAGAAACGTATTTATAAATACATTTTTAAATAGGACTTGGATCTCCCTGTCAAAAAGCTCCGTGTACCACAATAATGGCCTAAGAGAAACTCTTTTCCAACTTAAATCTACTTTACTCTCCCACTTTCTTTATTTAGATTATGACATGAAAATACAAAGTGTCTTACAGATAGAACCGAATGAGCTCATTTATAACTTTTGCAGACAAACCCAGATTGCATGAGAAGATATTTCATGAAATAGATATTTTCTTTTTCATGAAAAAGAAATTTCATGAAAAGATATTTTTATTATAATTGCTTATACTATAATAAAGCTGTATCTTTATTACACAGTCTTTACTTACTGATATCTCAGTTGTATTTGGGATGAAACACAATGAATTCAAAGGAAGACTTCTTTATATATCTAAAAAATAAAGAAATAAGAGTCTCATGAATGTGGTATGATGATTTACTTCTGTTTTTAATTTTGGTGTTTAACTTCTATGTCTTCTCCTAAGGTAAAGACAGTGAACAGCAGCAAGTACAATAATATATGGTCCTTTAAAAAAAAATCCTGGAAATAAGATTTTTAAAACTGACATTAATTTATGTTATTGAGAATCAAAAAAGAGGTGGGATCTTAAATTATTCATTAAGAACTGGTAGGCCATGGGTAAAAAGAGATAAAGAGAAAAGGTATTCAAAACAAGGGAAAAACATGATCAAAAGCACAAAACAAAAACTTTCCAGTAACAATACTAGCCCACAATTTCATGGAAGCAAAAAATGAAAAAGTTTTAATGAATAGAAAAAGGTCAGCTAATGAAAGGCCTTGGAAACTTTGGACCTAATTATAATTGCTAAAGAGAAGAGGCAACAGAGACATTTTAAGGTCATCACTTTCATGCATTGGAGAAGGAAATGGCAATCCACTCCAGTTTTCTTGCCTGGAGAATCCCAGGGGCAGGAGAGCCTGGTGGGCTGCCGTCTATGGGGTCACACAGAGTCGGACACGACTGAAGTGACTTAGCAGCAGCAGCAGTAATCAAGTAAGATAATATGATACAGGTAGTTCTATATTTAAAAAAAACTAGCTGGTATACATGACTGATTAGATAAAGAAGACAGAGAATGCAGGGAGATTTAAAAAAAAAAAAGGAGAGTATTTAGCAGCCCACTTCCTCCTTTCAAACTTACTGGTTCTGTTTTGAGACTAACTTTCTTTAGCCCCACATGTACCTTATACCTATGACACAGAATTCACTGGTTGTTATTTAAGTAACCAAGACTTGAAACTCTACATGTTCGACTGCTTCCTTTACTTCTTGGACTATTAGACTTTAGCAACTCCTGATTATTTCCCCCTTAGAATACTTTTGTACATTTATTCTTCTCTTTCCGTTCATACTGCAAGCACCCTTACACAGGGTCTCACTACCTTAGAGTTTCTCTTTGCCTGCAGCCTTTCCTTCCCTCACCTCAACATAAACCTTACTGCTGATTAATCTTCCAAAACACCCCTGAATATGATCCCTTGCTGAAAAATCTCTGAAGGCTTCTGTTTAAAAAAACAAAACCTGAACACCTTAACAGGTAACGGAGGGCGTCAGCAAGCTGCCCTGAGATCACCACTATCATCATCTAAAAGCCCAGCTCAAATCTAACATCCTCACTAATCCCTGTATCATTAGTCTAGACTAGAACAGCTCTGTCCAACAAAAATATCATGCAAGCCACAAGCGTAATTAAAATTTTTTCACAGTCACACTGAAGTTTGTGAAGTTAATTTTATTTTACTTAACCCAATATTTCCAAAATATTATCATTTCAACATGTAGTCATTATTAAGACATTAATGAGTTTTGGTACTAACTCATTGTATTTTATGATTACAACACCTCTCAATTCAAACCAACCACAATTTCAAGTGCACAACAGCTACAGGTAGCTAGTGGCTACTGTAATAGCCCAAGTCTAGACTCTAAAATCAATGCTTTGGACTGTGCTTTGCCACTCCTAAAGTGCAAGCTCACATCATACTATTTTTACATTCATGTCTTAGACTTGATTTTAATGGTATCACCAACCACTTAATCTCCCAGACTAAAAATTAAGTCACCCTCTGACCACCAAATTGGCTCCCATCAGTTAAACCCTATTTGGCATTTCAGAAGTCTCTCTGACATCCTTTACTCTCCTGCCTCAGCAGAGGCACCCATTGCCTTACCTGAATAACTGCAATTTCCTCTCATCTAGTTTTTCTGTTCCAAGTTGATTCTCCACAAAGCAATCAGACCGACCATCCTAAAAAACAAATATCTTTGCGCCTCTTTCTTGTGATTTCCAGCTAAATACTTCCTTGGAAAGTCTGAACACCTTGCTTGGAAAGCAAGGTCCTTCCCAAGTTTACCTTAATCTCCCTCTTGCTTCACCAACCACCCCTGCACTGCATGCTCAAGGCTGCTTTCTCCTGCTCTCCCTAAGTAAGCCAAAACTTCTCCAGTCTCTGCATCGCTGTACTGTATCCAGGGATGACCTTTTCCTGATTTTAGTACTTTCCTTTTGACCCTTAATGACCCAGTTCAACTGAAAGCTATTTTGGTGTCTCCAGGCGATGTTCTTCATTTTTAGTTAACACAAGTGGGCACAAAGAATATATGTTCAAAGAATATATGTTGAATGGATGTTAAATGAATGGGGAAAGAGTAAAATGAATCTTTTTTTTATCGCCAATGCCAAGCACAGGGCTCAAAGCAACACAAATGTGTACTGAACGGACTGAATCCTCACCATATAAATTCCTTCTGGGCGGGGATTGCTGACCATTTCACCTCAATTATCTGTCACAGTCACTCGTTCTCAATAAGGGCTGCATATGCTGATGACAACAAAGGGGAACCATGCAAAATCTAAGGGAAAACGAAAGAGTCTGGGTTAGCTCTGGAGCTCGAGTGAGAAAAGTCTCCTCTTGGTCAGTTCCGGGAGAGCAGTAGTTTCATAAAAGGCTCCAAGAGCTTCTAAAATTAAAAAAAAAAAAAAAAATCAGAGCACGGGCAATTGATAACGCACGTTCGCCTGGTCACAGGAAGCCAGACCTGCCGGAGTTAAAATTATTCTGACCTCCTGTTTACCGTTGAGAATGTATATAGAGTGATGATGCCGGAAGCGCGCAAAGGCTATGCAGGGATAGGGGGAGGGTTCGGGAAGGGGGTTGCGGAGACTGTTTTAAAAGCATGGTAACGTCCTCAAGGTCTGTGGAGTCGATTAACTAAAAAGAACACCTATTTTGTGCCCAGTAGCTTCGTGGTCTCTCAGTACGAGACAACGGGAAGACCCAGAGGAAGGGGGCTGAGAACAAGTTAACCAAAAGGCTAAGGAACCGAAGCTGGAGTCGGATTAACTCCTCCAGCATCGAGACTGAAAAGGAGGCGGAAAACGGCAGAAAGGAGGAAAGGAGAGCTTGGGAGTGAATCGTAGGAACTGCCACGAAAGATAGGGAGCTTTGGATCCACGGAGAAGTCACCGTCTTTCCCAAGCTGAGGACTTCCGCCGGGGACGACCCGGACGGTCGCAGCCGAAGCCCTGGGGGGCACGTCCCCGCGCAGAGACCCGGGCGGAGTCGGAGCCGGGCTCTCCCCGAGGGCCGAGACGCCCCCTCCCCCATCCAAAGGCGCACAGCTTTCTTCCGCCCCCACTTGCCTCATAAGTCCTGCCCCAAAGCGGTCCACTGCCCTTCCCAACCCCCTAATCGAATCCACGTTCAAGAGCGAGAAAAGCTGACGTTGGTTCAGCAGCGCCGGTGAAGATCAACCAAGAGAAGCCCCGCAATGGCCGCCGCCATTTTGAAACTGAGGGCGACCCCGCGGAGGCGGGGAGACACAGGGTGATACCATCTTCCGGGGTCGGGGGGGGGGAGCACAAAACTGGAGGAAGAGGGTGGCGCTTACACCGAGTCTTGTTACCTGGGGCCGAAGTTTCACTTCTCAAGGATTCATAACGTGTTGAAGCTAAAATAAATATGAGAAGAGTCGAGCAGTCAAAGGAAGAAGAAATATGATTTCCCGGAGCCACCCCTCTCACGGACCGGACGCGGCTAATGGTGGGTCCCGAGGCCGCCGCTTCCGCCGGCGCGAGTGGCTGCGCTCGCCGCTGTCCTTGGTCGTGGGGTCGTTGTTGGCTCCGAGGCCGCAGGTGGGTCTGGGGTCCAGGGCGGTCGAAGCGGGGAGACTCGCCGTTGTGCAGGCGGGGAGGGTGTACCTCTAGGAAAGCGCTCGGCGGCGGCTTGTGCACCGGGGTTGGGCTGGTCTGGGCCTCCTCGGGGCTGGGACGGCTTCCTAAGGCTTCTGGGCGAAGAAGACCGAGAAAGGAAAGTAGCAGACTTTCGGGTGGGCGGCTGCGCTCATGCTTCCCGCCTGGCGCTTTTGGGAAAGAGTATTCTGAGGTTGTCCTAACTGGAAAACATCTTTAGATGTTACGGGACCGGAGGCGAACCGGCCGGGATCAAAGCTCCCAGACTGAGGGATCACAGCTCCCGGGCTATACAGCCTGGAAGGGGCATTTTCTCCGCTGCTGCTGCTGCTGCTGCTGCTAAGTCGCTTCAGTCGTGTCCAACTCTGTGCGACCCCATAGACGGCAGCCCACCAGGCTCCCCCGTCCCTGGGATTCTCCAGGCAAGAACACTGGAGTGGGTTGCCATTTTCTTCTCCAATGCATAAAAGGAAAAAGTGAAAGTGAAGTCGCTCGGTCGTGTCCGACTCGTAGCGACCCCATGGACTGCAGCCCTCCAGGCTCCTCCGTCCATGGGATTTTCCAGGCAAGAATACTGGAGTGGGGTGCCGTTGCCTTCTCCAGCTTCTCCGCTAGCATTTCTGATTCGTCCAAGTTTCAGAGTTCTGTCTTCCTCGTTATTCAGGATTGGAAACTAACCTTACTCTCTTTTAAGCCTCAAACCCTCCTGAGCCGCCAAGCCCCCAAAATACACACTTTTTTTAAATGTAGTTTTTAACAAAGTAATTTCGTTCTTGATTTCTGGAGTGTACATGTCATTCAGTCGAGGTTCCGGACCTCAAAGAGTTCAGTTTCTCCTTCCATCCAGAACTGATTTTTTTATAGGTTAAGTCCACCCTTTGGATCAATACACATAAATTGCTGTTAGGACTAATGTGTAACCATCTATATTTTTCCTGTGTGAATTTAGGAGGACTCACAAAAATCACACCATATACAATTTTCTTTATAGATGTTAAGTGGGAAAAATTGGGTTGAAAGAAAAGGTAATAAGGCAAATATTTTATCGTGCTTCACAGATAATGCACTTTTTACAAACTGAAGGTGTGTGGCAACCTTTATTTTGCACTGGGAAACCAAAAAATTCTCGTGACTCACTTTATCTCTATATTCGCTTTATTGCAGTGGTCTGGAACGACACTTGTAATATCTCAAATTATGCTTTGAGTGGGGAAAATGAGATAAAGCCAAGAGTAAGATTAATATACATGTTGACCTTTATACTTACTGTAAAAGACAGAAAAGCATGAATAAAGAGCATGGACCAAGGAACCAGACTGCCTGGGTATTAATCACAGTTCTGGCACTTACTACATCTGTGACCTTAGACAACTTGATTGTCCCTGGACTTCCTCATCTGAAAAAAGTATTCCTGCTTCGCTGGGGACATGGCATTAGTTAATACATGTATAGTAATATAAGAATTACATGAAATGGAGATTATGAAAAGCAGTTAAGAACCATGCCTGACAGAGAGTGCTCTAAAAGTCAGCTTTTTCTAAAAGTAGGGAGAAAATTTTGGATAATTTTGGCATCAGAGGATACATGATTCAGTTCCCTGAGTTAAGAAGATTAAAAACCATTTAGGTTTTTTTTTTTTTTTCTTTCTTTCTTTCAGGAATACCATAGCTACTCTCAATTCTGAAGTAGAAGCAAAATTTTTCTTGAGAGTCTTCATATAAAGAAGACACTAGTAATATGTATAGTGCCCTTGAGGGCACCCATGTGGATGTCACTCTTTATCCAAACCTAGACTTGTCTCATTCGGAGAAGGCAGTGGCGACCCACTCCAGTACTCTTGCCTGGAAAATCCCATGGACAGAGGCACCTGGTAGGCTGCAGTCCATGGGGTCGCTAAGAGTTGGACACGACTGAGTGACTTCACTTTCACGCATTGGAGAAGGAAATGGCAACCCGCTCCAGTGTTCTTGCCTGGAGAATCCCAAGGACAGCGGAGCCTGGTGGGCTGCCATCTATGGGGTCACACACAGTCGGACACGACTGAAGCGACTTAGCAGCAGCAGCAGCAGCAGCAGCAGACTTGTCTTATTAGAGACTGTCCCAGATGCTCACTGCCCTTCGTCCTTTAAATAGAACCATCTTATGGTCTTGGGCCTGTGACCATGAACCTGTCTACACTGCTCCTCCTATCCCTTCTCAAGGGGATCATTCTAGCTCACTTTCTTTAAAAAGTTATTTTTTAACTGAAGGATAATTGCTTTCAAGAATTATGTTGGTTTCTACCAAACATCTAGCTCACTTTTTATGTTCATCAATCTTTGTCTTTCCAGGTCATCCACTTGCAGTGACATATGTAGGACAAATTTTATGTTCAGTATCACTGGTCCCAAAGCCCATTATGTAGTAGACTGTGCAGTTGCCTCTGGGAGTAAGATTTGCCATTTTTCTCTCAGGGATGGAAATCGCTTCCATCATGGTGAAACTAAAAGTTTCTCAGTCATGTCCTACTCTTCAACCCCACGGATTTTACAGTCCATGGAATTCTCCAGAATACTGGAGTGGGTAGCCTTTCCCTTCTCCAGGGGATCTTCCCAACCCAGGATTCGAACCAGGGTCTCCTATATTGCAGGTGGATTCTTTACCAACTGAGCTATCAGGGAAGTCCATCATGGTGATTGACTCCAACTCTGGGTTCTAAATGTACAGAATCCTTTTATCTGTCACTCCTACTGCCTTATCTGTAGAGTCTCTTTGAGAATCTGTATTAAGCAAGAGCCCGTGGGGCGTGGTTCATCTTTTCTTGTCAGGGTAAAGGCAGAGAGAAATGTCTGCTGGCCCTGTTGCTGCTAAGTTACTTCAGTCGTGTCCGACTCTGTGCGACCCCATAGACAGCAGCCCACCAGGCTCCACCGTCCCTGGGATTCTCAGGCAGGAACACTAGAGTGGGTTGCCATTTCCTTCTCCAGTGCATGAAAGTGAAAAGTGAAAGGGAAGTCACTCAGTCGGGTCCGACTGTTAGCGACTCCATGGACTGCAGCCCACCAGGCTCCTCCGTCCATGGGATTTTCCAGGCAAGAGTACTGGAGTGGGGTGCCATTGCTGGCCCTATTAGAAGAGTGCAAACAGTAATGGCATTAGCCCACAGGTGGCCATGGGCTGAAGTCTTGGACCCGAGAATCAGCAATTACTTTTTTTGTTGGTTCAGTGTTGTGGTGTTGTTCAGTCGCTAAGTTGTATCCGACTCTTTCCAACCCCCTGGGCTGCAGCACACGAGGGTTCCCCGTCCTTCGCTATCTCCTGGTTGTTGAGTCACTCAGTCATGTCTGACTCTTTGTGACGCCATGGCCTGCAACCCACCAGGCTTCCCTGTCCTCACCAACTCCCGAAGCTTGCGCAAACCCACGTCCATTGAGTCGGTGATGCCATCCAACCATCTGATCCTCTGTCATCCCCTTCTCCCACCTTCAATCTTTCCCAGCATCAGGGTCTTTTCCAGTCAGTCAGTTCTTCACATCAGGTGGCCAAAGTATTGGAGCTTCAGCTTCAGTATCAGTCCTTCCAATGAGTATTCAGGACTGATTTCCTTTAGGATTGACTGGTTGGATTTCCTTGCAGTCCAAGGGACTCTCAAGAGTCTTCTCCAACACCACAGTTCAAAAGTATCAATTCTTAGGTGCTCAGCCTTCTTTATGGTCCAACTCTCACAGCCATACATGACTGCTGGAAAACCATAGCTTTGACTAGACAGACCTTTGTCAGCAAAGTAATGTCTCTGCCTTTTAATATGCTGTCTAGGTTGGTCAAATTGTTGACATTGTTGGTCGACAATGGCAACCCACTCCAGTGTTCTTGCCTGGAGAATCCCAGGGACGGGGGAGCCTGGTGGGCTGCCGTCTATGGGATCACACAGAGTCGGACACGACTGAAGTGACTTAGCAGCAGCAAAGATCTGAATGCAAATAATGTTACTTAGGGGAGGTACAATGCTAAGAAAACCACCGCCTTCTAGGAATAAGGTCATGTTGCTTAGATCTCTGATATTCAGACTGGAATCTGCTGTGTGTAATATTATGCTCTATGAAAGCAGTGTATAATAGTTGTGTGACTTTTAACTTCATGTCTGTTTCCTAACCCAGTGCCTCTAGTGAGTAAACTTTGAGAAATAATTAGAATGTGTGTGAGAACCAGTTTTTAGGAGAGGCAGGAATCCAGTCTACATAATCCTAGAACAGTTGAGTGCTAAGATTAGAAAGCACAGCTTCTTCCCAAACACAGCTAAGCCCTTTTATTAGCAGTAATGTATTCTCTTTCTGGGATGCTGCCATGTCTTCTCAAACATTATACAGGATTTATTCATTATAGATTCATGTGCATACATATGTATTTCATCTTTAGATCCAAATTTTTACAGAAAATTGATGATTCAGCTATGTTTCCATTGAATTAGTGCAGATTTATTTTCCATGTGATGACTTCTAGTTCTTCCATAAAGATGTCATCCTCTTCTGCCTTTTGGAAACTCTTTAAACACTGTTTTTTAAACTGGGTCTTTGTTGTGCATGTGGGCTTCCTCTGGTTATGGCGAGCAGAGGCTACTCTTCATTGCGGTATACAGGCTGCTCCGTGCGGTGGCTTCTCTTGTTGCCGAGCACAGACTCTTGGCACACAGGCTTCAGTAGTTGCAACACATGGGCTCAGTAGTTATGGCACACAGGCTTAGTCACTCTGCAGCATGTGGGATTTTCCCAAACCAGAGATCAAACCCGTGTACCCTGCATTGGCAAGCAGATTCTTAACCACTGGACCACCAGGGAAGCCCTGGAAACTCTTAAAAAGTTAACAAGTCTTAAGTACCATAAATGGCAATGTCAATTTGGGGAAGGGTCTCTATGAGAGGCATTTCAATATGATGGAAGGATCTATGCCTTTGGGATGAACCTGTGTTTGAATTCCAGCTTTATATGTAATACCTATTTGGGTTAAACTGTTTTCTTATCTGTAAAATAAGAGTAATAATTTTTCATGTTATATATTGGACTATGTGATGGCTCTGGTAACCTAGTAGTCACTCTACAAGAGTAAGTTCCCTTCTCTCCATATCTTTTGTAGAGTTATTTAATTGATATTCAGATCTACTGTGACATTATTCAGTATGGTTCTTAAGAAAATTTCTCATGTTTTCATTTCCTTTCTAAAATTAGTTTTAAAAAATAGGTTTCAATAATTATAGCTTTAAAGAATTCTGCTTCTGACAATATTATTATATCAGTTTTAAAATTGTGAGCTATGCTAAATCTAAAAATATTTTACATGTGTAAAAGTTTTAAATCAATACTAGGAGGGTGAAAATACTTAGCTTTTGCAGGTAGAATGTTTTAATACTCTCTCCATTCCTGTGATATATCAGATCACTGGTGAAACTTGAAATAAAATTAATAAATTGACTTTAGTGCAGTGTAATTTTCATACTCATTGTCACCTATGTAATCTTCATTAAGTAGATTTTTAAGTAATGTACTACCTTCTGAAGAGGCTTATTATGCTTTTAAGATCTATCTCCTTTATTTAGAGCTATCTCCCTGTTTCAGGTATGATTTGAAAGATATTTCAAAAGTGGCTGTATTTCAGAGGGTTATTTTTTTGTTTTGTTTTAATATAGCATTCATGATGAACTTACTTCAGGTTGTGCGTGACCACTGGGTACATGTACTTGTCCCTATGGGATTTGTCTTTGGATATTATCTGGACAGAAAGAATGATGAAAAGCTAACTGCCTTCCGGAACAAGAGTCTGTTATATAAAAGGTTAGTTTTTGTATTTTTTTAAACCAACAGTCAGCTTTTGGAAGTACTCTTCTTAATATTATTTGTGCCAAAAATAAACAGAAGGGGTAATTCCCACTCCTCCAAGGATTTAGTGATACTGTTTTGTAGTCTTGTTTGTTGTTTAGCCCTTATATAAAGCAATATGATTACTTTTGCAGTGTAAACAAGTCTTTAGTTTCTGAACAGGCTATTTCAGATCTTTGAAAATCTTTTATTTCAAGGTACATTTTAATGTACAAACAGTTTTATACCATCTCATCAAAGCCTATTCTGTATACAGCTTTAACATATATTATCATATACTGTCTGACTTAGTCCATGATGTAGCTGAAATCAACAGCACTAATGGCTTGAGGCACTGGTCTAAGCAACACTCCTCAAGAGCTTTAGGCAGGATGGTTGGGTGATCAGATAGCAACTGGCAGTCACCTTGTCCCATTGTGTCTCTGGAGATGGCTTATTTGGCAGCAGACTTAGAGTTAGCAAGACAGGGAATCCACCACTGGCTGTGATTTCCGGAAGGAGGAGGCTCACAGGACAAGAGAATCGAGCAGCAGTCACAGGAGGTGTATAGAGGAGGTTCACAGTTAGGGATTTCGAGACAGATAAAATGAGCTAGAAAGAGTCTAAAACATTAAATGAAGTCACTG
>NW_011494633.1:5293431-5301180 GCF_000754665.1 Bison bison bison | reverse complement strand
ACTGAGAGGATAATTACTTTCATATAGACTAATGAGAAATTACAGTTGTTAAAAAAACATTACATTTTAATCTGGAAAAATGAAATTGAAGAGGTGGTAAAAGGTTTAAAATCACAAGAGAATAGAATGAATATTCTCAATCTAATAAAATATTTTGAATGGGTCAGTGTAATACAGTATAAAACACCAAATTCATATTCTCATGACTTTCCCTTTTATTCCTTCATAAAAATTGTCTTTACACTTTCGCTTCTCCTTTTTTTTTCTTTCTATGCAGGGAATTGAAACCTAATGAAGAAGTCACCTGGAAGTAATGGCTACAGCTGAATTACAGAATGTTCACTTTTTTAAAATTATAATAGAAATAAAAACACTCATTATTTAATTTGAAGAATTTAAAGTGTGATCCTTTTTGTGCTGAAATAATCTCTCCCATTTCAATAACAGATGTGGTGATTAAAAAATGGTCACCGAATCATAGCCCAACTATTCAGAATTTTTTTTCAAACCTTGTGCTTCAAAGGATCTCTAAAAAGAATATGGTAGGATTTATTTTCTAAAAATCAATAACCAAAAATTTTAGTGACCTTGGGGTTAGCAAAGATTCTTAAATATAACATATAAAGCATGCACCAGTTTTTAAAACCAAGACATACTTTATCAAAATTAAAAACTTTTGCTCTTTAAAAGACACCATTCAGGGACTTTCCTGGGGGTTCAGTAGTTAAGATTGTTAGGTAGTTAGAATAGGAAACAGGAGTCCAAAATGGCGGTGGCTAAAAGACAAGGAAGGAAAAAGCCAGCGAAAATAGAACAAAGGAAGGTCTGAGGACCTGAGTGAGGACCTCAGGTAGAACAAACAGCACTCCTGGCTAGCCCAATTTACATAGGGCCGGCCCAGGGGGGGAGGAAAAAAACATATAAAAAGAGGAGCCAAAGCACTCTCTTTCTCTGTCTCCCGGTGCTCTCCCCCACTCTGTTCTCTTCGTGTCTTTGGGTCAGCATGCGCTCACGCCTCGAGGATGGATTCTCTTGCTATTTTCTAAATAAAACACAGCTGTAGCATGGAGCTGTATGTAACACTGATTTGTCTAAGAGCTATAAAACACAGTCTGTCCAAGACCTGAGAGCTGTGATGCGCCAAGGGCTTTAATGTCCATCACTCCAAATCTTTGTTGTGACGAGACAGAACCAAGGAGCATACACTTGCCTGACAAGATTCTGTGATTCCAATGTAGGAGACGTGGGTTCAATCCCTAGTCAGGGAACTAGGACCCCACATGCCATGCAGTGTGGCAAAAATGTTTTTAAAAGACACTTAAAGGGAGAAGGAAAGGGTGGGAGGTATGGAGATAGTAACATGGAAACATACATTACCTTATGTAAAATAGATAGCCAATGGGAATTTGCTGTATGACTCAGGGAACTCAAACTGGGGCTCAATAACAACCTAGAGAGGCATGGAAGTGATGTTCAGGTGGGAGGGGACATGGGTAAATCTATGGCTGATTCATGTTAATGTTTAGTAGAAACCAATGCGATCCTGCAAAGTAATTATCCTTCAATTTAAAAAAAAAACAAGATAGTGAAAATGCAGCCACAGATTAGGAGAAACTATTTGCAAAACATACACAACAAAGAACTTATATCTAGAATGTGTAAAGAACTCATAACCAAATTTTTAAAAAGCAAAAGATTTTTAACAGGTACTTCACTGAAAAAGGGATATGAGAATGGCAGATATGCACATGAAAAGATGCTCAAAATCAGAAGTCATTAGGGAAATGCGAATGAAAGCCACAGCAAGAAATCACTGCACATCTATTAGAATGGTTAGAATTAAGGAGACTGATCTTATCAAGTGTTTGCAAGGGTGTGGAGCAACTGGAACTCACACTGCTGGCAGGAATGGAGAATGTAACTGCTAGGAGTTGTACCACTTTAGCAAACAGTGGAGCAGTTTCAAGATAAACATACACCTACCATCTGATCCAGTCATTCTTCTCTGAGGTATTTACCCAGAAGAAATGCATACATGCCAAAAGAAAGCATATATCCACACAAAGATGTCTACACGAGTGTTCATAGCAGCTCTATTTGTAAAAGCCAAAAATTACCGAGAACCCAGATACCCATCAACAAAGGGATAAATTGTATTAATGGAATACTACTCTGCAATAAAAAGGAATGGTCTATTGATACAATATAGATGAATTTCTGAATGAAAAAGCCAACCAAAAGACACATTTGTACAGAACATTAGAAACTGCAGAACGTTAGAAACTGCAGACTAATCTAGAATAACAAAGCAGGTCAGCGGCTGCCAGGGAGTGAGTGGGCTCCAGGAAAGAGCTGGAGAAAAGGATTATGTATGGGCATGAATAAATGGGTACAGTATGTTCGTAGTCATGATTGTGCTTATGGTTTCTTCTCTGTATACACACACATATGTCATCTGTTATATCCAACTACCTCTTTTTGGAAAGCAAATTTTGCTTTTGGTAAGATTGGATTTAGGGGAAGTGAAATTACAATGAAATGATAGTCTCGTCACATTCTTTTCAGAACTCAGGACATTTATGCTGATACATACATTTTAAAATGTCACATATTAAAAATTCTGTTAAACTATTTGGTTAGAGGAACAAAATACAGACCAGTTTAAAAGAGTCAGTGCTCAAGAAGATCTATCCTTGTGCAATCTCACTTGTTAACATGATTTCAATGAAGTAGATTTAGAGAAAAGGAGCTATCCAAGGTGACAGAGGTTTCCTGGAAGTACGTCTGTTCCATCTCCTCTGTCTCCAAGAACTCTTTCTCGATGTAACTCAGTAACCTCTCCCTCTTCCTACTGAACTCTTGTAATACTTTGTGCCCCCCAAAATGCTTGCATTTATTCACTACTTTGCACCAACTCTGATATAAAGAGTAAGACTCCTCTGACCTTCAAAAGATGATAGTTCAGTAGCATATGAATTAGTCCAGTATGTTGTAATGAGAGTTTTAAAGTAGGCAGGTGCCAGGTATAGTGATGGCACAAAGGACTTTTCCTCAGAGGATTTCCAGAAGTCAAGGGAAGCTGGTGTGACTGGAGCAGAGGGAATTCTGGGAGATAAAACCAGACAGGTGTTTGGTCTGGATCATAAAGAACTTTTTAAACCAGCAACAGGAAGCCATTGAAAGATTTCAAATACAGTAACTTTGTGTAATTATGTATGTAAAGATTCCTCCCAATATAAGCTCTGTGAAAGTGAAACTGTTTGTCTCTTTCATGATTATAGTTCCAGTGCCTGATATATATTCACATTCCATTTGTTAAGAGAAATACTGGTGAGGTTTGCATTCTTGAAAGATCACTGGCAGCACTATGAGTTAACATATGAAAACTGGAATTAGAAGACCGATTCAGAGATCCTGGGACTGGACTACAGAAGAGACTAAGAGGGCAAAGCAGTAGCAATGCAGACAGGAAAGACACATGAACACACAGCATTTGAGGACTGATTGGAACAAAAGGTGACATGGAAAAATGGGGAGGGGAAAGAATCAGAAATGATTTTCAGATACTAGCTTCATTAGTTCATCGGAAAGACATTGACCACAAGATACATAAAGTCAAATAAGTCATGGATCCTTGCCATTTATGGGCTTCTCAGGTGGTTCAATGGTAAAGAATCCTCCTGCCAATGCAAGGAGATGCAGGAGATGTGGGTTCAATCCCTGGGTGAGGAAGATCCCCTGAAGAAAGAAATGGCAACCCACTCCAGTATTCTTGCCTGGAGAATCCCATGGACAGAGGAGCCTTGTAGGCTACAGGCCATAGGGTTGCAAAGAGTCAGACATAACTAAGCAACTGAGCGTGCAAAACACCTGCCATTTACAGGGTATTAGTGAAAACATATGGTCAAACCAACTATTATGATACTGTATAAAAGGTACCAGATATGATACAGATACACACAATAGCTCAGAACAGGGACAGGGACTTCCACATTAGTTGAAGAGGAGGGAATACTTCCTGGAGAGTGTGGACTCTCAGTTTTGATGAACAATATGAGTTATCTTATGAAGGTCAAATTTGGGATGTGCCAAATATCGAGTGGAGTTATCAGATAGGAATTGCAACAAATCTAATACCCAAATCACACATGGCTTCAGTGGAAAGCCAAACCCACAACTTGGATTCTGACTTGCAGGCACTGATCTTTTCATTTTATGCTGCTTGCTATTAATCACATGCTCAATATGTAGGGAACGCCTAATGAAATAATTATTAGTAATTCAACATTACTAAATATTGCCAGGTACTGTTCTACATGCTAAGGATTTGAACAGATCTATACAGTCATTTCGGAGAAGGCAATGGCACCCCACGCCAGTACTCTTGCCTGGAAAATCCCACGGTCAGAGGAGCCTGGTAGGCTGCAGTCCATGGGGTCGCTGAGAGTTGGACACAACTGAGCAACTTCACTTTCACTTTTCACTCTCATGCATTGGAGAAGGAAATGGCAACCCACTCCAGTGTTCTTGCCTGGAGAATCCCAGGGACGGGGGAGCCTGGTGGGCTGCCGTCTCTGGGGTCGCACAGAGTCGGACACGACTGAAGCGACTTAGCAGCAGCAGCAGCAGCAGCATACAGTCATTTGGGAAAGTTTATTAATACATCCTGGTAAGGAATTAATCTGGCTTCCCAGGTGGTGCTAGTGGTAAAGAAACCTCCTCCAATGCAGGAGACATAAGAGATGTGGGTTTGATCCCTGGGTTGGGAAGATCCCCTGGAGGACAGCATGGCAACCCACTCCAGTATTCTTGCCTGGAGAATTCCTTGGACAGAGCAGCCTGGCGGGCTACAGTCCATAGGGTCGCAGAGTCAGACATGACTGAAAGGACTGAGCACACACACAAGCAATTAATTACGGTAGAGTTGAATCATGATCCTCCAAAATTCAAATTCATCCAGAACCAAAGACATCACTTGGAAATAGAGCATTTGCCAATATATTTAGTTAAGGATATCAACTCGAAATTACCTTGGATTAGAGTGGAACCTAAATTCAATGATTGGTGTTTTATAAGAGGAGAGGTCACAGAGAGACACAGAAAGAAGAAGGCCATGTAAAGACAGAGGCAGAAATTGGAGTTAGGTTGCCACAAGCTAAGGAACACCAGGAGCTACCAGACGCTGAAGGAAGCAAGAAAGAACTTGCCACTAGAGGCTTCAGAAAGAGCAGGGCCCTGCTGCTACCTTGGGTTCAGATTTCTGGCCACAAGGACAATGAGAATAAATTTTTGTTTTAAGTCACCAAGTTTGTGGTAATTTGCTACAAAATAGGAAATGAACACAACCACATATTTTTCTGAATTAGTAATGCATTAACTAACTCAAAAATCAAGACTAGAAACTTCCCTAGTGGTCCATTGGGTAAGACTCTGTGCTCCTAATGCAGGGGGCCCAGGTTTGATCCCTCGTGCGGGAATTAGATCCCACAGGCCACAACCAAGACCAGGTACAGTCAAGTAAACAAATATTTAAAAAAATCAAGACCCAGATTGTGTACAGTAAAAAGTCTCCATCCCACTGTTACCACCATTTGCCTAGACCCCTTCCCACTCAAACATGTAACCTCTGAGTTTTCTGTATATTCTTCCAGAGTTCTGTAATGCATGTACATGAAAAAATAAAAACAAAACATGTTTCTCTACACAGACGCATAGTTTCTTTCAAAAAAAAAAACAGAAAAACTGGTTTGCCTATTCTTCACTTCCTGAGACCATGATTTGTTTCCCCAGTTAGGCTACAATTTCTTAAGAACACTATTTCCAATACAAGACTGTGGACTGTACATGCAGAGACACTTGACAAATGATAACCAAATTCTTTACTTGAGCACCTGGTCCTCACAGGCAGTTTCATTTCCTTCCCTCCCACTGCCCCTTGGACATGGACTCACCAAGGTCACCAATGGTCTCTGTAACAACACAATTTAGTGGGCTCTTGTAAGTCCCTATGCTGCTGGACTTCTGGACGGCTAACACTAACTGCTCTTTGAAACATTTCCTTTGCAGGTCCTCCATAACATTACACCCTCCTGCTCTCCTCCCTCCTTAGCTATTCCTTCTCTACCCTCAGGGCTCTGCTAGATCCTCTTCCCAGTTTCTTCCTTTCCCCAAGATGATTATATTCACTTCTGTGGTTTCAGTTCCCTTTTTTTTTTGCTGACAACTCCCCATTCCACAGCCAAACAACATATCTATCTATCCACCCATCCACCTCAACATTGAGTATCTCATAGATATTTCACATTCAGCCAATATCTGCAAAGCATAAATTCTTTGTCTTTTTCTCCTCTCCAAAGCTTCTCCTCCCAATTACTCCCCACCTCAGTGAATATCCTTCCTGCTACAGTGGCTACCTAGGGCAGAAACCCAGAAGTCTGACCCTAACACTTCTCTCCCTCTCATTCCCCACTCTCTCACCAAGTTTTGTTGAGTCTCCCTACTTGGTGGCTTAGATGGTAAAGAATTTGCCTACAATACTGGAGACATGGGGTTCAAGTCCTGGGTCTAGAAGATCTCCTGGAGAAGGGAATGGCTACCCATGCCAATATTCTTGCCTGGAGGATTCCATGGACAGAGGAGCCCGACAGGCTATAGTTTTTGGGTCACAAAGAGTGGGACATTTTCATATTTTCAGTCTCACTTGCTAATTATCTCTCAAAATGGTCTCTCTCCATCACTAAGTTATGAAGCTAGTCCAAACACTGTCATCTCTCCCAGGATTCCTCTGACAGTAATGGGTCTCTGCTTCCACCAAACTGATCACTCTAAAACACAAACCTGAGTCTGTCTCACCTCCTTGTAAAATCTTTTTATAGCTCCCCATTGCCTGTAAAAAGCACACCTTCCTAGGGTTTCCTTGGTGGTCTATTGGTTAAGACTCCATGCTTCCAATGTAAGGGACTTGGGTTCAATCCCTCACCTGGGAACTGAGGTCCTACATGCCTGTGGTGCCAAGGAGAAGATTAAAAAAAAAAAAAAAAGCACACCTTCCTTAACCTGGTTTCAGGATACAAGACCTGCGCTTATCCTGCTCCTTTAGCTTCCTCCACCACTATCCTAGGCTTTTCACCTCCCTCAATTTATGCTTCCACTTCAGGGCCAGAACACTTACAACTAGTAACAAGGTGTCTGGACTTTGTAGTTGTGCTGTACTATCTTCATGACTCACTTTCCCCGTGTGTAAAATAGGGATAATAATGCCCACATCAAAGTTTGCTGTATTAAATTTCTTAACATATGCAAAGCACTTCCAAGAGTGCCCACCTGCCAGTAAGTCCTGTGTAAATAATAACTCTCATTTTCACACACGTGGTCAGTGTTGAGAGATGCAATGAAAATTTCTGTGGGGGAGGAGAAAGATACTAAATTACCGTAAGCAAATATGATAAAAAGATAATACAAAGTAAAAGTAGAAAACAAAAAGAACATAGAACCTCAGTGATCCTTATTCAAAACAAATCCCTAGAAGCTTAAGAATCCATCACAATGAGTGGGAAGGGGAGATGATCCTCCATACGGCAGGAGGCGCTGCAGCACTCCCCAGCTTGAGGGGCTAACCCAGGAATGCTAGGATGCGCTACGAAGGTCACGTGCCCCTCATCTACCGCCCCAGTGTTCACGCCTGGTCGCTCCACGTGAGTCGCATTCTCGGAGATTATTGGTCTACGTGAGGCACGTGGGCAGGGCAGA
>NW_011494633.1:5274814-5293284 GCF_000754665.1 Bison bison bison | reverse complement strand
AAGTGAGTGTCCACGTTCGGTGGGGAGCTGTCCACGGCGCGGTGGCGGGCGTGGGGCGCGGAAACGCCGCCTCCCGGGGAGCTGGGTGGGGCCCGAGAGGCCCCCATCCAGATCTCGCCGGGCGGGAGGAGCTTCCCCGCGAGGGGAGCTTCACCGCTGTCCCCATTGCACCCCAAGGCCCGTGCCCGAGGATCCGGAGGAGACCCGGTCCGGGGATGTTCAGGAAGCCGGGAGGGGATAAGGGCCGGGCCGGGGGCGCCTCCGGGCACGAGAAAGAGTATGGCTTCTGCGCCTCCCCTCCACTTTCCGTGAAATTTCTTCTGTCCCCCTCTCTCCGTTTCCCCACATCCTAGCTAGTCACCTCTTGGACATGTCCCTCTATCCTTCCCAACTCCACCCCAGTCTGCCAGTCCTAGTCCTTGGAAGAATTAACTTTTCCTTCTCTGGGCTTCTCAGTTCTATATTGGAATCTCCCATACCCTTAGATCCTTGTCCTGCACTGGGTCCGTAAGCCTCTTGAGGCAGGGACCTTGGCTCGTCCCATGGAGGGCGTGACACTTCAGCGAAGTGAAGTAGGGAACCCGGTGCGCCTCTGCACTGGGAAGTCGTCACAAGAGTTTCTGTTACGAGGTGTTTGGGTTTCGTTTCTTTCGGTAGTGGCATCTTGCCGGATCAGGAGGCCAGCTTTCTTGTTAGGTATTAAGGATGGGCAGGAATAATGTTGTTGTTGTCTGCCTAGCCCATTGTGCTTTGATTCTTCCATGACTATGCACTTGACGATTAATGTTTGTGGCATGTGGATAAACTCGTCTTTTTTCGCATACAATTACCATTTCATTTGAGTGTGAATGAAACCTTCCTCAGGTCGGCATAAACACATATCTTATTTCATAATAGTTTCATGTTTGGAATGAGTTGCTGCTGAGGCTGTTATTTAGTAGGAGCAAAGGGGTTTTGTTCTGTTAAATACTTATATATCCATTTTAAAATGCACACACACAGCAATCAAAGCAATCAGAGACAAAGGAAGTGCAGTATAAATTCAAACAAATTGTTATGGAATGCTTTTCTCTATAGAAAACATTTCAGAAAGTTTTTTTTTTTTTGGTGGATGAGGAAGGACTCAGTGTTTGGTTATCACTAATCTTTTCAGTTGGCTGACATATATGAATCCTGGACAAGAGAAATTTAGTTGCTTGGCTAAGGAGATTGGATGAAAAGAACGTTGAGTGGACATATTTTTATGACTAATTTCAGAAGCTTTGGTGTAGGACCAGGTGTTTCACATTGAAAACTTTAAATTTTTCCACATCACTTTTTGAGGACCATGCAATGTATTTTTTTAAAAAAACAATATTCATTGGTACCTAGTTTAGATAGATTGCAGTGGAGGTAACCGCTTAATCATGGGATCAGAAGAAGTTGGACACTAGCCTAATGAAAATTCACTTAACTTAGTACAAACTCTGCCTGGGTTTGAATACCACTTCTGCTGTTTGCGGTATCTGGTCACTGTATTAGGTAGCTCTTGAAGTGAAATGGCCTATCTTAATAGAGACTTTTTTGTTGTTATTTGAATTTTTTATTAAGGATAACACGTGTAGGGGCACCCAGATCATAAGAGTACAGCTCAGTGAATTCTCATGAAATGAACACGTGTGTAAATAATACTTACCTCAAGTAATAGAACATTTACCTGCATCCTGTAAGCCCCCTCTATCCTCTTCCAGGATACCAAGTCTCCCTCCACCCCTGCAAGGGTAACCTCTATCCTGATTTCTAACATCATCGATTAATCAGTTTTGTCTGTTTTGAGATTTTGTAAATGGAATCATATAGAGTATACTCTTTTGAGTCTGTCTTGTGTGTGCTGCGACTCATGGGGTCGAAAAGAGTCAGACAGGACTGAGCGACTGAACTGAACTGTGTTTAACACTGATTGAGTTACCCATTTTGTTGCAGGTAGTTGTAGTTAATTAATTAGTATTGTTATGTTATATAGTTAATTTTCTGTTACATAGTATGTTGTTACATGGTATTTCTTTGTGACTGTAACACAATTCAGCCAAACTCCTGGGAGGAGCCTTTGAGTAGTTTCCAGTTTGGTGGTCAATATAATAGGGCTTCCTTGATGGCTCAGATGGTAAAGAATCTGTCTGCAATGCAGGTAGACCCAGGTTCAATCGGTGGGTCAGGAAGATCCCCTGGAGAAGGAAATGGCAACCCACTCCAGTATTCTTGCCTGGAGAATTCCACAGACTGAGGAGCCTGGGAGGCTATAACCCATGGGGTTACAAAGAATCTGGTGGCAACTGAGCAACTCATTGTTATGTAGTATGTTATATAGTATTTCTTTGTGAATATCACACATTTTAGCCATTGGACTGTGAGGAGCATTTGGCTAGTTTCCAGTTTGGGGGCCAGTACAAATAATGCATCTATGAACATTGTTATACGTGTCTTTTGATGTACATCTGTATGCATTTCTGTTGCTTATGCTATGTACCTAGTGGTGGAATTACTAGATTATAGGGTTGGTATATGTTAAGCTGTAGTAGATACTCCAGATAGCTTTCCAAAGTGGTTATACTAAGTTACACTTTCGTCAGTAATATGGAACAGTTTTGATGTCTCTAATCCTCTCCAACATTTTAGTCATTCTGGAGTGTGTAGTAATAACATACTGTTAATGCTAATATGCATTCCTCTCATAGTTAAATGAAGGTGAGCCCCCTTTTGTGTTTTTTAATCCGTTGGCTATCCTCTTTTGAGTACTTTCTTGTCTTGCCCATTTTTCAATAGAGTATAAGTAGGACATCTGTTCAGTTCAGTCGCTTGGTCGTGTCCAACTCTTTGCGACCCCATGGACTGCAGCACGCCAGGCCTCCCTGTCCATCACCAACTCCTGGAGTTTAGTCATACTCATGTCCATGAGTCGGTGATGCCATCCAGCCATCTCATCCTCTGTCATCCCTTCTCCCACCTTCAGTTTTTCCCAGCATCAGGGTCTTTCCCTCCAACTCACGTATTATTTGGTGGGAGGTGCTTTCTGGTTGTAGAAATACAGTAGAAGAAAACAGAGGCGCAGGCAAGTCCTCTCTCGCCATCGTAGCCATGATTTGAGGGATAGGTAGCGCCTTCGTTAAGTTCAAGCTTTGTATTCAGCACCAAAATAAGAAGATAAACTTGTCTCAGCCCCCTAGCTCACACTCAGACTGTCTCAATGCTGCATTCTTGAATTTTGTCCCCAGAAAATTAAATCAGGAAAAAGATGTGTCTTGCATGGTGTTGGTCTTTGGGGTCAGATCTGTTGTATGACATAGCTCAGAACAAATTGCAGGATGTCAGACAGGCTGGGTTAAAGAATAGACTTTTCTAGGGAAATGGATAACTTAGAGCATCAGGGTTATTAGCAGGAGAAGGTATTCTCCCAACTGTCATCATTCCTTGGTATCCAGCCCAGCGCTGGGTGCACAGGGAGGGACCTCATCCACCCATGAGTCTCCCTTCTTATAGGGAAACAGGAGAGTAGCATTGTTGAGGGGAGAAGGATGATACTCAGGCTACTTAGTTGAAGGTAGCCTGGGTTTAGGTTTGGATGCCAGTAGCGTGAGAAAGCCAGTTGCCCAGTGCCCGAAGACCCTGGGGCTTGTAGAAAGTTGTATTCTTCCCACCCCCGTAACAGGAAGCCAGCGATCCCATGGAGACTTGAACTTGGATGCTGTCTCCTTGCTGCCTTGTCTAGAAGTGAGCTCCAAGCATGATTTTCTGGACAGTTTTGCTCATTGCACCACAGTGTGTGCCTTATCTTTCTTTAAGAGAACCTCATTTTTGTAGCTACAAGTCTCCATAAACATGGAACAGAATTTGTCTTAGTGTGTCAGTTCTTGAGATTCATCTGTTCATGGATTTGAAATTCCATGAACGAACCTTTAAATGTACTCATTAAATGGAGTACGTAAACATCCCATGAATGAACATTTAAATCTTGTTGAAAGAACAAATGTTCTAGGGATTAAATGTTCTTTTCAGAGTTAGTAATTTACCATGGAATCTCCAAAAGTGAATTTATTTTAGCTACTGAAAATGAGGGAGGCTAAATGTTTATTGTAGGAGAAGGTGATGGCACCCCACTCCAGTACTCTTGCCTGGAAAATCCCATAGATGGAGGAACCTGGTGGGCTGCAGTCCATGGGGTCGAGAAGAGTTGGACATGACTGAGCGACTTCACTTTCACTTTTCACTTTCATGCATTGGAGAAGGAAATGGCAACCCACTCCAGTGTCCTTGCCTGGAGAATCCCAGGGACAGGGGAACCTGGTGGCTGCCATCTATGGGGTTGCACAGAGTTGGACACGACTGAAGTGACTTAGCAGCAGCAGCAGCAGCAAATGTTTATTGTAGAGTAATTTTTAGTAAAATATGAGATTTTATATAGATGATGTTTGTTTAATAGAAATCATTAAGTTTTTGACCATATAACTGATCATATAATTATAGTTTCATTAGTGGTAGAATTATGAAATAAATGTTAGCAAATGAAAATGCCCATACCTGGGTTATTCATGCTTTCTAAAGCTAAAAATGTTTGTGGTTTGGCTGTGTTAAGAAGTTAATGATTACATATCTCTTTGGAGAAGATACTGTACAAATCTGTTTTACAAATCACATTTGAATTTTTTCTTTTGGAAATATTAGCAAGAAGGCTCACTTTGTGCTCAACATTGCTTGAATAACCTACTGCAAGGAGAATACTTCAGCCCTGTGGAATTATCTTCAATTGCACATCAGCTAGATGAGGAAGAGAGGATGAGAATGGCAGAAGGAGGAGTTACTAGTGAAGACTATCGCACATTTTTGCAGGTACCGATTTTAAACTCACTAAATCACGCTTCTCAAAAAATGTGGGTACTATTTAGAAAGGGATGAGCTGCTCTTCCAATGGGGATCTGACTTGTTAATTATAACTCAGCTCTTGGCTTTGTAGATGGGAATGCACAAGATGTTATTTTAAATACACACACTAATGACACTTTACCCTTCTCTCCCCACCCTCAATCTCCGCCCCAACCACCTCTCCAAATTCAACAGCAGCCTTCTGGAAATATGGATGACAGTGGCTTTTTCTCTATTCAAGTAAGTAGTCACAAGCATGTGCTAAGTGGCACTAAACTCAGCGTATGCTTTTCACAGCCTTTCATAGTCACTGTATTGATGTGACCTTCAGAAGTTCTTCCAGTAGGTTGAGTATAAGAGTATAAGATTATCCTTTAGAATACTAGTTTTCTATATAGATGAACATGAAAATTAGGACAGTAGATTCTTCATTTTAGAGAAGGCCTTTTTCAAAGGAGGTTATTAATTTGAATCTGTATGCTAATAACTGTAATTCCAGTAATTCACAGTATTTCAAAGGCTTCCCTCATGGATCAGTAGTGGAGAATCTTCCTGCCAATGAAGGAGACGCAGGTTTGCTCTGGGACAGGAAGATCTCCTAGAGAAGGAAATGACAGCCCACTCCAGTATTCTTTCCTGGGAAATCCCATGGACAGAGGGGAACCCTTTGCTAACCTTGCATTTAAATCAGCCTACCAGGATTGAATTCCTTCATTATGGTCTGTGGCTTTCGTCTTTTCCCTTTTTGTGAACTTATCGCTCCCCTTGAATTCTGTGGGTGAATATATATATGACACTCGTGAGACTGATTCTTTCATCTGTGGCTCTTTCATTCCATTCCTAACACCTGTGAGGTGGATCCAGAGTTCTTTAGAACCTCTCTTGGGGGACCTGCAGATATCTCTGTATGTGTTCCCCTGTTCAGTCCTCCTGGACTCGTCGGTCACCAGCATTTGCAGCCAGGGCTTCACTGTGGGTGGTTACAGGTAACAGCTGCTGCCGGGCCCAGAGCAGGGGCCTGAGTGGGCTCAGCGCTGGCCATTTCCTGTTTCTGCAGTGCTGCTCTGGGCACCAGTCCACACTTGCCCACTACAGATCGTTCACTTTTTGTCTATACTCAGGCCTGGCTCACTTGCTGCTTTGTTGGGTACCTTGGAGGGTAGGTGGTAAATTTTCAAAATTTTTCCTTTTTTTCTCTCACTTTGAAATAATCAGGTTTATCTTTTGGTTTCCTACAAATCACAAACCCACAATAAAAGAAGTTTAGAACTGATGAAAACTTCAGTTTAAATCCTCAGAAATAACTCATTTTAATAGATGTAAACTTATCATTATTCCGTATAGTAAGTTGACTGTCAGTTTTCTAAAGCAGGACTCATAGTAGCCAAATGAATGCAATGGACTTGTTTTAAGAGTAGCACTTACTGGATAGAATATATATCTAGATTTTGGAGGCAGTTCTATCTAGGAATTGTATGGTTCTCATACAATTCCAGAAAATTAGTGTAAAAGGTACTCTTTTAAATGTTATGTCTGTATTGTTATTTATGGATATTTGATGCATATAGTGATATACCCACATGCACACACACACATACACACACGCACATGCACTTTAAAACCCATAGCCTACCAGGGAAATTTATCTATGAACTAAAATTGTTTCTATAACTAACGTGGCTTAACACTACTTATTTGGAATTAAAAAAAAAAAATTTTTTTTTTAACAGGTTATAAGCAATGCCTTGAAAGTTTGGGGTTTAGAACTAATCCTGTTTAACAGTCCAGAGTACCAGAGGCTCAGGATTGATCCCATGTAAGATTATTTTGCTTTTCCTATATTTGATTTTTAAATTTATACCTTCTTAAAGGGGAAAAATAAGTCTGGCCTGCTTTGGTTATGATATTTCCCATTTTACCCCCTCAGGTTTTCCTGGTTTGCCTTTTGGGGCTGTCTGTGAACATGTGTCCCCCAAGCCTCCCTGATCCCTCCATGTATGGCAGTGCAGAGCTGATCCTTGAATGGGGTGTGGTGCTGTTGTTTTTGTATGGCATCAGCAATCTCTACAGAGATTTATACTGTTTTGTAATTTTTTAGAAATCAGTGATTCTTAAAACTGTAAATATAATCCTAAGTCATCATAGGTTTTGTATAGTATTTTCTAATTGACAAACTAAATGAATATGATTCTAATATTTCAACTTAATATTGCATATGTGCTTTTTCCTGTTTCTAGAAATGAAAGATCATTTATATGCAACTATAAAGAACACTGGTTTACAGTTAGAAAATTAGGAAAACAGGTAACGCTTCTCCTCCTTACCTGTCTTTTTTCTCATTCTGTACCTCATTTGCAACTAAAGTGTAAGGGATTGGTGCCTTAAAGATGAAGAAACACACCAGTAATGTGTACTTGTGGCCTGGTTACAATCTAGATAGATAGGACATAAGTAAAATTCTCTATTTAAGACAAGACAGCCATATTTAGACATAAGTAAGTTTTTATGTGAGAAAGATGTTCTGTCAGCTAAATTCTATTTTTCATAGGTTTGCATTAAGCACAGCAGTGTCACAAAGCCTGAAATAGTGTCCGGTATGAATAAAAATTTTCAGCCATGTTTGCTTTAGCTTAACAAGGTTATTCACATTCCAAATGCCATATAATACATGTGTCTACATAAATCATTTCTATTAAAAAAAAATGGAATGTGTCTTGAGCATTGAGCAAGGCTTTTATAAGATCAAGAAAAGTACCAAAAGTGTTATTTTTAAAAATAATTACCGGTGATCTTGGTATCAGATCAGATCAGTCGCTCAGTCGTGTCCGACTCTTTGCGACCCCATGAATCGCAGCACACCAGGCCTCCCTGTCCATCACCCAGTACCATTTTTGAGACAACTTTTAATGTCCTTTTTCTCAGAATTTTGATTCTTTGAAAGAGGGTTACTGAAAACAGATTAATGAAAAAGAATGAATTATTGATACATGCAACAATGTGGATGAATCTCAAATTAATTATGCTGAGTCAAAGAAACTAGACACAAAATACTATATTCCATAGAAAAGAAAAGAAGAAAGTGAAGTTGCTCAGTTGTATATGACTCTTTGCAACCTCATGGGCTGTGTGGCCTGCCAGGCTCCTCCGTCCATGAGATTCTCCAGGCAAGAATACTGAAGTGGGTTGCCATTTCGTTCTCCAGGGGATCTCCCAACACAGGGATCGAACCCGAGTCTCCCATACTGCAGGCAGACTCTTTAATGTCTGAGCCACCAGGGGCTCACTATAGTGTTCCATTTATATAAAAGCATAGAAAGTGTAAACTAATCTATAATGACAGTGATTGCCTGGATGAGGGCGGCAAGGAGCAATGGATGAGGATTACGAGGGGCACAGGAGACTTGGCAGTGACAAAAATGTTCACTCTCTTGGTGGTGGTGATGGTTCATGGGTATATACATAAGTTAAAACTTCAAATTGTACATTTAATACATGTGCAGTTTACTACATTTCAAGTACACTTAAATACAGCTTTTTTTTTTTTAAACAAGCTAATATGAAACAGAAAAGGAAATCAGGAAAGAGTACATTGAGTTAAATCAATACAAGATAATTCTAAAACGAAAGCCCTACTATTTTAAGTTTGCTGCTTAGAAGCAGCTTCATCTTAAATGGTCCTTCCTGGGTGGCAAAGGGCTAGTAAGTAAGTGTGGTTTGGTGCAGGAGAGACCCACCCAGGTAGGAATCAACTCTGGGAAAAACCAAGGCAGGACTCTCCCAAGTGTGTTTAACCTAGGGGTTTTATTTAAATATTAAAAAATGTGATCAGCTCTTCTTCACTTTCAAGATCTAAAGTCTTAAACTCTGGAATTCCTTTGTATTAATTTGCATGTAAACTTACATTATGATTTTGAGAAATTTTGTAAATTTTATTTCTTCAGAATTGAACTTATGCATTTCACATTATCTTAGACAAACTCAGCTTCCCTGGTAACTCAGATGGTAAAGAATCTACCTGCCGTACAGGAGACCTGGGTTCTATCCCTGGGTTGGGAAGATCCCCTGGAGAAGGGAATGGTGTGCTGGAAATGTCAAATTATGGCTTATCATCTTTGGTTCTAATTTATATTTTTGATTAAAATTGTATTTTTCACTATAGACTCTTGTCTTGAGGCCCCTGTATAAAGAAAAAAATGAGAAAAATACTATCATCTCTGATAAAATTCACAAAAAGCATCTGGTGATGATGCTGACAATAACTTCTGAAACTGCTGTGTCTTGTGGGTTAAATTAGGATCCGAGAGAAACAGTGAATAAACGATGTCAGTTCCACGAAGTAGTGGTCTGCTGCTGCTGCTGCTGAGTCGCCGCAGTCGTGTCCGACTCTGTGCGACCCCATAGATGGCAGCCCACCAGGCTCCCCCATCCCTGGGATTCTCCAGGCAAGAACACTGGAGTGGGTTGCCATTTCCTTCTCCAATGCCTTCTCCATCCTGGAATGTCTAGCTTTCTCACAATTAAAATATTTTGACCAAAATTAGCAGCAGTGGAAATACTTGGTAGTTGTCATTTTTCTTCCACATCAATATAATGTAATCACATTACATTGTTTTTTGTATAGGGTTTTGTACAGGGTTTTGTTGTACTGTTCCTTTGGAAAAGATTTAATTATGGCTACAATAAGGATACTTCAAAATACTATCAATTTCTTTTCTTTTTTGAAGGGGGGATTTAAAGTTTATGGCTTAAAGCAAACTTTTAAAACATTTAATAGTGATAAAATTGCAACATTTTATTTCAGTTTTTAAAAATTGTATGATTTAATTACTTTTTAAAAATCTTAATTTGACATGTTTTCAGTGTTTAAACACTCTTACTAAGTTTAGATGGGGTATATCAATTCATAGCATGCTAAACTTATTACTTACAATGTGCACTAACTTAAATATTGACAATTTGTTTTCCAGTGGTTCAACTTGAATTCTCTTTTGACGGGTCCAGAATTAATATCAGACACATACCTTGCACTTTTCTTGGCTCAGTTACAACAGGAAGGTAAGTAAAGACTGAACATTTTATGTTATCTTTTGAAGTAGCTAAATGACACTGTCTCACTAGAAGTGAGTATAGCAAATGTGTAGCAACTGTCTCAATAGAAGTGAGTGTGGCTAAATAAAACCTTCTCTTTAGAAGTAAGTGTAGCTAAATAAAACCATCTTTGTAGAAGTAAGTGTAACAATAATGCTTTTGTGGCAGAGGCAGGGAAATAATCTTTGTTTTACATGGTGAGCTTTAGGCTGTGATTTGAATCATCCTGCTCTTTTGGCATTCTTGCTGACACCTGGCCCTCCCCTAATGAGGCTGATTCCTTTGCAGACCTTCTATGTTCTAGCTTTTTTGTCTTCCAGACGCCACATACCATAGAGCCAAGGGGAGGCTTAGGTATTCTTCTTGTTCATCCTTACCCCTTCTAGGTCACTCTTCTTTCCTAAAAACTGCAGCTCCTTTGAAATATATATCACTAGAGTCTACCTCTCACTCTTTTGCAGTCTTTTGAAGTCTGATCTTCCTCCTTTTCCATTGAAGATTTAGGATCTGACTCACTATCATGGCTCTGCTTCAACTCTTTTCATCATTCTTGGTAATTTCTACGTAAAAAATCAGTCCAATCCAATCTCTTGCTTCTTACTTTCAAAGATCTTTTTTTTTCACTCTTGCTTGCCATTACTAATAACTGTACCTTCAAATTCTAGTTATAAGCGTCCTATTCTTAGACTTTTGTCTCCTGTCTTTATACCGTATTCTCTGTTTTTTTCCTTTGTAACAATTCTTTAAACCCTATTACAAGCCTAAACATTCCCCTTAGGTCCTTATTTCCTTACACCTGTTTTCTGTAATCATCATTATAATTCATTATCATTCAGTGATTATCATTATAACACAGTGTTGTGCTTCTCAGCTCCTTTCTCTTTCTCCCTCCATCATACTTTTATGACAAAAATCCAAACCCTGGTTAAAATCCAATCTTGGACTTGTCCAGTCCTCCTCCATCAGAGCAGTTGAGCATGGTTAAAGATGCAGTATAAAATATGATCAATTTTGCTTTAAATTTAGGATCACAAATTTCAAATGAGCCTTCAGTGATAGTTGATATCCCTACCATATTCCTGCAGTAAGCTCACCTACCACTTCCCAGGATGATGATTGCACAGCTTCTCCCTTCAGACCTTTCACCATCCCCTCCTCTTTCCTGACTTCTAGCTTATGGCTGTCCTTTATATTCTACTATGAAAACAGGAGCAATTAAAAGAGAACCTCCTTGTTCTTCTATCAGCAGATCATCACCCTGATCCTCTCTTCCTGTGCTTTCAGCCTATGAGAGTAGATGAGCTGTTTCCTGCTCTTAACCAAGTCCAGTGTCTCCACTCTGGGGCTAGATCTCAGGTCCGCCCACGTACTCAGGATCTGCTTCTGCTTTTGTTGCTCTACTCTCCTATGTGGGTTCCCTCTTTTATTATTCCTACTGTAGAGAAATAAGCTCTTTCTCTCCATTGATTAAAAAGAAAAAACTTCTTTTAATGCCAGGAAACTCCAGCCGTCTCCCATTTTTACTTTCTCCTTAGAGTCATCTCTAGTGTATTGTCTCCTGTGCGTGAACTTGTTGCAGCAACACTGTGATAACCAACATGTCACTGAAAAGCCTCTTCTCAGTGTCTCCGGTGACCTCCACTTTGCCAATGCCAGTATTCAGTTCTCAGTCTTCCTTGACATCATCTTTTTTGAGAGTATAGTTTATATACCCTCCTTTAAAGAGAATGAAACAAAATTTTCTTATCAAAAGTTTCAAACAGGTATAAAAGTATAGAAAACAAATGTGATGGACCCACATGTACCCTTCGCCCAACCTCAACAAATATCTCATGGCCAGTCTTGTTTTACCTATACCCTACCCACTTCTCTTTCCAGTTTATTCTAAGAAAATACTCATCATCTTATCATCATCTTTGTAGATTTTTTAAATTAAAATATTTAAAAGCAAAGACTCTTTAAAAATATACATATAACCACAGTACCCTAATGACATATAAACATTTAATTACAATTCTTTAATAGCACCAACTAGCCAACTCAAATCTCTCATTGTCTGTTGTTTGTTGTTTTTTTTTTAAGAGCAGTGATCGCTTAGGTGAACAGTATTTCCTGTTCGTTATCTCCAAAGAAGATAATTTAGCATCAGGACCACAGATGAGGCTTTAGGCACTCGGAGCTTCCTGTGGTAAAAGTTTTATGACCTTGGAAAAGGGATAGGGAAAGCTTCTGACACAGACAGCAGAAGAGGGCAGAGAGTGCCCCATCGTTAGTCTTTAGTCAGTTCAGTTGCTCAGTGGTGTCTGACTCTTTGCGACCCCGTGGCCTGCGGCACACCAGGCTTCCCTGTCGGAGTTTGCTCAAACTCATGTCCATCGAGTCAGTGATGCCATCCAACCATCTCACGCTCTGTTGTCCCCTTCTCCTCCTGCCTTCAATCTTTCCCAGCATCAAAGGTCTTTTCCAGTGAGTCAGTTATTCACATCAGGTGGCCAAACTATTGGAGTTTCAGCTTCAGCATCAGTCCTTTCAGTGAATATTCAGGACTGATTTCCTTTAGGACTGACTGGTTGGATCTCTTTGCAGTCCAAGGGACTCGCAAGAGTCTTTTCCAGCACTACCACAGTTCAAAAGCATCAATTCTTTGGCACTCAGCTTTCTTTATAGTCCAACTCTCACATCCATTCATGACTACTGGAAACACCATAGCTTTGACTAGATGGACCTTTGTTGGCAAAGTAATGTCTCTGCCTTTAAATATGCTATCTAGGTTGGTCATAGCTTTTCTTCTAAGGAGCAAGCATCTTTTAATTTCATGGCTACAGTCACCATCTGCAGTGATTTTGGAGCCAAAAAAAATAAAGACCGTCACTGTTTCCACTATTTCTCCAATTGCCATGAAGTAATGGGACTGGATGCCATGATCTTGGTTTTTTGGATGCTGTTTTAAGTCAGCTTTTTCATTCTTCTCTTTCACTTTCATCAAGAGGCTCTGTAGTTCCTCTTCACTTTCTGCCATAAGAGTGGTGTCATCTGCATATCTGAGGTTATTGATATTTCTCCCAGGAATCTTGATTCCAGCTTGTGCTTCATCCAGCCTGGCTTTTCACATGATGTACTCTGCATGTAAGTTAAATAAGCAGGGTGACAATATACAGTCTTGATGTACTCCTTTCCCAATTTGGAACCAGTCTGTTGTTCCATGTCCAGTTCTAACCTTTGCTTCTTACTTGCATACATATTTCTTAGGAATCTGAGAAACCTTGCATACAGGTCAGGTGGTCTGGTATTCCCATCTCTTTAAGAATGTTCCACAGTTTGTTGTGATCCACACAGTCAAAGTCTTTGGCATGGTCAATAAAGCAGAAATAGATGTTTTTCTGGAGCTCTTTTGCTTTTTCGATGATCCAATGGATGTTGGCAATTTGATCTCTGGTTCCTCTGCCTTTTCTAAATCCAGCTTGAGCATCTGGAAGTTAACAGTTCACATACTGTTGAAACCTGGCTTGGAGAATTTTGAACATTACTTTGCTAGCGTGTGAGATGAGTGCAAATGAGACTAAAGAAAGTTAGTCTTAGGCAAAATAGATTGTTGTCATAACAACTCAGAGTTTAAGGGGGAAAAATAAGTCTTATGTGACTAAGACAAAGGAATATAGGAAAAAATGTTTGTCCCTTTCACCTCCTCAAGCACCCCGGACCCCTTTCTCCTCCTGGGGAGGAGACTCCTTGTCATCCTACCTAAGAATTAAATTTCTCAGTAGTCTTTTAAAATGTATTCATTCATTTGCTTTTGGATGTGCTGGGCTCACTGCTACTTACAGGCTTTCGCTTTGTGGTGAGTGGGTGCTGCTCTCTAGTTACATTGCAGGCCGTTCTCACTGCAGTGGCTTCCCTTGTTGCAGAGCACAGGCCCTAGGGCATGTGGGCACAGGCGTTGTGGCACATGGGCTCAGTTGCCCCATGGCATGTGGAAACTTCCTGGACCAGAGAGTGAACCTATGTCCCTGCATTGGCAGGTGAATTCTTTAGCCCTGGGCCACCAGGGAAGTCCTCTAATCTCCTTTTTGATTCTTCTTTTTTTTAATATAGTTAAACCAGGTTGAAATAAGGGTCTTTGATTGCATTGGATTGCTGTGTCTCTAAAACCTATCTATTGGTTTCTTCTCTTTATTTTTTTCCTTATTCTTTTGAAGAAAATGGGTCATTTGTTCTGTTTCTCACATTCTGGATTTTGCTTGTTGCATCCTTTTTTTTTCCTCTGAGCCCTTGATGAGCAATAGACTGGTCCTTAGATCTAGAGACTTGATCAGATGTAAGTTGATTTTGGGAGGATAGAAGACTTCATGGATGGTGTGGCACTTAAGGTCCAGTTGTCTCTCTTTTTGTGATTTGAGTAGCTGCTAATAATAAATGCCTAGTCTGTTATTCCATTAATTAGATTTCCATCATTTCTTCATTTATTAGCTGGAGGACTTCTATACAAATAGACTTTCCTTCATCAACTGTTTGGTTATCTTGAAGTATATAGTTCATATAGAAAAAGCAGGATAAATATTTCTTGCCTTTTATCAGTTTTAAATATTTGGTCATAGTATCTTGTCTCCAAAGGTAACCAGTTGGTTTGTTTCTGTAGTGTCATTGTAAACTAATCTGTTAAAATCATAGTTCAGGGCTTCCCTGGTGGCTCAGTCATAAAGAATCTACCTGCCAGTGCAGGAGACACGGGTTCCATCCCTGGTCCAGGAAGGTCCCACATGCCATGGAATAGCTAAGCCTGTGTGCCACAACTATTGAGTCTATGGTCTGGACTTGGAACCACAACTACTGAGCCCATGAGCTGCAACTACTCTATAGCCCATGCTCTAGAGCTGGTTCTCCAGAACAAAAGAAGCCACTGCAATGAGAAGTGTGCACACCACAACTAGAGAGTAGCCTCCCCGCCCAAACTAGAGAAAAGGCCAAGCAGCGACGAAGACCCAGCACAGCCGAAATAAACCATAGTTCATATGTTTTAGCCTCTTGTAATTACTGTTGATACTCAATATTGTCACATCTTGGATGAGTGGGAACCTTTTGAACTTGACTCTCAAGCTTTTGAAATGACCACTCTAGCCTTTTGAAGCCCTTTTTAGGTCATATAATAAGAATTTTCAGTCTTGTGTGTTTCCTTCCCTTTAGTAATGGTGATTTGAGAGCATAGTCTGTGCACTGGTATGCTTATTGCTAGTAGGTTGGCTGTCATGTAAGTCTCTCCAGTTTACATGTAGAATCATTATGTTATAACGTCTTTGATTTTATATACTTCTATCTCTTTTCTTTTATGCCTAAAACCTTTATTCCTAACTATATCTTCCCTTTTTGAAATACTGTCTGTACTATTCTTCCAAGCCACTGTGCTCTAGTTTGCTTCATATCATATTGGCTCCTGCTTTCAGATGCCTTTTGTGGATCCTACTCTTTAATCCCTAACTAATGAAGTGACCCAGAGTCAGTCTTGGACAACTTCTTGACTGTGTGCTATCCCATTATTTTAAATATCATCTCTAAGTAAAGTCCATCTGCCAGTAATTCCTTAGACTTTTATCTTTTGCCGAGACATCTACCCCGAACACCAAACCCCTAACTTTCTCATCTCCACTCAGAAGTCCAGAAAGCATTTCAATCTCAATATGTTTACAAAAGACTCTTTTTTTTCTCCCCATACTTGCTGTCCCTCAGACTTTCCATTTTCATAAGCCCCACTCTTCTTGCATATGGTTCCTATATGTTACATTGAGAAGGCAGCCTAGAGTGCTCTTTTTAAATATAATGCACACTGTGGCATACTTTCACTCTTCCCCTTCAGTGGCTTCCTAGCACACTTAGAATGAAATCTGATCTTGCATAAAACCCAAGATCCTCGCAATGTCACCTCTGTAAAGCAGTTTCTGCCCTTCATGATGCTGTTCATGGAACAGCATGAGGAGCTAGCATAGTGTATCCACAACTTAGGAAACAGTTTTACTGGCATAAAGCCTGTTCAACCATCTGAATTCTGAGTATAGTTGTCCTTGTGAAAAAGAGTGTTACGTGTATTATGATTTACTCTTGAGTTTTTTCCGTTAATAGGCCTTTTAATCTTTTTTTATTTCATTTTCTATTAATGCTCATGAAGAATATCTATAATAAGCACCAAAGTTGAAGAAAATTTATGGTAGAAAAACAAAAATTGACCAAAATGACTCAGGTATAGCCCACCCTTATTCAGCTGTTGTATGGAGTATCCAGCTGGGAAAACCTTGGCTTTCCAGAATTGTATTAATTCAAAAATTACATGAACCACGTCTTCAGCACCTTGACTAGAATTTAAGGTATTGGCTTTCCACGTCCTGTTTTCAGTTAGGAAGGGTGTGTGTCAGGGTCAGCTATTTCCACAGATGACTCATTTTACCCGTATTGCAGATTTTTACACACATCCTCTGATTGTGTCCTCAAACAGCAGAAGGTACAGCAAAATCTGTTTAACAGTTGAAGAAATCAAGACATAGAGGGGTAAAGTGATCAACAGAGGCAGTTAGGAAACAGAAGAGCCAGGACACTAAAACCCGGCTGTCTGAGTGCACACTCCTTGCTCTTTCTCAGTCCTTTCCTTGCCTCTCTGTTGTCACTTAGGGAGTAAACTACTTGGTCAAGCACTGTTTTAGTATGTTTTAAGTATATTTCCATGAAAAGTGAAAGTAAAGTTGCTCAGTCGTGTCCAACTCTTTGCAACCCCGTGGACTATACAGTCCATGGAATGCTCCAGGCCAGAATACTGGAGTGGGTAGTCGTTCCCTTCTCCAGGGGATCTTCCTAACCCAGGGATTGAACCCAGGTTTCCCACAATACAGGCAGATTCTTTACCAGCTGAGCCACCAGGGAAGCCTCGTACTTAATTATTGCCCCAGTCAGATTCTGCACAAATTATTAAGCATAAATTAGGTATGTTTCCATGTTCTTACTTAATTAGAGCCCTTTTCAGATTCAAATACTTCTCATAGTCACTCTGTGAGATGGATATTCCCATTTTACAGGTGAAGAGGCTTAGAGGGACTTCCTAGTTGTCCAGTGGTTAAGAATTTGCCTTGCAATGAAGGGGACATGGGTTTGATTCCTGGTTGGGAAACTACTAATAAGATCCCACATGCCACCGAGCAGCTAAGCCCACATGCCACAACGAAAGATCCAACTAAGACCAATTGAAGAACTTTATATATATGAAAGTGAGGTGTAAAGACCTTATGTAATTTGTCCTGGACCACCCCACTGGTAAGTGTAAGAACCATGATTTGAACCCAGGTCTTCCTCACTCCTTGGTTTGTGGTCTTCCCGCTGTTGTGCTGCCTCTCTGCTATCATTTTCAATCAATTTTGAATCACTTGCTAGCTGTTGTAGATAATTTTTGCCTTTTTTTTTAGGTTACTCTATATTTGTTGTTAAGGGTGATCTGCCAGATTGTGAAGCTGACCAACTTCTACAGATGATCAGGGTCCAACAGATGCATCGACCAAAACTTATTGGAGAAGAATTAGCACAACTTAAAGAACAGAGGTAAAGCTGAGCCTGCAGTGTGGGGTATATGATAGTATTTCATTACAAGAATTAAATTTACATGCTTACATTGAAGATGTGGTCCTTTTATTGTTGGTGGGGTTTTTTTAGACCTTTCTGTTTAAGTGTAGCTTATTGGTTTAACCTTGGATCAACTCTGAATTATTTAAGTATACTTCCCAACACAAATTCATATCACAATAGGACCTTTGTATTATTAGACGTTATCTGTAAAAAAAATGTGTAAGTTTTCAACTTACATAAACATCTTTGGTTTATAAATGTCTCTATGTTATAGCTAAAATAGAAGAATGGTCTGCAGTTATTATTTGTGCTTTTATTCTTTAGAGTCCAGAAAACAGATCTAGAACACGTCTTAGAAGTAAATGATGGGACAGGAATGTTAGATGAGGATGAGGAGGAATTGCAGAGGGCTCTGGCACTAAGTCGCCAAGAAATTGACATGGAAGATGAAGAAGCCGATCTCCGCAGGGCCATTCAGCTCAGTATGCAAGGTATGGACATTCTAACACTTACTTTATTTGTTGTTGAAGCAATTGATTTAGATCATTTTTAGTTCTTCTGGAAATTAATAAACTACTGGTAGAAGTTCTTTGACAGTCACTGCAGAAGCAGTAGCTATGTATAATCAGTTATTTTTTAGATATTATTTAATACAAATAACTTTTGGATATTATTTAATACATATAACTTTTTATGACTTGTGTTATATTAGGACTAGTTATATTTTTATTTCTGGTCATTCAGTTTGGTTATAATACTGTGCAAACACAGTACTAAACGGAGCTAATCATTGCGAGGTCAGTGGACCCTTGCTCAGACCAGCTATTTAAATGCATTCTAGTGGCTATGAAGAAAGGTCTGGACAGAGACTATAAATTGATTTTACAAAA
>NW_011494633.1:5247460-5274714 GCF_000754665.1 Bison bison bison | reverse complement strand
CTTTGGTGGGCTTACTCTTTTAGCCCACCACACTTCTTCCCCCACCCACTCCCACCCTCCTCCCACCCCAGGGAATCCAAGTGGAGGGAAAAGTCTGGGACGTTGCTCAAAGGGGCTTACTTAAAAAGTGTGACGGGTTTTCTTTTTTGGGGGGATTGTTTTGTTTTTGTCTAATGTGAATTTGCCTTCTACTTTCTAATGAAATTACTCATCAGTTGAATTCTTTAAGTATCTAAATAAAATTGAGTTTCTGTTAATATGAAGTTTATCCTTTTTATGCTATATTTTATCCTGAACTGCTCATGCCTCCTGGCCACGTCTGAGTACTCTGTATGGTGCCCAGGCCCATTTTGGATTAGCAGAGTCCTGCTAGGTTAGCCTAGTGGTGGACAGACACAGCCTTATTAGTTCTAGATATTTTTGTGTACTTTACTCTTCTTCCCATGTTATTTCACAATTTGTGCAGAATCTGATTGGAGCAATAATTTAGTAAGAACACGGAAACATACCTAAGTTATGTCAGTATCCAGATGTTTGAAGATAGAGGAATATACAGAGTGGGTTTATTTTACAATCATCCACTTTAAGTTACTTCTAGGAATTCTGTGCCTTTGAAAATGTAGATTGATTTCTGGGACTTCCCTGGTGGTACATTGATTAAGAATCCTCCTTGCAAAGCAGGGGACATGGGTTCGATCCTTGGTCAAGGAACTGAAATCCCACATGTTTCAGAGCAACTAAGCCCGCAAGCACTACAACTAAGAGGGCCTGTGTGCCTCAAGCAAAGATCCCCCAGGGTGCAAGGAAGATCCCACGTGCCGTAGCTGACTCAATGCAGCCAAATAAATAAATTAATTTATTATTAAAAAGTATAGATTCATTTCTAATAAGTAAAGAGCAAGCGAGTGTGGTGCTAGCTATTTCTCCTACCAGATGGTCACTGAACTTGCCTCATGGCCACTGTGTCACAAACGGTAGTGGGTTTGGTCGCAGTGGACACAGGTTTGGTTGAACTACATTATTCTGATTTTCCCCGAACCTTTCAGAGCCTTTCTTACATTTACAGAATGGTGCAGAGTAGTTTTGAGAAGAAAACTTTTTGAAAGCTCCTTCAAAAAAGCTTTGAAAGCTCCTAAGTATAAACACGTCATGACTTGGTAAATAAAACTGCTTTTTGTTGTGTTTTATTTGGTTTTCAGGTACTTCCAGAAATAGATGTCAAGATATCCCACAGACATCAGGTTCACATCCTACTTCAGAAGAGCTACGGAAGAGAAGAGAAGCCTACTTTGAAAAGTAAAGTAGTTGGTACCATATTAAAACTGCATATTTTATATTTACTTTGGCTATTTTGTCTATTTGTATACATATAGCTTTGACCTCGGAGAAGGCAATGGCACCCCACTCCAGTACTCTTGCCTGGAAAATCCATGGACGGAGGAGCCTGATCGGCTGCAGTCCATGGTGTCGCTAAGAGTTGGACATGACTGAGCGACTTCACTTTCACTTTTCACTTTGATGCATTGGAGAAGGAAATGGCAACCCACTCCAGTGTTCTTGCCTGGAGAATCCCAGGGATGGGGAAGCCTGGTGGGCTGCTGTCTATGGGGTCGCACAGAATTGGACACGACTGAAGCGACTTAGCAGCAGCAGCAGCTTTGATTTAACCATTTATTTAGAATTTTCTCCTTTTTTAAAAGACTGGCAGGCACTAGCCTGCCCCTATGAACATTTGAATGTAGTTTTAAAAAATTTGTAGCTAATAAACTGAAATCAAATATAGTTTTAGGAGAAAACTTTGCCTCAGTACTAATTAAATTTTCATGAAATAGGGTGAAGGAAGCCGTGTAAAATTTCAGTCATCAAAAGGAGAATGGAATTGGATCAAGGCAAGAACAAAACCCTGTGGTCCTTTGAATATACTTCTTGGTTATCTGACTAACCCTACAAAGTTCGGTCAATTAATAGGAAAAACACCATTTATCATAGGAGAACGCACTCTCAAATAGAGCTGGTGCTTAACTGCTCTGCTTGTTACCACACCTGGGGAGGGGGGAGGCTACCACAGGCCTGTCAGCATCGGGGGCATAAGAGTAACCGTAAATCTCAACCATCAGCTCCTAGGACCTAACTTTGTGCCCAGCTGTATAAGTGCTCTCAAAATAGAAATTTCACCCATATCGTTATCCTTGCCAGTAACCATCATTCACAGGTCTTCATCCCCTTTTCTCTTTTTTAAAGATAAAACTCCATCTTACCATCACAAGATCTCTAATAGATAGTCAGATCCTCTGATCCCAGCTCAGAGAACTAAGGCAGTGGCTGAGTCTGGCCTGTTATTTACTATATTTTATCAATTCTAAGATGCACATATTTTCACATTTCAACATCTCTGCAATTCGGAAGACTCTTACACATCATAATTGGTAGTACTTTAGCTGTATCTAAAATGTTGGCGCATTTTACATTGGATGGTATAATGAAGATAATATTTACCTTGTTTTCTGTTTTTTTTAAGTCACAACTCAGAAGTATATGAAGGAAAGTTCTGATCAACTGACATCCTCTTAATGTGAGATATTTCTAGTCTTTATTCAGTGATAGATTAATGGATTTAATTCTGTATAAAAATCTCAAAATAGTGCTTATTAGTGCTTGTCACTCCCTTTACAATTTTAAATTTAACTTTTTTATTTTTTAAATATGATAAACTTCAAATTTATGTTCAAGTAGAGAAACTAGCATAAAGAACCCTGATATATCTGTTGCCCACATATAACAAATATCAGCACATTGGCTATTTTGGTTTTTATGCCCCTGTCTCCCTGCTATTTACTCTTGTTCCCACCCCCACCCCCACCCCCCTGCAGGGTGGGGATATTTTGTAATAAATCTAAATCATAATATTTCATCTGTATTGATTTTCATGTCTGTCTCTAAAATACATGGTTTTTTCTTAATATCACCAAATGCTTTTGTCACACAATAATAGAATAAAGATCAGATGATAATTATTAATTGTAGTTCTGTAATATCATCAACTAACTAGTCAGTGCTAAAAACAGCTTTCAGTGTTTAACTAGATAAAAAATAATATTTTGGAAAATTTATCTTATGATAAATTTATCGTAAAATATCTAAATCTAAAAAAACACAATCCTACCATTAGTAACTAATGATATTGTTTTGACAGTCACACTTCTACTCACACAAATGCATGTATATTGTATATCACATGTTCCCATGATTGCAAATATTTTTTGCAAGAGGCTATGTTGTAGTTCATAAAATGTCTGTATCACAATTTATGAACCTATTGATTTTTGCTATTATAATTAATAATGCAATGAGCAATCCTTGTATTAACTTTATGCCTCACATCTCTCATCATTTCTTTTATTTATCCTGAAAATTTCAGATTACTAAGTTAAAATGCAGGAACATTTTTAAAGCCTTGGTAAAGATTTCTAAACTGCTCTCCAAAACAGATTCCAAGTGATACCTCTACCATGCTTCTTTGAGACTTTAGTTTTTTCCAGAATAAACATAGACATACTTTATAGAGAGACTGTTAAATTCACAAGTACATCCAAGAAAAGGAAACCATCTTTAAAGTATACAAACAAATCCCTCTTTTATTAAAGGAAGTCTTTAAGATTTTTGGATTAAAAATGTAGAACTTCCAGTAAATTAAAATTTACAAAGGATAATGCAGTGACTAACATTTCATAATGACTAAGTTATAACAAGCAGAATGCTAGCTATAACTGTTGCAGATGTTTTATTCAATGTTGTACCCTTTTAAAAATGTCTGAGTCTCCTTTCTGATCGGGGTTAGTTGATTGGGTAAGAAAGTACAGCGATGGTTCCAGCTTCAGCCTCCTATCCCCTACCTCCGAGTTTGACTTTGAAAATACTGGTGGTAACTTGGGTAGACCTAGTGAATGTTTTACACGGTTAGTTGTTGCTGAGAAGAGTTAAGACCTAACTTCTTGGGGTTGCTTTTTAACTTTGGTTAGCGTTCAGAATCTTGTAGGACTCATGATTGAAGGAGCTGAGAAACTAATTTTTGCCTTTCACTAGAATTCCTGATTACTAAACCTAGATGGGTCCTTGTCACAATAGCTTGTATTGTGGAGAACTTGGCTGTAAGGCTGTGGAGCCATTTCTTCCTTCTGATCTTTTCCATACTTACCCTGGTGCTAATTTGTTATTCACTGAAATTTATAGTTTTTTTTTTTTTCCTGTAGAGTATTTGAAGCTTCATACTTAATGTAGTAGCCACAGTTTAGCCATGGTGTTCATGGATTAAGCGTGAAAATACTGTTGAATGTCTACCTGTTACAAATTTATAGTTTATGAGTAGGTGTTCTTAGCTGATACTTTCATAGCTGTAATATTTTTTCCCAGTGGTAATCTCCAAATCCATGGTACATATAGAACCCTGAACAAAATTCTACTTTATCAGGTATATCATTGTAAAACCTTTGTAACTCCCATATTATGAACATCAAATGAGGCAATGTGTATAAAACTGTTTTGTAAACTGTGAAGTAGCCTACGGATACACTTGGCATTATTAATGCCTTCTCCAGATGTAACTCTGAAATGATGCTGGTTCGTTCTTTCTGTCACTAAAAAAGTGATTCTTAACCAGGAGAGAAACAAGGGGACCCATTCCCTTCTCCAGGGGAATCTTCCTGACCCAGGGGTTGAACCTGGATCTCTGCATTGCAGGCAGATTCTTTACCATCTGAGCCACCAGGAAAACCCAATGTTTCCATAGTCATGGGTTACTGTGATTTTTTGATTACCTAATACTTGAACTACCACTTTAGTGGCGTGATGTAGTTTATCAGAGTCTACCTTAAAAAACAGAAACTACTTAGAGATTTTTTAAAATGTTTAACTGGAGGATAATTGCTTTACAGTGTTGTGTTGGTTTCTGCTGTACAACAGTGTGAATCAGCCATAAATATACATATATCCCCTCCCTCTCAAGCCTCCTTTGGACAAAGTGGAATCAGGATATCGAGTTTAAAAACACACTGCTTTAGCTGTGACCCTAGGACCAGGGAGCTGCCACCACAGTTGCCTAGACATGGGAACCTGCAGTCTGGCCCCCACTGCAGCTGCCAGGAAGCAGGATTGTGGAACTGGTGTCTCCATGGCTTTACTTGCCAGCAGAGACCCACCAAAGCTGCAGGAAGATGACTATACCTCCTCTGCCATGTAAGTCTCGGGCATGTGTTTAACTGGTAGCCAGACTCCTAGCTTGAAAACAGTCTTAAGACGTGTAGTTTTCAGTTTTCCCGCCTTTCTCATGCTGAAGATATGTTAGAAGGCTCAGGGGGAAAGGATGCTGATTTACTGTTTAAACATGTTCCATCTTACAGTGTCCCCACATAGGAAAGGTGTCAAAATACTCTCAAGGCTGGCAGTTGATTTACTTCTCACTTTGAAGTAGAATGAAAGTTATCTCTCCCAAGGCGCTGTCTCACCTATCACTCCCTTGCATTCTGAAGTACTTTCTTGGAGGGGGAGGAGGGCGTGGAGACGATGCGCCAGGAATTCCTCCCACCTCACAGCCTTTTTCGTGTCACATTCCAGAATCAGAGTATGCTTGTGGGAGCCCACTGCCTATGTGTCCCTTGTTGGCCGTGCTCACCAGAACTTGTGCATACATCAGTGTCTGGCTCAGAGGCCAGCAGGGAAAAACTGCAAGTCCCGCTGGCTGAATTTGCCTCGTTGCTCATATTTAAAACACAAGATTAAGAGGGGCCCTAGCAAAAAGCATGCTATTCTATTCTGTTTTATAGTGTTGCATGTGTTAGTTGCTCAGTCACGTCTGACTCTTTGTGACCCCACGGATTGTAGCCCACCAGGCTCCCCTGTCCATGGGATTTTCCAAGTAAGAATACGGAGTGGGTAGCCATTTCCTTCTCCAGGGGATCTTCCCGACCCAGGGATTGAACCAGGTGTCCTGCATTGCAGGCAAATGCTTTACCGTCTGAGCTACAAGGGAAGCCTTATTGTGTTACTGGGCATTTAAAAATTCTGCTTCTTCCTGACTTCAGATTATACTACAAAGCTACAGTCATCAAGACAGTATGGTACTGGCACAAAAATAGAAATATAGACCAATGGGACAAGATAGAAAGCCCAGAAATAAACCCATGCACCTATGGGTACCTTCTTTTTGACAAAAGAGGTAAGAATATACAATGGGCCAAAGACAGCCTCTTCAGTAAATGGTGCTGGGAAAACTGGACAGCTACATGTAAAAGAATGAAATTATGATACTTCCTAACACCATACACAAACATAAAGTCAAAATGGATTAAAGACCTAAATGTAAGACCAGAAACTATAAAACTCTTACAGTAAAACATAGGCAGAACACTGGATGACATAAATCAAAGCAAGATCCTCTATGACCCACCTCCTAGAATAATGGAAATAAAAACAAAAGTGAAGAAGTGGGACCTGATTAAACTTAAAAGCTTTTGCACAGCAAAGGAAACTGTAAGCAAGGTGAAAAGACAACCTTCAGAATGAGAGAAAATAATAGCAAATCAAACAACTGACAAAGGATTAATTTCCAAAATATACAAGCAGCTCATACAACTCAATACCAGAAAAACAACCCAATCAAAAAGTGGGAAAGAGACCTAAACAGATATTTCTCCAAAGAAGACATACAGATGGCTAACAAACACATGAAAAGATGCTCAACATCACTCATTATCAGATATGCAAATTAAAACCACAATGAGGTACCATTTCACACCAGTCAGAATGGCTGCGATCCAAAAGTCTACAAGCAATAAATGCTGGAGAGGGTGTGGAAAATACGGAACCCTCTTACACTGTTGGTGGGAATGCAAACTAGTACAGCCACTATGGAGAACAGTGTGGAGATTCCTTAAAAAACTGGAAATAGAACTGCCATACGACCCAGCAATCCCACTGCTGGGCATACACACTGGGGAAACCAGAAGGGAAAGAGACACGTGTACCCCAGTGTTCATCGCAGCACTGTTTATAATAGCCAGGACATGGAAGCAACCTAGATGTCCATCAGCAGATGGATGGATAAGAAAGCTGTGGTACATATACACAATGGAGTACTACTCAGCCATTAAAAAGAATACATTTGAATCAGTTCTAATGAGGTGGATGAAACTGGAGCCTATTATACAGAGTGAAGTAAGCCAGAAAGAAAAACACCAATACAGTATACTAACGTATATATATGGAATTTAGAAAGATGGTAACAACAACCCTGTATGCAAGATAGCAAAAGAGACACTGATGTATAGAACAGTCTTTTGGACTCTATTTGGTGAGGGGGGGATGATTTGGGAGAATGGCATTAAAACATGTATAATATCATGTAAGAAATGAGTCTCCAGTCCAGGTTCGATGCAGGATACAGGAAGCTTGGGGATGGTGCACTGGGATGACCCAGAGGGATGGTATGGGGAGGGAGGTAGAAGGGGGTTCAGGATGGGGAACACGTGTACACCCATGGCGGATGCATGTTGATGTATGGCAAAACCATTACAATATTGTAAAGTAAAAAAATAATATAAATTAAAAAGGGACGGGATATATGTATACCTATGGCTGATTCATGTTGAGGTTTGACAGAAAACAAAATTCTGTAAAGCAATTAACCTTCAATAAAAAAATAAACAGTAAAAAGAGAAATACAGAGGGTGAGGTTGATAAAAAGCCAGAAAGTATCATTCATTATCCCATTAAAGAATTTTGTATTCATAAAAAAATTCGGCTTCCTTTAAAAATCCTTTTATGCATTTTTTTGAAACTATAGCTTCTTACTTAAATTGTCAGCTGTTTATAAGTTTTGTTTCTTAAAAACTTTTAGCATATATATATATATGTGTGTATATGAAGTAATTTTAAACTGACGTAAAAGCAGAAATAGTTCAGAGTTCCTTATACCCTCCATCCTGAACCACTTTAGAATAACTGACAAACACAATTTCCCATTATATTTCTCAAAACTTAAGTGTATATTTTCTGAGTATAAAGACACCGTCCTACCTATTTACATCATAACCATCATGTTTAAATGTTTTAATGTGTGAATTGTTATGACATGGATTTTCCTTTTGAAAAAAAAAATACAGGGAGAATTTACTTTAATGCAGCAGGTATTAGTGAAACTTGATGATGCAGTTTAAATGGTTGTTTTCATTTCTGTCATTCATAAAGTATTTGGTGGCAGGCACAGGTGAGGTACTGGAGAAACAAGCAGGATAAGCTTTGTGCTCTCGTTAGTTTGTGATTCTGCAGGGGGAGAGAGGCAAAAGAATATCAGATGATGATAGTTTATACTGAAAATTAGATGAGAGTGTGAGAATGGAAGGTGGCTGCTTTAGCTCAAACAGTCAGGAAATACCCTGTGTCCATGGGCTTCACCAGGCAAGAATACTGGAGTGGGTTGCCATTTCCTCCTTCAAGGGATCTTCCTGACCTGGGGATCAAATCTGGGTCTCCTGCATTACCAGGCAGATTCTTCAGCATCAGAGCCACCAGGGAAGCCTCTGAGGAGACACTGAAGCCTAGATATGAATGATAGGAAGGAGCCAGCCATGGAAGGATCATTTTAATCTGCCCATAATTTGAGATGCTTTATCTTTTCAAAGGTGCTTATTTTCAGTGACTTCTAACAATATTAAGGACCTGTAAACCAACACAGAGTCACTATTTTATTTGCATAAAAATAGTGACTCCATTGGTACAATGTGTTATTTTTATGGTGAAAATACCTATCTGTTAATTTGTCTGATAAATGTGAATTTTCTATCTAGGTTTCCTAGGATCAGCACTGTGATGCTTTTCAGTAATTTATGTCAGACTGATTGCTCTTTTTTTTTTTAAATTGAAGTGTAGTTGATTTATAATGTGTTAACTTCAGGTGTACATCAAAATTGTTGAGATATATGTATGTATATATTCTTTTTCAGATTCTTTTCCATTATAGATTATTATAAGGTATTGAATATAGTTCACTATGCTATACAGTAGGAGCTTGTTATATATTTTATATGTAGTAGTATATATCTATTAATCCCCAACTCCTCATTTATCCCCCCACCTTTACCCTTTGGTAATCATAAGTTTGTTTTCATCAGAATGATTGCTCTTGCCTTCTTTGGGGGTGTTCAAGCCAGTGACACTTTTGTTCTGTGGAACCATTTATTTTCCATGGGAATGGTTTTTCTCATGGCATATTTATTCTTAGGTTTTGTTTTTTAAATGTACATTCACTCTTGAATGTTTCAGGCAGCAGCAGCAGCAGCAACAACCAGCTCCTCCAGGACAGCTTACACATCTGTGTGAAAAGTCGAGCACAAGCTCCGAAGCACCTGACCGTGATCTAGGTAGGCCTCCCGACCATACATCACGTTTGTCACCTGCATGCTGTCTTTGACACACAGGCTCCATGGGATTTTTGGCTTTGTAGGCTTTTTTCTCCTCTTTCATTATACTGAAATTCTTGAATGAATTTGTGATCTACTAAACTTTCTTGGATTAAGGAGCTGGCTGACTCCTTAATGTACTTGTGTCCTTAAAACAGTCAATGAATGTTTTGCTTTAAAATTATAAATAGTACTTGCAATGTCACAGTAATTGGTACATTTTCCAAAAGTTTCTCAAAGATAATGAATAATAGTAGGTGGAAAATAAGTTCATTTTACTCCTTGGAAAACTAAAAACACTTGAGTGTAGTTTGCATTACAACGTAGAAGTCTAGAATTACTTATTAGACCTTGGTTTAATAAATAGGTCTTCAATGTTGGCCAGTTATTGGTAGTAGAAACTGAGTGAAAAATAAACTGTATCCAACAAAGAACTTGTAAGTAGGACATAAAAAGAGCTCTCAAAACTAAGAAAACAACTCAAAAAGATGCGCAAAGGATTTGAACATTTTACCAGGTATATGGATGAAAATTGGGCATGGAAATACACTGAACATCACTAGACATTAGGGAAATGCAAACTAAACCCACAATGAGATGCCATTACACACTTGCAAGAAAGACTTAAGAAAATAATTAAATTGACAATACCAAATGCAGGCAAGAATCAGAGCAACTGGGACTCTCATACATTGTTAGTAGGAGTGTAAAATGGTGCAACAACTCTGGAAAACAGTTTAGTATTTTCTTACAAACTTAAATGTACACTTAACCATGGAATCCAGTAGTGCGACTCCTAGTATCTAACCTAGAGAAAAGAAAATTAGATTCACACAAAAACTTACTGTGAATGCTCTAGATGATTTGTTCATAATAGCCCCAAACAGGAAGCTGCTTAAAGGTTGTTCTTCAGATGGTGAATAGACACATAAACTGTTACATCCAAACAAAGGACTACTATTAGCAATAAAAAGGAATGAACTGGTACTTTTTCTTACACATTCTGCTAAGTACAGCTAACAACCCTGGGCTTTTGTATAAAGCAAATATAAGCCGAATCTGAAAGGCAGAGAGAAGACAAACTGGCTGGGAAGCTCAGGACCAGAGAAAGACAGTGTGGTTAGTAGCCTCGATTTTCTTTTTGCCCCAAGAAAAGCCTACTCTGTGGAGTCATTGATCATAGAGAAAGCAAGGAAATTCCAGAAAAACATCTGCTTGATTGACTGTGTTAAAGTCTTTGACTGTGGGGATCACAGCAAATTGTGGAAAAGTATTAAAAAGATGGGGATACCAGATCATATTACCTGTCTCCTGAGAAACCTGTAAGGAGGCAAAAATATACAATGGAGAAAAGACAATCTGTTTAGCAAGTGGTGCTGGGAAAACTGGTCAGCCACCTGTGAAAGAATGAAACTAGAACACTTCTAACACCATACACAAAAATAAACTCAAAATGAATTAAAGATCTAAATGTAAGACTGGAAACTATAAAACTCTTAGAGGAAAACATAGGCAGGACACTCTCTGACATAAATCACAGCAAGATCCTGTATGACCCACCTTCCAGAGGAATGGAAATAAAAACAAAAATAAACAAATGGGACCTAATTAAACTGAAAGTTTTTGCACAACTAAGGAAACTATAAGCAAGGTGAAAAGGAAGCCTTCAGAATGGGAGAAAATAATAGCAAACAAAACAACTGACAAAGAATTAATCTCAAAAATGTACAAGCAGCTCATGCAGCTCAATACCAGAAAAATGAACAACCCAATCAAAAAGTGGGCCAAAGAACTAGAGACATTTCTCCAAAGAAGACATACAGAGGGCTAAAAAACACATGAAAAGATGCTCAACATCACTCATTATCAGAGAAATGCAAATCAAAACCACAATGTACCATCTCATGCCAGTCAGAATGGCTGCCATTAAAAAGTCTACAGACAATAAATGCTGAGGAGGTTGTAGAGAAGAGGGAACCCTCTTACACTCTTTGTGGGAATGCAAACTGGTACACCTGCTATGGAGAACAGTATGCTAAGTCACTTTAGTCGTGTCTGACTCTGTGTGACCCCATAGACTGCAGCCCACCAGGCTCTGCCATCCCTGGGATTCTCCAGGCAAGAACACTGGAGTGGGTTGCCATTTCCTTCTCCAATGCATTAAAGTGAAAAGTGAACGTGAAGTCACTCAGTCGTGTCCGACTCTTCGCAACCCCATGGACTGCAGCCTACCAGGCTCCTCTGTCCATGGGATTTTCCAGGCAAGAGTGCTGGACTGGGTTGCCATTGCCTTCTCCAGGAGAACAATATGGATATTCCTTAAAAAACTGGAAGTAGAACTGCCATATGACCCAGCAGTTCCACTGTTAGGCATACACAATGAGGAAACCAGAATTGAAAGAGACACATATACCTCAGTGTTCACTGCAGCACTTTACAATAGCTAGAACATGGAAGCAACCTAGATGTCCATCAGCAGACGAACGGATAAGGAAGTTGAGGTACATATATACACAATGAGATATTACGCAGCTATAAAAAAAGAATGCATTTGAGTCAGTTCTAATGAGTTGGATGAAACTGGAGCCTATTATACAGAGTAAAGTAAGTCAGAAAGAGAAACACCAGTACAGTATATTAATGCATATATATGGAATTTAGAAAGACAGTAATGACGATCCTATATACAAGGCAGTAAAAGAGACACATGTAAAGAACAGACTTTTGGACTATGTGGGGGAAGGCGAGAGTGGGGTGATTTTGAGAGAACAGAATTGAAGTATGTATATTACCATAGGTAAAAATAGATGACCAGTGCAAGTTCAATGCATGAAGCAGGGTACTCAAAACTGGTGCTCTGGGACAACCCAGAGGGATGGGATAGGGGAGAGAGGTCAGAGGGGGGTTCAGGACGAGGGGACACGTGCACCATCCCTGATTCATGTCGATGTGTGGCAAAAACCACCACAATATTGTAATTATCCTCCAACTAAAATAATGTAAAAAAACCTAGACAGTGTATTAAAAAGTAGAGATATTACTTTGCTTACAAAGGTCTGTATAATCAAAGCTATGATTTTTCCAGTAGTCATGCATAGATGTGAGAACTGGACAATAAAAAAGGCTGAGCACCAAAAAATTGATGCCTTTGAACTGTGGTGTTAGAGAAGACTCTTGAGAGTCCCTTGTACAACAAGGAGATCAAACCAGTCAAGCCTAAAGGAAATCAACCCTGAATATTCATTGGAAGGACAGATGCTGAAGCTGAAGCCCCAATACTTTGGCCACTTGATGCGAAGAGCTGACTCACTGGAGAAGACCCTGGTGCTGAGAAAGATTGAAGGCAGAAAGAATAGAGGATGACAGAGAATGAGATGGTTGGATGGCCTCACTGACTCATTGGGCATGGGTTTGACTGGACTCCAGGAGATGGCGAAGGACAGGGAAGCCTGGTGTGGTGCAATCCATGGCATGGCAGAGTCAGACACAACTGAGTGAGTGAACAACAATGGGGAACTGGATCCCACCTGCCACAACTAAGAGTTTCCATGCTGCAAGTAAAAGATACCCCCTGTGCCACCAAAAAAAAAAAAAAAAAAGATCCTGCATGCTGCAACTAAAACACAGCATAGCCAAATAAATCTTAAAAAGAACACTAGGAGGAATAAAAATACATGTAAACACAATAGACTTGCCTCTCCTGTTCAGTTTTTTAAAATATGTTTTACGATTGCAGGAAGAATTATAACTGATTTGGTTTTTACTGTAAAATATAGGAAATACTTAAGGCAATTATAATTAGAGGAAAGTAAAGGGAGGTAAGATTTTTAACTTTCATTTGAACTGGTGCAGCCACTCTGAAAAATAATTTGGTAATTTCTATAAAACCTGAATATACAGTGACAATACAGCCATCAGTTATATTCCCATTTAATCCTAGAGAAATTAAAACTTCTATCCATGCAAAAACCTGTACTTGAATGCTCATAGCATCTTTGTCATGATAAAAACTGGAAAAAACAAGTGTGCTACAGTAGGTGAATGGTTAAACCAACTGCGGTACATCCATCCCACGGATACGTCTCAGTATTAAAAAGAAACCAGGAAGTGTACTCCTGGTTCAGTGGTTAAGACTTCTGTGCTTCCACTCCTAGGGGCACAGGTTAGATCATTGGTCAGGGAACTGAGATCCTGCATGGCATGTGGTGTGGCGAAAAGAATTAAAAAAAAAATTTTTTTTTTAACTTTTTAAAAAAAAGAAACCAGTTGTAGATACACGCAGCAGCTTAGATGTATCTCAAGGGCATTATGCTGAGTACAAAAAAATAGATCTCAAAAGATCTCATATGTAGGATTCTAAGTGTGTAGCATTCTAAAAATGACAAATTGATAGAGATGGAAAGCCAGTTAGCGGTTGCCTGCAGTTAAGGAATGTCGGGGGGCAGGGAAGAGAAGTGAGTGTGGATAAAAAGGGGGATTTTGGTGGTACCGTAACAGTTCTCAGTCTGGATTGTGGTGGTGGTGGTGGTTACACAGATCTTCACATACGACAAAATACTATAGAACTATGCACAACATTGTAAATACCAATGTCAGTATTCAGATTTAGGTTTGAGCTGTAGTTACATAAGATTTAATTATTAGGTGAAATTTAGCCAGTGTACACAGGACCTCTTTGAACTATCTTTGCACCTTCCTGTGCATCAATAATTATTTCTCAAAACAAACTTTTCAGTAATGTATGTATCATTGACAGACACAAAGTTAAACTTTCTTTCCCTTAGCATAATGCTTTTGTTGAAGATGCCATATTCAAAGGTTGCATACACAGTGCATGATTGCATTTGTGTTGACATGCAGGAAAAGGCAGAACTGTAGGGCAGAAACCATGTCAGTGGTTGCCTAGACCTAAGGCTTGGGAACTGGCTACGAAGACAGCACGAGGGAGTATTCTGGGTGCATGGGATGGTTCTGTCTGTGTCTGGATGGTGGTGATGGTTACACCACTTGGTATTTGTCAAAACTTGAGGAACTGTCAGAGTGGATTTTACTGTCTGTAGACTTTCAGAATCAACAAAGGAAACTATAGTAGTCAAGTAAACAGTTTCTGAGCACTTACCTTTTGATGACTTGGGAAATTTTCCAGAACTTTCTAAGAAATATGTGTTTTATCCCCTACAGGTGATTCTATGAGTGAAGAAGACATGCTTCAGGCAGCTGTGACCATGTCTTTAGAAACTGTTAGAAGTAAAACAGAAGGAAAAAAGTAATACCTTTCACAAATCATTTAGATACTCAATCTTTCCAATATTGTCCTGTGTGATTACAGCATAGGGTCCATTTTGGTAATGTGTCAAAGAGAACAGTTTTCAACAGAGGAAAAAAGACTTAGGTGGTTTGCAAACAAAACAATGAGAGGGTGGAGAAATACATCAGTTGTAGGACTAAAAAATGATCCTCCAAACACTAGCCAAAGAGGCATTCAGCAATTAAAGAAATTTAAAATAGTTTTCTAAATGTTCTTTTTTCTTTTTTGAGTGTGCAATATCATATCTAAAATTAGGGCATTTTTCTTGGATCTTTTTGCAGACCAACTAATAACTAGCTCTGGCCACAGAACTTTCCCCACACACCTGGTCTTTTCCTCCTTTCTGCATAGGGAATCGGGCTCACTTTTATCATCTAATAGTTGCTCTTATTTCTCTTTAACCAAATTAACCTTGTAGGACAGTGTCTTCTCTGTTTTGATAATAGCAGCGGTTCCAGGATAAGCTGTTTTCCTTCTGACTGTATCGTGCACTTGGGTTGTTTCTCCTCTTTATTTTCTCTGATCACAGTTTCTCTGTTATCTGGTTTTCATTATTTTCTACTACTCTGTTGAAAGACGGTAATGTTTCTTGAGGTTTTTTAGCCCTCGGAGAAGGGATCATTATTTTATGACTCCAGTGCATTCCTGTACTCTGAAATCAGCTCTACACAAGTATTTGAGAGTAAAAGAGAATTCTGTCATTGTGAGCACATCCGTTGTCAGATGCATTGTGGCTCCCTCCTCAGTTAGGTCAGAACTTTAAGGCGTGTTGTAACCCTCCTTCCTGCACCCTGTTATTTCCTTTTCTTTTGAAATTGAGAAAAATAGGAGGAGCATAGTGTGCAAGCTTCCTTCTGTTACATACAGTGTGTGTAAAACAACACACAGGGCCCACTGTGAACGACAGATGAAATGTGGCCTTCGATTTTAGTAGCAGTTTCATTTTATTTTTGCTCTTGTGACTGGAGCTGTTTACAGTTGAGTTATGAAGTGTGGATGTCTGCTTCTGCTGTACGTCTTTTAGTAGGTAGATCTTGCCAGAGATAACCATTTAGAACATGAAAATAATTTACCAACAAAACTGCATTGAAATTTGTACTGTGACTTGACACTTGGCATCATGTTTAAATAGCTTTGAATTACAGAAGGCACAGTACTTAATGGATTTGTAAATAAGAAAGTCTTTAGTTTTGATAAACATTCTTTAATTGGGATGCAGAGTTTCCTGCTGGGTCATTGCAGTGGGATGATTTTCATGAAAGTTAACCATGTCTTTCTGAAATGGGCCTTTTAGACTCTCCCCTTCCCTCATTCTCCATCCCCCTTTGAAGCCCTTTTGAATGTTGAATTGTTCATTAGCTAAAATTTAAGAAGATTCAGCTGACAACTTAGAAAATTAAAGTATGATATATTGCCATACCCTGGTGTATGGCTACACACATTTTATCAGGGAATTTTTTGATGTAGGATTTATTGCTAACTGAAAAGAGATGAGAAAGTACCTTTTATTTATGATTATGAAATAGCTTTTACTTGGATAGAGACAGGCTTTTTTTAAGTCATTATTTTGTGCCAAGTTAAGTTTTATGAAGTTCCCCTTACATAAAATTAAACAGTTTTATTTTAAAATCTAAAGGTTTCTTTTGAGAATTGAAAATGGTTCAGAAGAATTATAAACTTTTAGAAGTGCAAGGGATGTTGGAGTTTGGTACTACTCCCTGAGATTTACAAATCAAAATATTTTAAGACTGGACATTTCTGTAGTTAACCCAAGTATGCTAGTCATATTTTCCATGGATATTTGACCTGTATCTTTTCTCATTGAAAAAAAATACATTCTTACATTTGAATTGATGAACTACCTGATACAAAAGTGAAAAAGCGAATATACATTAAAAAGTTTTAACCTTGAAAATTTATAAAGTTCTTATATTACACACCCTTGCTAACGCACTTATAGGAATATAGGACGTTGACCTTCTTTTGTTAGGGTATTTTTTTAAAGCAGGGCTGAGCACACACTGGATATATTTGAATGTGTTTATTTAGTTTGTTGTGAAATTGTTACATTTGGCAGGCAGACTCAGAATCACTAGTAAACTGCCATCTGGTGTGGATTGGCATAAATATTATTGAACATTTATATTCCATTTCTTAATTGACGGGCCAGTATGTAAAGATGCCAATGCTCATAACCACAGTAAGAAAATTATTAAGTTACGCAAAGTTATAGTTTACACAGGTCATACGGTTTACTTTAAACCACCTGCAAGTCAGAAACAATGAAATTCACCATAACTGTCCTGCTAAGAACTTTTATTTATAGAAAGATTTCCATTCTGTTTTACCAATTGGGAACACCTTAATGTTTAATATTTAAACTATTGGTATCATTTTTCTAATGTATAATTTGTATTACTGGGATAAAATAAGTACCATGGCAATGCTAGTGTTATAAGTGAAGTTTAAACAAGCTTTGGAAATAACACTTTCACACTGATAGATGTCATGGGTTTAATAAGTAGTTATTTATGTTTCAAAAATTCAGAGTAGTTAACATCTAACCTAAACCATCATTAAACATTTTTACCATAATTAACATACAAATACTTCAGTAATGCAAGTAATTTGAAAAGGCTTCTGCAGGTAAACTGTATTTCACCTCTAAGATCTTGGCCAAATAATTTACGATTCACAGAATATTTAAGGTGCTTTCTTTCTTTAAAACTTAATTTTTCTTAATTGAGGCTTTATTCATGCCATAGTTAATGAAGAAAAACTCCAAACTAGTTGAGGAGCAAAACTACCCATACTCTACATTGTTTCATTTGATGTTAAGTCAAGTAAAGTAAGTTTTATGCCAGTAAGAGCCTAAGACATTTTCAATGTCTGCATGTTTGATACTGTTTTCAAATAGTATCACACTAGTGCCAAGATTTACTAAATGTCTTAAAATTGGCCCATTTGGAGGTGCACAAATGCAAAAAAGATGATTCTCAGTGCACAAGCAAAAATGTAATGATGATAATTGAAATTGCCTAGATTGAAAAATAAATCTTAAATGTTTTAAATTCTTAAGAGGATTCAATCTTTAACATTGATGACTTCCTATTAGAAACTTTATCTGAAAAAAAAAAAAAAAGAAACTTTATCTGCAACTGGAGCAACCTATGGCCACTACTTTCAAAGTTAATTGTTGCAGCTGGGCCCTGACAAGTATGGAGATATTACAGATGTGATCTTAATTAAGAAAAATCAGGTTGGATTAATTATTTCAGCAGTATAAGTAAGTTTTCATATTTTCAAAATAAAAACTTTGCTTCATTTCTGGTCCCTTTGTAACCAGCATCTTTTGTTAAAGAAATGAATGAACTTGTATTGTTTTTTAAATACACAACATATTTTTGTTTCATTTTGCTTTCATGAATGAAAATATTGACATGGTTGTTTAATTCTTGAATTTTGATTTTTTTTTTTTTGTTCAAGAAAATGTCTGCTATTTTAATTTTTTTTGCAAAATGGTCTGGCATTTTAAAAAATTAATGCTACTAACCACATCGAAATTATTGCAATTGGCATGTTTAATTATCATAGTATGTCAATAAATGTTTTAAGACTATGGATTCATAAGACAGGGAGTAGAAAGCATTTGTGAAACATATTTGGAAATTCCTGATTTGTTTAGAAAGCACTTCACTTGTCTCTTGCATAGTTCAAAAGTGAATATTTTCAGGAATTTTTTAGAGAGGAAAACATACATTTGAATGTGATTATCTAATTTCTACAACACTGGACTAGTAGGAATGCATTTTTAAAAATTACTGTTCTGTATAAGTAACCTTTGAAATTCAAGTAAAGAATTAAAAGCATCCTTTTGGCCACGACACAGGTGCACTGTGGCAGTGCCATTTGCTCAGGACCCAGCTCTGCAGCCCTTGTGTGTGCGCTCTTCTCTCTGAGCTGTCTTGCCGTTAATACACACACAGGCCTTCCTGTCTGGTCCTTAGAAAAGCCGGGCTTCCAAAGCACTGTTGAACACTGAGGATACTGTTGTTAATGTGGATGGTCGATGAGTTGTATTTTAAATATCAAAGATTATTAAATAAAGATAATGTTTGCTTTTTTTTACTTCTGTTTGTATTTATTGTTCAGTTCATAGCTTTGCCTTCAAAGTGTGGTTGGAGCATTTACACCACTGAGAGCTTTTCAGAAATGCTAAGTTTCAGGCCACACTCCCACCTACAGAAACAGAACCTGCATTTTTAACAAGATCCCCAGGAGATTCCCACACAGAGTGAATGTGAGAAGCATTGTTTTATGGACGTGGTGATAAATGAAGCTGGCTAGGGCCCACTGATAACTCCGTTCCAGCCAACGGTTACCAGAGGGACCACTGTTATTGGATCCTCTGATCTTTTCTGAGAGGCTAAGAATTCCATAATTTTATTTGAAATCTGATTTTTAAATGTTGGCTTGATTTTTTTTTCCCCCACCCTGAGAGCCAAACAAAGCATACTAGGAACAGTTTTTAAGAGTGCTATTCTTCCTCACTGAACTCCGGACACCGGCCTCTAACAATTGGAATCCACCTGGTTCAGGGTTATAGGATCCTCAGGTTTTATAATGACGGCTATCCATTTTAGCTTTAATTAGGGCTGGGCACAAATCTTGAAACAAAAATTTCCACTTGATGACAGGCGACCCTCTTTTTAGTGTAACTCGGTAGCCAAATGGCTCTGATCTCATCAACATCGCCTATGGGCCCTATGAAACCTACTTGTTGATTTGAAGGCACATTTTATGTCAGCTAAAAGCTTTTCAAAGGTTAGGGAAATTTGGGGTTGTCCTTATTCTGAAGATTTGCATGTTTGGGGATCCTTTTAACCATTTTGTGCCTGCCAGGCTCAATGCTCATCATTTTACAGGTAATCTGAGCCCAGCTGAGCTTTTCAGCCTGTACTCTTGACAGTTCCCCTTAAGGCACAGTGGAGCTGGCAGGCCTTATTTTAGGTCTTCGAAGAAACCAGGTTCTTTCTCACCGCCAGGCATCCTCACACTCCCCTTGCTCTTTCACCTTTGCCCTTTTGACATCCTTGTCCCACAAGATCATTGGCCACCTCTGCTATGAGGACTTTCTCTTTCAATTGACCACCACTCTTCATTGGACCTTGTTCTCTCGAGATTGTTCCCGTTCTCCCTGGATCAGAACCTCCCCCCGCTCCCCCCGCCAAAAAAACCCTTTGTCTCGTGAACTATAAGAGAAAAGCAATTCTGTATCATTCATTCACTCACTCAAGAAGACCTGTGTGCATTCCTGGCATGATTCTCAGTGCTTGGAACAGAGCCATGAATCAGACACTCTGCTCCGCTGCTGCTTCCATTCTGATTGGCCATGAGGCAGAGGAAACATTTAAATGACTGACTGTGACTTCATAACATGTTAAGGGCTGTGCTTGTTCTGTGAGATACAAAGACAAAACAGGATGATGTGAGAGCGTGTGACTGGGATGGAGGGCCTTTTCAGACTGGGTTCAAGGAAGGCCTCTGTGGAGGTGCCTTTCAGACACCAGGAAAATGAGGCAGCCGTGCAAGGGTGTGGTGCCACTCCACCTGCCTGAGGAAACAGCAAGCACAGCAACTGAGGTGGGGGTGGCCGCTTGTCTCTGAAGAACACAGAAGGCTGGAGAGACAGGCAGGTAGTGCCCAAAAGCTGGAGTGTATAACATGTTAACAGAAGTCTAGAAAGCGTAGCCAAATAGTTCGGTGTAACAAAATGTAAATACAATCCAAACTTATCTTTGTAAAGCTGTACATAAGATTTTTGTTATGAAATGCAGTATTGCCTCACAAATTGATTGCTTCTCTGAGGTGCCCACCAGTGTTTTTGGGGAGAAGCTTCGAGAACAAGTTGAGGAGTGGCTGTCCTATGAGACTGGAGAGATGCCCCGAAAGAATGTGGATGTCATGAAGGAGGCAATGGTTCAGGCAGAGGAAGCGGCTGCTGAGTTTACTAGGAAGCTCGAGAAACAGGAGAAGAAACGCTTGAAGAAGGAAAAGAAAAGGCTGGCTGTGATTGCCCTGGCTTCTTCAGAAAATAGCAGTGCCCCGGAGGAGTGTGAGGAGACAAGTGAAAGACCCAAAAAGAAGAAAAAGCAAAAGCCCCAGGAGGTTCTTCAGGAGAATGGAATGGAAGACCCTTCTGTCTCTTTTTCCAAACCCAAGAAAAAGAAATCTTTTTCCAAGGAAGAGCTAGTTAGTAGTGATCTTGAAGAGACAGCTGGTACTGGAAGTCTTCCCAAGAGGAAGAAATCTTTTCCCAAAGAGGAACCAGTTACTGACCCTGATGAGTCAGAAAACAAGAGGGTCCCCAAGAAAAAGCGGAAATTGTCTTCCAAGGAGCAGCCACTCAGCAGTGGACCTGAAGAGGCTGCTGCCAGCAAGAGCAGCGGCTCCAAGAAAAAGAAAAAGCTCCGAAAGCTATCCCAGGAAAGTTAGAATGGACATCTTCCTAGTGGGGCATAACTTAACACAGGTATTCCCCATCCCATCCCCTAGAGCCCAATAAAAATAAAAACAAAAACAAAAAAAGATTTTTGTTATGTACAAAAGCCAACCCTCCCTCCCAGTCACACATTACCATATTATCCTGTTTTGTCTTCATATCTCACAGAGCAAGCATAGCCCTTAACATCTTATGAAGTCATGGTCAGTCATTTAAATGTTTCCTCTGCCTCACGGCCAATCAGAATGGAAGCAGCAGCGGAGCAGAGTGTCTGATTCATGGCTCTGTTCCAAGCACCCAGAATCATGCCGGGAATGCACACAGGTCTTCTTGAGTGAGTGAATAAATGATACTGAATTGTTTTTCTCTCATAGTTGTTGAGACAAAGGCTTTATTTTTGGTGGGGGTGGGGGGCATTCTGACCTAGCGAGAATAGGAATGCAAAAATCTTATGTACAGCCTTACAAAGTAAGTTTGGATTGTATTTACATTTTATTACACCAAACAGTCTGGCTCTGCTTTCTAGACTTCTCTAAAATATCCCAAGCTGCTTTAAAAAAAAAATTTTTTTTAAACACCGTTAACTACATCTTTGACTAAAGAGCATCCCATGCCAGTGTCCACCTTCTTATTGTTATTGCTGTTCAGTTGCTAAGTTGTGTCCAACTCTTTGGGACTGCAACATGCCAGGCTTCCCTCTCCTTCAGTATCTCCTGGGGTTTCTTCAAATTCATGTCTGTTGAGTCAGTGATGCTATCTAACCATCTCATCCTCTGCTGTCCCCTTCTGCTTTCAGTCTTCCCCAGCATCAGGGTCTTTTCCAGTGAGTCAGCTCTTCATGTTGGGTGGCCAAAGTATTGGAGCTTCAGCATCGGTCTGTCAAATGAGGACTGACTGTTTGGATCTTCTTGCAGTCCAAGGGACTCTCAAGAGCCTTCTCCAGCACAATTTGAAAGCATCCATTCTGTGGCACTCAGCCTTCTTTATCCAACTCTCATATCTGTACATGACTACTGGAAAAACCGTATCTTTGACTATATGAACCTTTGTAGGCAAAGTGATGTCTCTGCTTTTTAATATGCTGTCTAGGTTTGTCATAGCTTTCCTTCCAAGTGTCCACCTTAAGCAACCCAAAAACCTGAATTTTTAATACTACAAGTATACTGCTATCTCAGATCAGAATTTCTGGAAAGGCTCCCATTTACCACTTGTGCATTTTGTTTTCCTTCGCATCTTACATTTATGCAATATTTTTCATCAATATCAGAAACTACATTTCAGTTTAGAAAACTTAGCATGGTATTTTGTTTGTGAATCCACATTGTCAATTGTAGTGATTCATATCTGAGTAGTTCCTTTTTGTCTTTCTCAGCCACTTACTTCTAGTCCAGGACACCATCATATCACATATAAGCATGTGCCATAACATCGTACCTGTTCACCTGGACTTTGGCCGCTCTGATTTGGAACTAGTCTTCCCAAAGCTGCTTAGTTCTGTCACTCCAATTGCCTTTAAGTGAGCCTTCATTAATTTCTGTCAACATGTTGTAGGGAATGATGATGTGTAAATATTGGAAAGGATGATGCCTAATTAATTATTTGCTGATATGACTGTATGCCTACAGAACATAAGAAAATTAATTGAAAAGCTACTGAAACTGATGAAGGAGGTCAATAAGTCAACAAAAAACCTATAGCTTGTTTGTATACCAGCAATAGCATGTTAGAAAACAAGATGCAGCAGTACCAAGCCTAACAATGTCTAATCCCTGAAACACCAGATGAGTCGTAGTTTCCAAGCAAAGGTAAGTGGAACGGCCCTTTTTTCAGCCTTCAGCAAATACTGTCACACAGGCTCCGGACAGCTCTGCTGGTGACCAGAGTCCTGCTGAGTCTCTCAGAAAATAGATCAGAGGGATCTGATCCCATGTTGTCTCTGTCTCCGTTGCATTCCTGCCCTCTCAAAATAAGATACAGTTTCTCCAAAAGCTGTATTTCTATTCTGCACGGGGAGAGCTCTGTCTCCAACATGGAAACCTTCTCAGGGCCAAGGCAGATTTAGTGTTTTTTTTTGACCAATCATCTCAAATGTCTTTCCAGGGCTTCCAGTTAAGTACAGAGGATTTCTGTGTGATTCCACATATATGAAGTACTTAGGCTGATCAAATACATAGAGACAGGAAATAGGATGTGGTTGCCAGGGGCTGGGTGGGACAATACGGAATAAGGACTTACTGTTTAATGGGTACAGAGTTTCAATTTAGGAAGATGAAAAAAGTCCTGGAGATGGATGGTGATGTCTGCCCAACAATGTGCATGAACTTAATGCAACCAGATTGTATACTGTAAGATGGTAAATATTATGTCAGTTTTATCACAAAAAATACATAGGATGGACTTCCCTGGTGGTGCAGTGGGTGAGAATCTGCCTGCCGGTGCAGGAGACACAGGCTCAATCCCTGGCCTGGGAAGATTCCACATGCAGCAGAGCAACAAAGCCCACACAGCACAGCTGCTGCGCCCACGTGCGGCAACCGCCAGAGCCCGAGCACCTAGAGCCCGTGCTCTGCAAAGAAGAAGCCAGGGCAACGGGAAGCCCAAGGGTCACAGTGAAGAGTAGCCCCCACTCCCACAACGAGAAAAAGCCCTTGCAAAGCAATGAAGATCCAGTGCAGCCAAAAAACAAAAATTACATGGGATTGATTACTGCATTTACTTCCTTCCAAAATCCCACCTAAATTAAAGGGAAAAAAAAAAAAACAAACAAACCACCTCAGGTACAGAGAGACCAGCAGAAGAGGTGAATTCATTGAATTAGATTTGACCATCATAGAAAAACCTAATATAACAATGACTTTACATGCTACAAGGTTTCAGGAAATGTAGAGATTGCCAATCCAGGGGTGATAGGGTCACACCATGTCAGGAATCTGTTTTCTGTATTCTCACGTTACATACATGGCTTCCTTTGCTAATGTCAACTCATGGATCCAGGACAGCTGCTGTGGTGCCCGCAATTACTTCTGCATCTCAGCAATCAAGAAGCAAAAGAAGGGTGCAAAAAGGCCACATGCCCTGTCTTTAAGGTTACCTCCTTGAAGTTGCATACATCACTTCCACTTCTTCGACATGGGCCAGAAGTGAATCACAAGACCACTCCTAGCTTCAAGGTGGTTTTCATTCTGGGTAGTCATGAGTCTTAGCTTGGGCACCCTTGAGACAGACCTTGAGATAAGGGAAAACTATTTTTCAAAAAGTGCTCTCAGGAAAAAAAAATGCTCTCAGGAAGGAATGGAACAGGTGTAGGGGAGTGGGAAAGTGAGATAAGAAAAGGAGGTCAAGCAAGCTTGTAAGAGTAAACAGAGCCTCAATCCTGCGGACAGGTCCAGAGGCAGCGTAGTTCCATCTTAGAGATGCTCCACGGTGGGCGTGGGAGTTGTGCCACTTTAACATGCTACTGAACAAGGTTGTGTTTTAGCACTTTTGGGCACAAGCAACGTGGGCTCTGGCAGTCCAAAGGCAGCCCTCTGCCAAAGAGAAACAGGTGCTGACTTTGGGGAGTAAAAGTACCCCAAGAACAGGTTGTGCACAAAACCAGTAAAGGGATGATGGGATCAGGAGGAACACTGGCACCTTCTGTCGTGCCATAGGTCCAGGTAAAAAGTGAGGATTCAAGCACTGTGTGAAAGGGGAGAACAGACTTTGGGGAACAATTAACAGTCACTGCTGTCTGAGGCGGGGGCTTCCCTGGCTGCTCAGACAGTAAAGAATCTGCAATGCAGGAGATGTGGGTTTGATCCCTGGGTCAGGAAGATCCCCTGGAGAAAGGAATGTCTACCCACTCCAGTATTCTTGCCTGAAGAACCCCATGGACAGAGGAGCCTGGGGGGATCCAGTCCATGGGGTCGCAAAGAGTCAGACACGACTGACTAACACTTTCACTTTCTTTCACCATTTGAGGTGATAGGAGATGTGAACTTTTTTTTTTTTTGAAGATGGAAAGGTGATACAGGAATGAGCAGAGCTGGGGGAGCTGCATAGTAAGTATTAAACAGAAGGATGTCCAACAGCACAGAGGACAGGGAGCAACAACTGTCTTGGAAGGTAGGGGTGAGACGTGGACTGAAATCAGGAGGATTGGTTAAAAATACTTGAAAAACAGCTGTTTCCCTAGAGAGGGGACATTCATCAATAAAAAAAAATTTAAATAATTTGTAGAACTGAAAGATATAGTTTTAAAAAGGGTTTGCTAAGTGCCCAGCACAATGAGTGAAACAACAAACAAACCCACCCAGGGCACATCCTTATTAACTTCAGAGCATCATAGACAATAACAGCCTACAGCTTCCAGAAGGAAAAACAAGGCCCAGAGAACAGGTCAGAGGAGAGTGGAGCAGGGAACAGAGGACTCTGGGTAGAAGAGTCTAAGCAAATAATAGAATTCTTGATGCCTTCTTGAAAACAGAATTAGGAGCATGTTTTACAATTCTGTTGCTAACTTTTAGAAGGATTAGTGATTCTGTAATAAACAGAAAAGGGCTTCCCAGGTGGTGCTAGTGGTAAAGAACCTGCCTGCCAATGCAGGAGACATAAGAGATATGGGTTTCATCCCTGGGTGGGGAAGATCCCCTGAAGGAGGGCTGCTGCTGCTGCTGCTGCGGCGGCGTCGCTTCAGTCATGTCCGACTCTGTGCGACCCCATAGACGGCAGCCAACCAGGCTTCCCCTCCCTGGGATTCTCCAGGCAAGAACATTGGAGTGGGTTGCCATTTCCTTCTCCAATGCATGAAAGTGAAAAGTGAAAGTGAAGTCGCTCAGTCGTGAAGGAGGGCATGGCTACCTAACTCCAGTATTCTTGCCTGGAGAATCCCATGGACGGAAGAGCCTAGTGGGCTACAGTTCATGGGGTCACAAAGAGTCAGACATAACTGAAGCGACTTAGCACACATGGGGTAACAGAAAATTATGCAAATCTAAAAGATGGAATTTGTTAACTTCAGGAAGAACAGGTTGAAAAATAAAGGAAATGTAATCTTAGGACACCATGTGGCTCAGCCAATGAACAACACTTATGTAGGCATATAAGGTAAACTTCTATTTGAATTTTTAATTGGTAAATTAAAATTTTAATTTTACCAATAATTATGATGTCATTCTACTGGGAGCTCAGAAGGAAGGGAAATAGAGACAGGTGGTAATATATAAGAGTTCTAATCTTTTATTTTCTGTAATTGAGAGTAGGTAGATAATGTCAAAAATGAGAAAATAATGAGAAAATGGCAATATAAGGATCATATTTAGAAATCGAGAGGGAAAGATCAGACTAATATTGTTAAATTCTACTCTAAAAAGTAATTTTTTTCTTTACATAAACATAAAAAAATGGGTTCTTTTCTTTTTGTATAAATAAACCCATTTGGATGGTTTCTTCAGAACAAAGAGACTGCTTTCCCTAGAGAAGTGTTGATGATGCTGCCTCTTGAGAAATGGAAACCAGTTTGCAGTTGATAGCATTTTTTGGTTAGTTTTTTTTAAAAAGAATCTTCTATCTCTTGAGGTTACAAAAATCCTAGGTTCAGAATTTCAACTGGGCAGCCTAGCCCCACCACAGGGAGCCATTCAGGTTCTTGGGCTGTGTCTGGTGTGCCTGCTGTAGCTGGGCTTGTTTTGTTACTCATTAAGTGATGATGAACAGCCTTATTCGCTATAGGGGATTTTGGTAGGAAAAGGAGAGGGTCATCAGCCCAAGCTTCATCAAATTTGTACGACTTTTGTACAGTAAAAAAATGTCAAACGTATGCAAAAATAAATGACTCCCCTATGTACCCATCAGAGGATAAGATGGCTGGATGGCATCACTGATGCAATGGGCATGAAGTTGGGGAAACTTTGGGAAATGGTGAGGGACAGGGAGGCCCGGTGTGCTACAGTCCATGGGCTTGCAAAGAGTTGGACACGACTGGGCGACTGAACAGCAACAAGAACAACATGTA
>NW_011494633.1:5193882-5247360 GCF_000754665.1 Bison bison bison | reverse complement strand
ACATGTACCCATCACCCAGCATCAATAATGACCAAGTCCTGACAATTCTTGATTCATCCACCCTGTCCCCATTTTTTTAAAGCACATCCCAAACATCACATCATGCTATATGTGTGTGTGTATTAGTCCCTCAGTCCTGTCTGACTCTTTGTGACCCTGTGGACTGTAGCCTGCCAGGCTCCTCTGTCTATGGAATTCTCCAGGCAAGAATACTGGAATGGGTAACCATTCTCTTCTCCAGAGGATATTCCTGACCCAGGGATGGAAGCTAGGTCTCCTGCATTGCAGGTAGATTCTTTAGCATCTGAGCCACCAGGGAAGTCCATCATGCTGTATATATCAGAATCATACTTTAAGTTTCTTGGACCATAGTCCATCACACTGAAAACAATCCTTGATAAAGAGGATTTTAGACATAGCTTTTATGTTAATACCTTAATACATAATACAAAGGCATGTGTTTTGTCTTCTGCATTAACTGTAATATCTTTATGGCATGACATGAATTTATAAATGACACTCCAGAGAATTTACACCTCTAGGAAATAAGAGCTTGATTTACACCAAACTTTTCACTGTTATACAGGAACCCATTGAGGTTCTAAGTTCATGTGACTCCTTTTCTCTAAACAATTCTTCATTCTACTCTGAATAAAAACTAGAGTTCTTACACCCAATTATCAGGTCCTATATGACCTGCCCTCCCCTATTTGAACTTCTTGATCCTCACTGGTTATTGCCTTTCTCCAGCCCACTCTGCTCCAGCCATCCTTGCCTTTTTGCTAACCCTCTAACCTGGCAAGAATTCTCCTGCCTCAGAACCTTTGCATCAGCTGTTTCTTTTGCCTGGACTGCTCTTTCCCAGATACCCGTCTCACTCTCTTATTTCCTTCAAGTCTCTGTTCAAATATCACCTTACCAGGGAGTTCTGACCACTTTCGACAACATTTACAAGCATGCTCTCTCCCCTATATCCCTTCCATACCATTCTTACCCTGTTTAATAGTGTTATTTCCCCCACAGCAGTCATCATCATGTAATACTTAATACATTTTCTCATCAGTTCCTTCCCAGTAGAATGCAAGCTCCATGATATCAGGGACTTTGTGTATGTTTTTTCTCCTGCTATATCCCCAGTGCCCAGAATAATTTATTGTTGTTGTTCAGTCACTCAGTCGTGTCCAACTCTTTGCGACCCCATGGAGTGTAGCAAGCCAGGCTCCTCTGTCTTCCACTATCATCTGGAGTTTGCTGAAATTCATGTCCATGGAGTCAGTGATGCTATTAACCAACTCATCGTCTGCCCATGAATAACTTGCAGGTCACCTTTATGTCATCATTTTAAAACTTTACACTTAAAATAGAACTCACCATGTACAGGCACTGTTCCAAGCACTTAAAAATACAATTTTATTTAATCCTGAAAAAACCCCACCCTGTAGGCAATATTATTTATCATTCCCCAACTTACAAATAGGAAACTGGTATACATAGAAGTTAAGTAACCTACCCAAGGTCACACAGCTAATAAAGATCTAGGCAGTCAGACCCCAGTGTCTGTACATCTAACCCCTGGGCAAAGATGCCTTTAAAAAATATATATATATAGAAAACATTTAATAAACACTACCAGTACAAGATACAAATTTTATTCTAAAATTTATTCTAAATTTTATTCAGATTTCAGGGAGGGCTACTATTCCTTGGACATGAACTTGGCAAACTCTGGGAGGTGGTGAGGGACAGGGAAGCCTGGCATGCTGCAGTCCATGGGGCTGCAAAAAGTCAGACGTGACTCAGTGACTGAATAACACTATTCCTTGGTGCCATCATATTTCAAACACCTGAGGCATTCCTAATGTTCCATTCACAAATAATGAACTCTGTAATGACCCCTGCTGTGAATAAAATCAAGGAGAAATGCGGGGAGCGAGCTCCGCCCCTGGCAAAGGTCATGAGGAAGGAGGCTTGGCATACGCAAAGGCGGGATCAAGCCTCAGGAGTCTCCCTGGAAATTCTCAAGCAATCTACCCCCAAAACCAGAGTCTGCCTACTTTCTGCCTTGTGCTTTCACCTACACCTCTGACTTTACGGGGGGCTGTCCCCCACTACCTCTCTGAAAAAAGAGTTAGCTTACAGTTCCAGTTAATAATTCCTGGGTGTGACAGTGTTTAACCTACAAACTCCTTTGGAAATCCTCTAGCCTGCCTGAATAGGTTTTTCCGGCCACATGTGATTGTTCGGAGCCTCCCAACTGTGAGAGGCAGGAGATGTTCTGAACTGTCTAAACACAGATTCTTTTGAGTAGTTAAAAGATCGATTAGAAATTGTATTGGTGAAGGGATTTTCACTTGTTGGGCCAATGTTTGCTGCTAAGTTTCCATATCCCTTACCTGCTGTGTCCCTGGCAGTGTATTGATTAATATAGTTGGTGTAAATAGTAGCTTTAATGTTTGTAACCTGGGACCCTTGAGTTAATTCTTTTTCTTGTTATAGCCCACCACACCTTTGCTCTGTAGGAATGCAACTTTATCTAACGCTTTTGGAGGGTGGCTCCTGACCAATCACCTTTAGAGAAAAATAAGTTTTCTGAAGAAAAGGTCTTAAAATGTTAACAGGCCTCTGGGCCAGAAGATGATGCAAATCACCTAAGCTTTTGCATATGATAAGTTTGCAGGAAGAAAGCCTGGCTTACTGCATGACTCTACCCCTTCCCCCATTATCCTCTATGCATAACTTAAGGTATAAAAACTACTTTGGAAAATAAAGTGCGGGCCTTGTTCACCGAAACTTGGTCTCACCATGTCGTTCTTTCTTTCACCTTCTGGCTGAATTATTCAGCCTCTTTTCTCCACTGAATTTCCTCACTGAGCTATCCTTATTTCAGCCTCTTTTCTTCACTGAATTTTACTGAGCTATCCTCATTCTATTACTCTTTATATCCTTAATTAACGTTTAATTAAGCAATTGTTTCCTGATCTTCGCCTACGCCGTCTCTCCTTCGAATACCCTGGATCAGCCGGGGCTGGTCCCCGGCAGAGAAAGGTGCCAGTATACTAGGTTCTATGCTTAAAAGAACTGCAGGTCTATCTCATTCTTTTCAAAGTAAAAAATGCGGCCGTCTCTCTGGCCAGGTAGTGTAGGTCCACATAGCACTGCAGCAAATGCCTGTAAGTCACGTGACATTTTTCCTCTAGGGAAGGTGTATGCACCAACTGTGTAACTGAGTATCCTGGGAGGGGTGGGCCCTTGCAGGGCTAGTGTCACAATACCCTACGAGGGAGTTCACATTAGAAGAGCATTTCTTCTGCATAAAGTTGCCCCGCTGTCCTCTTCAGAGTTATTTTGAAACAAGTAGTCTGTATATTTAACTTTACAGGTTAGGTCGGTTTCATTAAAAAAAAAAAAAAAAAAAACCTCTTTTTATATTAAAGAAGGCATTGGTTTCAGCTGTGAGCTGGAAAGGCTGCAGAGAAAATTTCCTCTATGAAGGTAATCAACACAAGAATGTTTGCTGCCTGGACATTTGAATTTGCAACCCATCCTTTCTGTGTAGCTTTGGTTCCTACCGTAGTCCCCAGTACACAGCGGCCCTTGACAGGGTGTAGAATAATTGTCACAGTACACGTGTGATAAGTTATGTAAAATCCACTTCTGATCCGGTGGAGGATCCCCGCCCAGTCTCCTCGCACAGCTGCTTTCGCAAGGGTAATCAGAATTAATACACTCAGGTTTCCCCAAGAATAAGAGTCCATGGGGTTCCTAGGCTACGCCGGCTTCGGGGGGCACCCCCTGAGGGTCGCCTCTGCCTGAAACCCAGCTGCACTTGGCGAGAGCGCCGCGTCGCCGCGGGTTCCGATTGGTATTCCACCTGCTGCCAAAGCCGGCGGGCTACGTGGAAGTTGACCTTGCCCTGGGGCTGGAGGCTGCGGCCACCGCGGCCGCACGCAGTCCTCCGCGATCCCATGTTCCCCTGCGCCCAGGACACGTCCGGCGGCTCTGAAGGGCCTTTCTACGCTATCACGGCGCCTCTCTATGATCCATAGACGCGTTCCTAGTGGGTGTCATGGCGGCCGGCGTCGAGTTGGCAGGAGTTGCCCACGGAACTAGGGAAAGTCACTGAAGCAGAAGAAGAAGTGGCCTAATCTGGATGGTGGGAAGTCGTGAGAATGAGCGGAGGCCCACGGGGGTGACTGTGTCACTGGAGGCAGGCCCCTGGTAAAGTCTCAGGCCAGGCCTTTGCGTTTCTAATCAGAGCCCGGCGGTTGGGGGGAGCCCCCGAAACCGGCGTGGAGTGGGAACCATTCCCCAGTCGTGTTATCGATTCCTGAGTGTTGTGATTTGGACAGTCCTGCGGAGGCAGCGGTTCGAGGACATTTGGCAGAGTAGTCCGACGACGCTGGCTGCTTTTCTCGGAGCAGAGCGGACCTTCTCTAACCCGCAGCGATGTCGTCCTGGCTTGGGGGCCTCAGCTCCGGCTTGGGCCAGTCCCTGGGTCAGGTCGGGGGCAGCCTGGCTTCCCTCACTGGCCAGATTTCAAACTTTACGAAGGATATGCTGATGGAGGGCACGGAGGAAGTGGAAGGTAACAGCTGGGGCGATGGAGGGAGGGGTTTATTGGGACCCTGGGAGCGTCTGTTTGGTCCCCAGGTCCATCTGTCATGAGACGCAGACAGGTCTAGAGAAGCGTCACTCCGCCCTTTTTTCTTTACATTTCTCCTTTTGCTACTTAAATGATTTTCTCTAATGAGAGACCACTAGGGTGGGGGGAAAGAGTTCTGGTGGTTCTCCTTTGAGTAGAGTTTATTTTTCTTTGGTTCATCCACACCCACCGCTTACTTTGGCCTTAACTTGGAGGCGGAACTGATTTTGATCCTCTTCCTTTATACCGACATAGTTTAAGTAATTATTTGTATTATGACACGTAGTCACATTTTTTTGGCTGGAGGGGGTTTCTTCGATTTTCGTAACTTAATAAAATATTTAGTGGCTCTTACCCTTTCTCACTTGAATATATGTTAGTGAAACATGAGTATGGTTTTGCTATTATTGTGTATTTTTGCTAATTCTGATGGCAAATTACAGCGTCTCAGCTGAGAGTGTATTTTCATGCCTAATTGCCCAGTGCCTCCCATATTGCTCAGGAGAGCAAGGAAGGTAACCCTGTTCTTCTGTCCCTTTAGCAACCTTCACTCATTTTTGAAGTCCTTATTTTGTTTTACTAATGAATAGTGACCAGGAGTTACATGGTAATCAATGATTAAGTTAATTGCTGTTTTGATTTCTTGATACTTCTTTCATCAAGTAGTATTCAGATCAAAAGAATTCTTTAATTTCAGTCTAGATCTGCCTCCAGGTAGGGTGGTCTTTTGGATGAGAGCAGTTCCTTTGCTAGTTTTGTTTGTTGTAAATAAATTAGCATTCTGGTTTAATTTTGTAATACTGATTTAATGGAGTATGCGTGTTTATTTGGTTGAAATAGAGAAAGATAGTTTGATTTAGAAAGATAGTATCTATATTTAGGATTTCTGTGAGGTCTATTTAGAAGGGAAGAAGATTGGGTAGCTGCTGTTAAATGGTAGCTGGTACCATTTAACTGCTTGGGGTACCCCTGGTGGGGGGTACATCAGGTGGGACAGGTTGAGGTGGGAGTTAAAGGGATTCTTCCTGTGTTCAGAAAATGATCATGTGACATTGAGGGCTGTCAGAAGCAGAAAAGGGCTAGCTAACCTGGGAAATGCCTAGTCTCTGCTTGTTTCCTAGATAGGGGAAAACAGTTGACTATTTCTTTGACCCTAAGCCAGAACCTGCGCACTTCCCCCTCCAACTTGGATGTCCTACAGGCTTAAGGTGGAATTCATTTTGTTTTTCCTACCAAATGTGCTCCCATATTTACTTTTAATGGTTTCACCAGCTACCCGTTCTCCTAAACTTAGAAATCTTTGTTTCATTGTTTTGCCTCTTTTTTCTCCTACTTTCAATTGGTCACCAAATCTTGTTCATCTGGTGCCTGAAGTGTTTCTTATATTTGTCCTTTCCTTTATTATTCCTCCTTTAGTTCCCATCCCTGTTATCTATCCCACACACTATTTCTCTTTCATATCCTGTCACTTGTTTCTTCCTCCTTTATTCCATATTCTGTTGTGTTAACAGTTACTTTTCTAAAAACAAATGTGCTTTAAAAATCTTGACTCTGTACTTACAGGATAAAACTCAAACGTCTTAACTGGGGGGAGCCCAAAAACCTATCCTATCTGGGTTCAACCTATCTCTTTCAGTCTAATCTCTTGTTCCCTCCCCCTTCTCTCTCAATAGCCACATAGATGTACATTCATATACACAAGCATGCTTGCACCCAGCATTTCTGTAAGGGAACTTTGTGAGGTATCTACACAGTTCCAAGCCTATGCATGGAAAGCCCTTCCTTTTTACCTCCTCCTCTACCCTCCTTGGAGAAGGCAATGGCACCCCACTCTAGTACTCTTGCCTGGTAAATCCCATGGACTGAGGAGCCTGGTAGGCTGCAGTCCACGGGGTCGCTACGAGTCGGACACGACTGAGCGACTTCCCTTTCACTTTTCACTTTCATGCATTGGAGAAGGAAATGGCAACCCACTCCAGTGTTGTTGCCTGGAGAATCCCAGGGACGGGGGAGCCTGGTGGGCTGCTGTCTATGGGGTCGCACATAGTCGGACACAACTGAAGCAACTTAGCAGCAGCAGCAGCAGTCTTTATCTTGGAAAAGGAAGTAGCATCTCACTCCAGTATTCTTGTCTGGAGAATCCTCTGGACAGAGGAGCCTGGTGGGCTGCTGTCCATGGGGTCGCACATAGTCGGACACAACTGAAGCGACTTAGCATAGCATGCTGCCCTCCTTTGCCTGGAAAACAATTTTTCCTGCACGACCCTGCTGACATATCAGGTACCTGGTGAAACCGTTCTCACTCCGTGGCAGGTTGAGTCGCCTGTGTCTAATAGGACTTTGTGGCTCTCTCTCTCTGACAGCTCTCTTTTATTTGTCCTTATATTACTAGCATGTGTGGTACCTTCCTTGGTGCATAAGTACATGCTCAGTAAAGATTTTGCTAAGTATTAAAAATCTGTTTTTATTGTTTTGTCTTTGTATTAAAATAGGACTTGCTTAACATCCAGTTTATTGATTTTATAAATCATTTAAAAATAGAGTCAGAATGCAGTTCATTTATTCATTCAACAAGTGTTTATTGAGTGTCTACCCTGTGCCAGCAACGAACAAGATAACAGTTCAGAATAGCACTATTGATACAACTTGAAAATTGTCTATAGTTACAATATCAGAAAGTTGCTATTCTACCAAGCACTATACTGATTTAGGAGCTTGGGCTTTTAAATCAGACATGGATTGAAATTCCACATCCATGGGTTACAGATTGTGGGGGTCTTCAGCAAATTATTAAATACTTAACCTTTAAAAAGCAAAGTTTTCTTATCTGTTAAAAAGAGATAATTCTACCTATCATGAAGTTGGGAGGATTAAATGAAATAATGAAGGTAACATGCCTAACCTAACACTGTGCCGAACAAATAGTAAGCATTAATAAATGATGGTTGTTATTTTTGTTTTCCCTCATTGAGGAAAACTTTTTTGGTCTGCATAACATCTCCCCTTTATCTTAAAAAGGCCATATTCTGGGGAGAGGGATATGGAGGGAGGTCTTCATGACCTTGTTTTTCTTTAACCTCTCTTTGAAACAGTTGCGGCTTCTAACAGTGACCTTCCTAAACAGATTAGATTATAATTTGTTCTCTTCTGAGTAGCAATTAGACAGTCTTGTCAGAGTTTCAAGCAATTTGTATAAACAACCATACAAGCATCCCCACCTAGTGATTTTTCAAAACAAGAAGAGCAGGTTTGTCATTATTATTTATTGGATGACACTTGTATTTTCTTTTGATTTAAACTAATTCAGAGAAGTTATTTTTATAGTATTAAAGGGCTGAAAGTAATGAAAAATATTAATACTTAGAAATCTGACTGTGTGGAGGTTGATTATCTGGCAGCATCAACTGCCATTTTGGTCCTCTGGCTTTCCTTTTAAATGAAAATGTACAAAACAAGACTGAGTTCATTCTCATTTTCAATAACTTGTGTCCATGTTACTCAAAATAAGGGTTCTTTTACTGCTTTTTTATTCTTTGTTTAAGAAGCCACTAATTTTTTTGGTAGTTTTGGAAGCAGAAAAAGTTAGTAAGACCTTAAACCCCAGTTGCATAAGAAGTTAGAAATATGTCATTGAGAATTCCCTGGCAGTCCAGTGCTTAGGACTTGGTGCTTTCATTGCTGAGGGCCCTAATTAAATCCTTGGTTGGGGAACTAGGAACCCACTGTGCGGCCAAAAAAAAAATTTTTTTTTTGCATCCTATTTGCATACGTTTCATCAAAAATTATACTAAGCAAACAGAGATTAATTTTCCATTACAAAATTTTAATGAACACTTCCAAAGGGTAAAGGTAGATGCTCTTGAATATAGAAAATAGGCAAAATGACTTACATGACAATAAGCATCTGTAACAGTAGAGAATAGTGATATCAGGTGATGTTTGTCTTCTGAATTTGTCCTCAGATCAGCATACCATTCTGTTTAAAGCTCAGTGAAATATATTTTCCTACAGACGCCTGTTTACTTCACGTGATGTTGACCATATATTCAAGTATATGCCGTTTCTTTTGTAGCAGATTTACCTAATGCTAGGAGAAAGGAAGTTGAAGCCATTCATACAATCTTAAGATCAGAGGTAAGGAAACTTAAAGATTTAGATTTTTCTTTTTTGAAACCATGAGTTATTTACACTTTATTTCAGTCCTCTCTTTTTAATGCACTTTTTCTCTTCCCCTTTATCTTAGTTTTCTTGTCTTTTTTGAAGCTCTATCTTCCTTTGATGAAGATATAATTACATGTTGCTGCACTTTTCTGTTAAATATTCCCACCTCTGCTTCTGAATAGTGGAAGAAGGAAATCTGCCAAATATAGAAACGATAGTGGCAACAATTTCAACATGTCAAGGATTTACAATGTTTTAATAGTGTGCTAAAACTGCAGTTGTACATTTAAGTGTAATGTGAAGAATGCATTTCTGTTTAATATAGTTTTTAATTCCCTAACATTAAAAAAGGTGTGATATTTGTATGCAGAGAATGTAGAATGTAAGAATAACAAATTAATTTTACCGTTTTTTTTCATTATTAGTCAGTGCCTTGTGGTAACTAGCTCTGGTCATTGTACTTAATAGGGATGACGAAAACTTGAAAAGAGTTCAAAGGTAAGCCATGAAAAAAATGAAAGGTTCTAAAATGGCATCTATTGTAAAGTACTAAAGACATCTAACCATTGAGTTGGCTAGAAAGTTTTTTAGATGTTGTGGAAAGCCCTGAATGAACTTTTGGCCAAGACAGTGTTTAGCCTTTGGATAAGAATGGTGAGGGAGCGCATAATAGTATTTCAGCAAACGAAATTCTTAGAGGACTGTGGTAAGCATGTTTCCCCTTGCTAAGCCCATAAAAAAGAAAATGGAATTTAGATATAAGAAAGTACTTTCTGACAACAAGCATCATTGAACTCTGGTCTATGTTACCAAGGGTTTCCCCAATGGTCCAGCAGGTAAAGAATCCACCTGCAGTGCAGGAGACACAGGAAATGCGGATTCGATCCCTGGGTAGCCCTGATACCCAGGGAGGATATTGGATCCTCCAGTATCCCTGGGAGGAGGAAATGGCAACCACGCTAGTATTCTTGCCTGAAAAACCCCACGGACAGAGGAGCCTGGTCCACTACAGTCCAGTAGGTCACAAAGAGTTGGACATGACTGAGCAACTGAGTGCACACACGTTAGATTACCAATGTAAGGTTGTAAATTTGAAAGTGGAAGGATCTCTCAAGAGGGACTACTGAAGTTTTCTGCCTCAATATGTGTGTGTGTGTGTGTGTGTGTGTGTGTGTGTGTTCAGTCATGTCCAACTCTGAACCCGTGGGCTGTAGTTCGCTAGACTCCTCTGTTCATGGAGTTTTTCAGGCAAGAATACTGGAGCAGATTGGCGTTTCCTGCTTTAGGGGATCTTCCTGACCCAGGGATTGAACCTACATCTCTTGCGTCTCCTGCATTGGCAGGCGAATTCTTTACCACTGTGCCCCTTGGGAAGCCCCATTCTGCCTCAGTAGAAGATACCAGTTTGGTGGCACTTAAGAGACCTTAGCTGTAATTACCTAGTTAGTAGGTGTTTTTGTGACAGATGAACTTAATAGCTTCTTTCTTTGTAAGACCAAGATAGTCCCATCGTCTCTAAAGAAATCCTTGAGAGAGTACTCACTGTGGGCCTACCCAGAAAAGTTAGATGGCAGAGACGTGTGTAGTGGCATTAATTAACCTAAATTTGCCAGTATATGTTTGGAGCGGGGGATGGGGGTAGTAAATGGGATTAACCTACTTAATGAATGACTGTTCTGTATTGAACTTAAGGAGGAAGATAGAAATATTCTGTCCCTCTGTTGATTTCAACTCTAGTCTCTCTCCTAGTATTGTCCTTGGACAGTAGCAGGTATGATTCTAGTGTTCACAAGTATTTATTTTTGGTATAACAAATCTCTAAGTGATAGACAACTTCGTTATTTGGTGTTTATTCAGAGTACTGTGAGCTATTCGAATACTAGAGGATAACAGACTATTGAATTTCTCAACAGTTTTATTTCCCAAGGCGATTTTGACTACACATGATTCCTGCCTTCTCTCAGCACATAAACACTTCATAAAGGTAACACCTTGTGTGACAGTAAAAAGAAGGTGAACATATGATTAAAACCAGTAGGAAATTACAATAGAAAATTCTGTTTATTTAGAAAGCTTCAGTATAGACAGAGGGCAGTATATTTTCTAGAGGAAATTAGATTTGTTTACAGGTGTTAATATTTGAGATTGATTAAATTAGTTAGGCTTCCTGAGTTGCAAGTAATAGCAACCAACCTAAGCTAATTTAACCATCTGTGCCAAGAAAAATAGTCTTCCCATTTACCATCTGAACCCAATGGACTCTTAATTTTCCTGTTAAGTTATTTTATAAATAATTTACAGAGTAAGAATAAAGCGATAGTGAAAAATTTCATCAGAAATTTCAGTGAGCACTTACAACAATTTAAATTTTTATTCCCTATGTTTCTGCCTTTAAAAACATACATACATATGGTTTCCCAGGTAGCTCAGTGGTAAAGAAGCCTCCTGCCAATGCAGGAGCTTCAAGAGATGCAGGTTCACTCCCTGGGTGGCGAATATCCCCTGGAGGAGGAAATGGCGAACCACTCCAGTATTCCTGCCAGGATAATCCCGTGAACAGAGAAGCCTGGTGGGCTGTAGTCCATGGGGTTGCAAAGACTCAGACACAACTCAAGTGACTGAGCATGCATGCATATAAACTTACATGTATTACCTCAAAAGAGGCAATGTTCTTTGGATGCAGATAACTGCTTCTTAACTTTTTTCGTGAACTGGACTGTTTCTTGTAAATACTGACTCCAGGTTTCAGTTACATCTCTGATAGATTTAGATCTTCTAGTTCTTTTTCCTGACTTAGGTCATTTAAACCAATACTTATGAAAACTTTGATGATTTATGATTTTGTTAAAAACATGACTGCTCCATAAGTACAAAGTGCTTTAATTGTTAAATTTATAAATACCAATTAGAGTTATCAATCCACTGAGTTTTTTCATTTTTGTCATTTGTTTCCTCCTGGTCACCTGTGTATACTTGTGTCTTCAGCATTTGTCCACATAGGGACTATATCAAGTAAATGTTCATATATACATATCATAATGAAAGAATACTGTTACATGTCCATTTAACAAAATGAGATGGATGGCTCAGGTTTTTTTCACAAAATATTGTGAGATAAAATCTTATTGAATGATTAATTTCATGAGAACACCATATTTCCTTTTTGTTCTTGGAAATACATTGTTCATTCCTCAGTTCCTGAGTTTGAGAAGTTCATGTAGGATATTGTTTTTCAAAGACTTGTCTGAGATTTTGCTTCTACAGTCATTTTCACCATAACCATTAGACTCTAGAGTGCTCTTTTCTGTCTCTCAGCATTTGTGTTCTTAGTTGTCTAATTGTGGAATATTTTCCTCAGTTTTCTTCTCTGTTGAAAAGTGAGAATTCTGAATTTCCAACTATGTTCAATGAAAGTGGAAAAAAAAAACAAAACACCCAAAACAAAAAACACTGCAAAGATAGTGTCTCCATTGCTTTTTCCTTTTTAAAAGATGACATAGTACTTGGTTATTTCACTGTTATTTTATCATTCTACTATATGATTCCATCAGTCTCCATTTTCTTGTCTTTTTTTTTTTTTTAACATAGTTATAAACAATTGATGAGTAATGATTAATTCTTGTTGTTTAGTCACTAAGTCATGTCTGACTCTTTTGCAACCCCATGGACTATAGCCTACTAGGCTCCTCTGTCCATGGGATTTCGCAGGCAAGAAAACTGGAGTGGGTTGCCATTTCCTTCTCCAGATCTTTCCGATCCAGGGATTGAACTCACATCTCCTGCATTGTAGGTGGATTCTTTACACTGAGCCACCTGGGAGCCCTGATGAATTCTTAGGATGATAAAATAGCAAAATGTTTCAAGGTACAGAAAAAACAAGATCATTATGACCTCGTGATTATTCTTAGATTTATAAAAGTGCCCAGTGTACCCCTATGGTAATTACAAAATAAAATATTTTTGTTTGTTTGTTTTCTAAGTATATTTTTTTCTTTTCTTTTGGAAGCTACTAAGAAAGAATGTTATAAATATCAGTCCTTAGGACTGCTCAAAAAACGAAACTTAAAAACTAGAATTGGTTTCAGTAGATCTTGATAATATAAGAAGGGTTAAGCACAGTGGGATAGTTAAGGATAGAAATATGAATCTTATGGATTCCAAGGGCAGAAATTTTAGCCAGTCTTTTAGGAAATGGCTTCAACCAGAACTGAACCCCATCAAGAATCTTTTCTCATTTTTATTCCTCTCTCTTCCTAAGTGAACAGTGCAAAGAAATAGAGGAAAACAGTAGAATGGGAAAAACTAGAGATCGCTTCAAGAAAATTAGAGATACCAAGGGAACATTTCCTGGAAGGACGGGAACAATAAAGGACAGAAACAGTATAGACATAACGGAAGGAGAAGATATTAAGAAGAGGTGGCAAGAATACATAAAGGAACTCTACATAAAAGATCTTAATAACCCAGATAACCACGATTGTGTAATCACTCACCTAGAGCCAGACATCCTAGAGTGTGAAGTCAAACGGGCCTTAGGAAGGATCACTACAAACAGAGCTAGTGGACATGATGGAATTCCAGCTGAGCTATTTCACATCCTAAGTCAAATGCTGTTGAAGTGCTGTACTCAATATGCCAGCAAATTTGGAAAACTCAGCAGTGGCTACAGGACTGGAAAAGTCAGTTTTCATTCCAGTTCCAAAGAAAGGCAATGCCAAAGAATACTCAAACTACCGCACAATTGCACTCATTTCACTTGCTAGCAAAGTAATGCTCAAAATTCTCCAAGCCAGGCTTCAACAGTTCATGAACCAAGAACTTCCAGATGTTCAAGCTGGATTTAGAAAAAGCAAAGGAACCAGAGATAAAATTGCCAACATCCGTTGGATCATCAAAAAACTAAGAGAGTTCCAGAAAAACATCTACTTCTGCTTTATTGACTACGCCAAAGCCTTTGACTATGTGGATCACAACAAACTGGAAAATTCTTCAAGAGATGGGAATACAAGCACTTTAACTGCCTCCTAAGAAATCTGTATGCAGCTCAAGAAGCAACAGTCAGAACCAGACATGGAACAATAGACTGTTTCCAAATTGGGAAAAGAGTACATCAAGGCTATATGTTGTCACCCTGCTTATTTAACTTCTATGCAGAGTACATCATGCAAAAAGCTGGGTTGGATGAAGCACAAGCTGGAATCAAGATTGTCGGGAGAAATATCAATAACCTCAGATATGCAGGTGATACCACTGTTAGGGCAGAAAGTGAAGAGGAACTGAAGAGCCTCTTGATGAAAGTGAAAGAGAGTGAAAAAGTTGGCTTAAAACTCAAATTTAGAAAACTAAGATCATGGCATCCAGTCCCATCACTTCATGGCAAATAGATGGGGAAACAGTGGAAACAGTGAGAGACTTAATTTTTGGGGGCTCCAAAATCACTGCAGATGGTGACTGCAGCCATAAAAGACGCTTGCTCCTTGGAAGAAAAACTATGACCAACCTAGACAGCATATTTTGCCAACAGAGGTCCATCTAGTCAAAGTTATGGTTTTTCCAGTAGTCATGTATGGATGTGAGAGCTGGACCATAAAGAAAGCTGAGCGCTGAAGAATTGATAACTTTCGAACTGTGGTGTTGGAGAAGACTCTTGAGAGTCCCTTGGACTGCAAGGAGATCCAACCAGTCCATCCTAAAGGAAATCAATCCTGAATATTCATTGGAAGCACTGATGCTAAAAGCTGAAATCCAATACTTTGGCCACCTGATGTGAATAACTGACTCATTGGAAAAGACCCTGATGCTGGGAAAGATTGAAGGCAGGAGGAGAAGGGGACGATATAGGATGAGGTAGTTGGATGGCATCACCAACTCAATGGACGTGAGTTGGAGCAAGCTCCAGGAGTTGGTGAAGGACAGGGAAGCCTGGCATGCTGCAGTCTGTGGGGTCGCAAAGACTAAGACACGACTGAGCAACTGAGTTGAACTGAACCGAAAATTTAAGTAATTTTTTCCATATTTTCCAATATCTTAAAAGATTGTGGTATCTAAATTTATTGAATTATATTTAGAATATTCTCTGTACTTTTAAGTGTAGTTTTTCAAACAGTTCTAGTAGTGGTTTTCAAAATGAGTTTTTCAGAGATGCCTTGCTCAGGAGGCTGGAGTTCAGTCAGACAAGTAATGTGAGGCTTTGGCCTCCTACCTATACTTCAACCATAAGTCTTTTTATAAAGGGTTTCTTCCAAAAAATTGTACTGATGAAAAAAAAACAGAAAAACTTGTACCTTCAGGGAGAACACAAAAGTTGAAACATGTAATATAGGTCACTCATTTACCAGACATTTATTGCCTACAGTATGTTAGACACTGGGTGTACAAAGATGGGGGAAGCACTGATCAGTGACTTTCTCTTAGCAGAAAATCAAGCTGAGCAGGGTTTTTAAAAAACAATATGCCTAATCTGTTAACATGCTTATTGTACATGTAACTTTAATTGGAATTGTGTCTTAAAAACCAAGATTCTGAGACCTACTATAGTGCATCTTTTTTGTGCATAAAACAATATGTTTTTTTATAATGTCCTGCACATAACTGTTACTAACATGTTTTAGTCTTTTTGTTGAAAACACTTTTTTCTTTGCTTCTAGAATGAGAGACTCAAAAAACTATGTGCTGATCTGGAAGAGAAGCATGAGGCATCAGAGCTTCAAATAAAGCAGCAATCCATGAATTACCGACATCAACTACAACAGAAAGAGGTAAAGGTTATAACAGATTTCATATTTACTTCACTACAATGTATTTAGGATGGTTTCTAAGAGTTATAAATCAAGCTCTATTTAGATTTGTGAAAATATCAAAAAGGTGTTGAAGTTAATTCCCAACTCAGTGTGATATCACTAATTTAACAAGGACTCTGTAAGCTTTTATATTTATATTACATAAACTAACCTTTGTGGAGTTTAATTTCTGCTTTCCAGAAGAATAAAAGTCTTTGTATAAAATATCTTCAGGCGTCTGTTGTTTATAATTTCTGATTTTATGAAACTTATTTCTCACCTATTTATCTAAATTGTTTTAAATCAGTGTGATTGCTAATAACATTTCTTTTTTAAAGAAAATGATTTTAACCAGAAATGTTAACATATGCTTATTCGTGTTTACTTGATTTTCCATGGAAAAACAGAAGATTAGGTATTTTATAGTTGACTTACCCTCTTCTATATATTTTTTCCTCTTTAGTTTGATAGAAATGGTTATTTTGGAGGTAGCTTATCTTGCCTTTGCAGTGCCAATACTATTATATAATTTAACCAATGCTACAGTGAATCCTTAAAATATAGATTGTGTACCTAGGTTTTGTACCTATGTACCTAGGTCATTGAATTCTCTTTAGTTTTAGTACATAAGTGGAATTCAGTAAATGCTTCTGTAGAATTGAGCCATTGCTTGTTTAATTATTCAGATCATTGGGATGTTCTTCAGTTTGTTGATTAAATGTTCATTTCTACAGTCACTTTATATTTGGGTTTTAAAAATTTAGATGCATTGATTTCTAGTTCTTTTAGTGATATACTAAGATGAATAAGTAAACCACATTAAATATTAATATTTAAAGAACTTAAATTTCCAATCTGTTTGGAATTGATTTCATAAAATACAATAAAACTACAATACAATACAATAAAATACAGTATTACTATAAGATAAAATGAGTGTAAAAAGCAAATTTATAAGTTCAAGTGAAAAGTCTATTTTTTTTTTTTTTAAGATTCAGCAGATATAAAATTACTCTCAAACTGCTTTAAAAGTTTTTAAACCTTATTCTTTTAGTTTTCTATACTTGTCATGGACTGGAGCAAATGTTCATGACACTGGTCCACAGACATGCTTTGAGCAGCACTGACTTATACTCCGATAGAGCGATAGCTCCCACCTAGGGGTTTACAGCTGAATCATGAAAAATACACATTGTTAGATCTTCTTGGAGATTCTGATTTAGTGTACTGGGAAGGGACCCTGGTACTGGTATTTTTCAAAACTCCCATAGCTTATTTTGATACTTACATCATAGTTGAGAAAACTGTGGAAAATTTTGATATTTTATTTTTTACTTGGCTATTGGTATCAGAGGGCAAATGAAAAATTCAAGTTTAGGAGTACATCTTTTTAAGTAGAGTTTGTACTTTTTACCTCTACAACTTGGTGTAACTGTCTGTTGTATGATGAGAACTTCCTTTGCATTATAGCTACATTTGAAAAGAACTGTTGATTTCATTACTTCTTACTAGAATCAAAGATAATATATACTTTAGATCTTCCGTTTTCTGAATCTGTTTGTTGCTTTCATTGTGATGTTCAGATTGCCCAAAGATGCAGATTGCTTCATATCATTTATGGGAAAATAAGATTTGCACATTTCTATAAACCTCAACTAGAAAAGGGGCTTTTATTAGATACGGAAAAGTGACGGTTTACTGTGACATCTGACATATTTGTATTTGGTTTTGCTTTGTCTAATTGCTTGACATTATACCTGTAGAAATACTGTTACTCATCGGCTGTCTCCTCAGGTCAGCTTTTCCTTAGTTGTGGCAGGATATCTTGACTAGCTTGAGTATTTTATAGAAAGCTTATTTTAGTTTTCTCTAGCTCACTCACTTTCATGTTTTGTGTAATCTCTCATTTGGAATGGATATGGCATTATGCTAAGTCCTGTGTTTGTAACTTCTTTTGGGTGTTGACTTAGTATTGCCAGCCTTCAGTCACAACTCCATTTGGCGTATCACAGGTTTTATACAGTTCTCTTCCTGAGGAGAGTTAGATTTTCACTGGCCTTTTTTTGCCAAGGCTAAAACCAGGGCCTCTTTGAATACATGATTTCCTTCTGAGACTAATAGGCTAATTAATAATCTACAAGACTTACTGTGAAGATCGGATTAATAAATCAAAGCTTTCTTTCAGCTGTGAAAGCTTTAATTTATTAATCCGATCTTCACAGTACAAGTTACCTGACTTACAGTTCAGTTCAGTTGCTCAGTTGTGTCTGACTCTTTGCGACCCCATGAATCACAGCACACCAGGCTTCCCTGTCCATCACCAACTCCCGGAGTTTACTCAAACTCATGTGCATTGAGTCGGTGATGCCATCCAGCTGTCTCATCCTCTGTCGTCCCCTTCTCCTCCTGTCCCCAATCCCTCAGCATCAGGGTCTTTTCCAATGAGTCAACTCTTTGCATGAGGTGGCCAAAGTATTGGAGTTTCAGCTTCAGCATCAGTCCTTCCAATGAACACCCAGGACTGATCTCCTTTAGAATGGACTGTTGGATCTCCTTGCAGTCCAAGGGACTCTCAAGAGTCTTCTCCAACACCACAGTTCAAAAGCATCAGTTCTTCAGCGGTCAGCTTTCTTCACAGTCCAACTCTCACATCCATACATGACTCACAGTGCATTAGCCCAAATCCAGCCATGCACAATCAGGTTCAAAAGATTCTTCCAACAGGTGTTCTAAGGAAACTCAACAGTGCATAGACTGCCGAGGCTTTTATTTTCTCATCTCTTGAGGCTTGATAATCACAAACAGAACCCGAAGAAATTGCCTATGCCAAACTACCTGATAATGCAGTATCTCCTAATGGTAAACTGATGTTTAACTGAGCATTTTGTTGCGTTAGTTGATGTATGAGTGGAATTCTTTTCCTCATACTAATCAAAACATTATCTCTGCTTTATGGTAATCAATCATGTTTGTTTTTGAAATAAAAGGTTACTTTGGGATGTTATAGACAACTTGGATTCAGTTGGTAGAGTACAATCATTGATAATTTTAAAATATTATAACTTTTAACATTGAATATATTAAAGGGTCAGTATGATTATTTCACAGTGCTTTCTCTAAAATACGGATTATAAATATAGGTAGAAATCAGCCATCTTAAAGCAAGACAGATTGCGCTGCAGGATCAGTTGCTGAAGCTTCAGTCCGCTGCTCAGTCAGTGAGTTCAGGAGCTGGTGGTGTACCAGCAGCTGCTGCATCTTCGTCGTTTGGTTATGGTTTGAGTCATCATGCTTCAGGTTTCCATGACGATGACATGGATTTTGGTGACATCATTTCATCACAGCGAGAAATAAATAGATTGTCAAATGAAGTTTCAAGACTTGAGTCTGAAGTTGGCCATTGGAGGCATATTGCTCAGGTAGGTAGAATTTTCATGAGCTTCTGAAAACTGAGTAAAAATGTTCATGCTCTATATAGACATTTTGGTATCAGAAAGAACCCTGGACTAGGAAATCAGAAAACCTGTATTCTAATTCTAATTCTGCCAGTGACTTTTTAAATTGGTTTTAGTCAGGTCATCTTTCTCTGAGCCTCAGTTTTCCTCTTCTGTACAATATTTGAAAGAAAAATTTTTTTAATTTAAAGCAAGAGAACTTTTAAGATAAAAGTTACAAGTTCACTCCTTTAAAGAGATCAAAACAAAGTTCCTGTGGTTGAACTTGCACTTTTTCCCTGGAGTCCCTGAGACTTCCCTGGTGGAACTCAGGGCTCCAGGGCACCAGATTTGAAACTGTTCGTGTAGACGGTGGTGTGAGGTTCTTGTTTGCATTGCTGTTAGTCGCTCAGTCATGTCTGACTGAGGTCAGATTGTTTGGTCGCATTGTTTGCGACCCAGTGGATGTAGCCCACCAGGTTCCTCTATCCATGGGATTGCCCAGGCAATAATACTGGAGTGGGTAGCCCTTCCCTCCTCCAGAGGATCTTCCTGAGCCAGGGATCAAACTTGGGTCTCCTCCATTGCAGGCAGATTCTTTACCATCTCAGCCACCATTAGTTATATATTAAATGAAAAAAATCTGATAATAGATTGGTATTACAAGACACAAACTATTTTGTGTTTTTTTCTCAGATATTAGAATAGATATTAAGTCCTTTCTATTTTGGATTGTAAACGTTCTTCCAAGAATCCCTTTTTTCTTGTATATCAGATTTTATTTATTATTGAGGTAGTCAGTGTACTCAAGACCTGAAATAAACTGAAATATTGCTCATACAGACTTTTATTATTGTGGAGAAAATCTCATAAATGGTCATCTATAAAATATGGCATTTTTTTCTAATAAAAAATTCAATTCACCTTAAAATAAAGTATAAGAGATTATTTTCTATCTTTTTGTGAGTGTTATCTTGTTACATAAAGGAGAAAGCCTCCCAATTAAAATGATCTCCTTGCTTCCCAAGTTGCTAGATATTCTCAGTACCCAAGATAAACCTTAGAGAGGATGATCTGTTAGTCCATCTTATTCCTAAAAGATTATAGTTCCTAAACTTTATGTGTTAGAATAACCTGAGAAATTTGGTGATACTGTAGCTCCACTGTTACTAACCAGAGTTTCAAGGTTAGTATTTTGTAGGCTGTTTTAGGGTGATGGAAAATATAGTCAAATAAGTACTCAGGTGATACTGATGCTCTGAGGAACACATTCTAAGAAACATGGCCAAGGTAAGAGTTCGTGTGGAAAAAGATGAATTTTTTGTATATTTACTTCAGCATATCTTGAATGCCTTCTGTAAGACAGACCTGTACTGGGGTATTATGGTGAAAAAGGTAAAATTGGGTCCATTTCAGGGGCCTTAATTTTCTAGTAAGGCATAATAAAAATTAATATTTATATCATACTTTAATTTTTATGTTTCCCTATATACTAATCTAATACAGTCTTTAATAACTATGTGAGGTATTTATTACCTTTGTTTTGCAGATAAGCAAAGTAAAGGTTTAAGTAATACACTCATTGTCACAGTGATTTAAATTGTGCTTTAAACACACATCTTTCAACTCCAAGTCCTGTATTCTTTTTAATGTATTGTGTTCCTTCTTTTGATCGGAGAGCAATTTTTGGTTCCTTAACATGCTGTGGTAAATGTTAATAAAGATAAATGAGCAATACACAGCTTTGAATGAAAAGAAAATCATCCAAAAGCCAATACATTAATATTAGCATTAGTAGTATTAATATTAGCATTAATATTGGGTAACATTTCCATTTTAGAAACTACCTTTTAGGAAGCTGCTTGATTATCATCAAATTTAAATTTTGTTGAGCAAAGAAAAACATTCTGCGGTATTTTCTTTCTTATTTTGTAAAGGCATGGCCTTCCTTAATTAGTTAACAGACTCTTGAACAGTATCGTTTATTTATTGTGTATTATTACTCACTGTCCGACTAGGTTCTTTAAAAGGTGCTTGGCAGTCTTTAGTAAGAATTTGTCTGAGAAACACCCCCCATTTTTTCTTACTTGCGTTTTTTTTTCTGTTTTTACTGAAGTGTAGTTGGTTTACAGTATGTTAGTTTCAGGTGTACAACATAGCGATGCAGTATTTTTATAGATGGTACTCCTTTAAAGTTACTATAAAATATTGGCTGCGTTCCCTATGTAAATGCCCCTTTTTAAAAAAAAATATCTTTTATTAAAGTTAGTTTTCGACATTCTCTTTTATAAGAAAATCAGTACAGTTACTTTCTAATTCTGTTTTTCTGATCTAGACTTCTAAAGCACAAGGATCAGTTAGCTCTGATCAAAGTGATATCTGCAAACTGCAAAATATCATTAAGGTAAGGTGGATTGCTGAAACAATGGCTATTATACATCTAAAATTTGCTTATTAAAAGTATACGCCTAAATTAATAAAAGACTCATTTATAAAAGTGTTTTATAGATTATGATATTCTTTTTTTGCCATTTTTATATCTTCTCTATTCTTTATGACACTTTTAAGAGTATAAAAATATCTCTTTCCAAAGTCATTTGGTTTTGCTGCTAAGTCGCTTCAGTCGTGTCTGACTCTGTGCGACCCCCATAGACTGCAGCCCACCAGGCTCCCCTGTCCCTGGGATTCTCAAGGCAAGAACACTGGAGTGGGTTGCCGTTTCCTTCTCCAATGCACGAAAGTGAAAAGTGAAAATGAAGTCGCTCAGTTGTGTCCGACTCTTAGCGATCCCATGGATTGCAGCCTACTAGGCTCCTCCGTCCATGGGATTTTCCAGGCAAGAGTACTGGAGTGGGTTGCCATTGCCTTCTCTGATTTGGTTTTGAACATTTATTTATTAGGTAGTTTATGTTTTGTAAGTCTATTTTCTATTGTGTATCTTGTAAAACTGTTTATTAAAACAGTTCCAGGGTTACTGAAATTTCAAAGATTAAGGTTAAAGAACACTGACAGAATATAATGTTAATGTTATTTACTGTAAATAGTTATTTTCCCTTCATGGTGGAACTTTACTAGTTTGTATCAGTCATTTCCTTAAGAGAAGTTTGATTTACATATACTTGTTACAGCAATGAATTGTTTTTAATATGTAAATTATTGTCATGTATAGAATTTAATTTCTCTGTGGATAAGTTCCTCATTCAGACCTGAGTTTGAATCCTGGCTGTACTAGTTACCAGCTGTCCTGCTTTGGTCAAATTACTTAACCTTTACAAGCTTCTGATTTATCATCAGTAAAGTAGATATTATCATAATACCTCCCTTGAAGGATTGTTTTTGAAGTTTAAGTGTAAAGTTCCTTGTCAAGTACTGGCACATAAGTCCGAAAGACTAAAGAATAGCTTCACTTGTCTTCTCAGGAAATCGAGGTTAATTTACAGATTAAGATTCTTGGCTACAAGCAAAAAAAAAAAAACACCCTGTCTCTGGCTAAGTAAAGCATAAGAGAATTTATCGGAAGAAGTCAGGAATAGTCTGTCCACAGGATTGAAGGAAAAATGGAGCATTTTAGTCTCAGGAAGGATAGAAATTGGACCAGCATGAGAAATCTAGGTAGTGGGACACAGTGGACAGGCTCTCTAGGGTGCAGCTATTATAATGCTTCTGGTCTAATCGGTTTCCTCCTTTGAAAGATGCATCTCAAGATTCAGGTTCCTAGGAGAGACAAAGTGGTATCAACTAGGGTAGTGAGACATCTTGGTTGACAGTTTAGGGGTCCCATCAAGACTGAGAGAAGGAAAGGCTGAGCAAAAAAACAGCTGTAATAAGACAACAACAGGAACAGATTGGCCAGAGGTGGACACTGATCTTGGTGGACTATGTCATTAGCAGGAGAAATTCATGGTCACAGATAGTAATGAAAAAAAGATGTTGCTTGCTTTTTGTTTCAGGTGCTTCTTGCTGGTGCTCCCTCATTAAAAGTAGAAAAACTTTTTAAGGCCCAAGAAAGGAAAGGGTGGAGTCTTTTAGAATTATCCAAATTTGAAGCCTGTGTTTAAACTTTTTTCAGCCTTAGTACGTTCAGAGAATTATTTTTAATAATACGGACTTTTGGAAACAATGAAATAGCTTAAACTTATTTATTATAGATAAATGTGGTTAACTTCGTTCAATTTTTTTAAGGAACTTAAACAGAATCGAAGTCAGGAAATTGATAACCATCAACATGAAATGTCAGTGTTGCAGAATGCACATCAGCAGAAATTGACAGAAATAACTCGTCGACATCGAGAAGAATTAAGTGACTATGAAGATCGGATTGAAGAACTGGAAAATCTATTACAACAAGGTTATTTTGTTATTTTAATGTATTAAATGACAAACCTAGCTGATATAAACTTGGTCTAAGTTCTAAAGAATGAATAAATGACTAGTTCTTCTCATCTGCTGAAAATTTGCAGTGGTACCACTATTGTTAAGATTCTACAAAAATGAAAAAGTCCTTTTGCCTTTGTGGTAAACAGTTATAAGAGATATTTCTTTGCATTGTTTGGTGTGTTTTCACTTTTTTTCAGACTCAGATACAAAGGCTTTTAGTATTTAATTTCAAATAATATTTTTCCTGGGGCTTCCCTGGTAGCTCAGCTGGTAAAGAATCTGCCTACAGTGTCGGAGACCCCAATTTGGGTCTGGGTTGGTAAGACCTGGGTTGGTAAGTTCCCCTGGAGAAGAGATAGGCTACCTACTCCAGTATTCTTGGGCTTCCCTGGTGGCTCAGTTGGCAAAGAATCTGCCTGCAATGCTAGAGATCTGGGTTCGATCCCTGGGTTGGGAAGATCTCCTGGAGGAGGTCATGGCAACCTGCTCCAGTATTCTTACCTGGAGAATCCCCATGGACAGAGGAGCCTGGAGTCCATGGAGTTTCAAAGAGTTGGATACTACTGAGCTACTAAGCACAGCACAATATCTTTCCTCTATTTAAAAATGCTTTATTTATTATAGTAATTTAACTTTTTTTTTAAAGGACTCTATTTTTTTAGAGCAGTTTTAAATTTATAACAAAATTGAGGAGGTACAAAGATCTTGGTTATACCCCATCCTCCCACACACGTGGCCTCCCCCACTGTCTACATTACTCATCAGAATAGTACATTTTTTACCAAGGCACATCATAAGTCACCCACAGTCCATATTTATCTTAGGATTTACATTTGGTGGTGTACATTCTATGGATTTGGACAAATGTATATCATTGTATCATACAGAGTATTTTCACTGCTCTAAAAATCCTCTGTGCTCTGCCTGTTCATTCCCCTATCCCAACCTTACAGCTATTCTTTTTATTTTCTTCACTGTTTCCCTTTTCCAGAATTGTAATAAAGTTGGAACCATATAATAGGTAGCCTTTTCAGACGGACTTCTTTCACTTAGTAATGTACATTTAAATTTCCTCCATGTTTTTTTAAGTAATTTTTTATTGTATAGTTGATGTACTGTATTATAAATTTCAGGTGTACATTTCCTTCATGTTTTTCTGGCTTGATAGTTCATTTTTTTTGGCACTGAATAATATTCTGTTGGTTGGCTATGCCAGATTTTAATCATCCACCTACTGAACAACTGAATCGACTTAGCTTGCACGCATGAACAGTATCTTGGTGGTTTTCAAGTCTTGGCAGTTATGAGTAAAGCTACTATAAACATTGCTGTTCAGGTTTTTGTGTGGATCTAAGTTTTCAACCCCTTTGGGTGAATATAAAGGAGTATGATGGCTGGATCATATGATAAGAATATTGTATTTCTTAGTTTTGTAAGAAATCATTAAGCTCTTCCGGACTGGCTGTACCATTTTGCATTCGCACACAAGCCGTAAATGAGAGTCCCTGTGGCTCTGCATACTTAAGCGCATATGCTGGTATTATTCTTCTGATTTTGGCCATTCTAACAGGAGTAGTATCACCTCACTGTTATTTTAACTTTTCCTTTTAAGATTTTCAAGTTCTGAAGTCCGTTTGAATCTTTAGTTGTATATAGCGGGCTATTTGTCTCTTGGTACTTGACATTTGATATGTCCCTGATTTTATGTTTATGTCCTAGGTGGCCCAGGAATTTCGGGAACTGATCACTCTAAAACCCAAGAGATGCAAAAAACTATTCAAGTTCTACAGGCTGAAAAAGTAGAGTCTACAAAAAAAATTGAAGAACTTGAGAATAAAATAAAAGACTTAAGTAAAAAACTATCTTCTGCAGAAAATGACAGAGATGTTTTGAGGAGGGAACAAGAAAGACTAAATGTGGAAAACAGACAAATACTTGAAGAATGTGAAAGTTTGAAACTGGAATGTAGTAAATTACAGCCTTATTCTGAGAAGCAGAGTGACACGATGACAGAAAAGGAAAGAATGCCACAGAGTTTATCAGTAGAAGAAGTGTTCAGACTGCAGCAAGCCCTGTCTGGTATAAAATGTTTGGAACTTATTGCTCATTGGCGTTTCATTTCATACTAGCTGTTTTTAGAGGCAAACACTTGAATGATCAAACACTTTATAGAAATTAAGTATTAATGGAAATAACTGTGTGGAATTTGAATAGAGTTGTTTGCTTTGGATTCAGTACTGTAATTAATAGATCACAAATAGGATATTTGTACTTAAAAGGGTTAAGAATTGGGCAGGTTTCTTGCCTTCCTCATCTTTTAAGTTTTTGCGTGGAACTCGTTGACTAGGGGGCTTCCTAGGTGGTACAGTGATAAAGAATCTGCCTGCCACTGCAGGAGATGCTAGAAATGCAGGTTCGATCCCTGGGTTGGGATGTTTCCCTGGAGTAGTAAATGGCAACCCACTCCAGTATTTTCTGGAAAATTCCATGCAGAGGAGCCTGGTGGGCTACAGTCCTTGGGATCACAAAGAGTTGGACAGGACTGAGCGTGCACACACTGTTGCTGTTGGAGCCCATGTAGATTTCTGAGAAATGTTTATATAGACATTTGTTGGGAGGAGGTTACTAAACACTTCCTTTAACTCATCAGGGTCCAGACCCTCCAGTTAGAGAATACAGCCTACCTTCTTCAAAAGTCTGTATTACCTTTCAAAATGATCTGTGTCTAAGCAGACCTTAGAATGCTAAGAGCCATGGGTCTTCCACCACTTACCATGTTCATGATTATATTTGGTTACATACCATTGTTCTGGATTTCCCTGGTGCACAGATGGTAAAGAATCTGCCTGGAATGCAAGAGAGTCAGGTTCAAACCCTGGATCAGGAAAACTGCCTGGAGAAAGGAATGGCAGCCCATTCCCGTATTCTTGCCTGGAGAATTCCATGGACAGAGGAGCCTGCAGGCTACAGTCCATGGGGTTTCAAAGAGTCAGACGTGACTGAGTGACTAACACACACACACACACCACCCCCTCCCCACACAATGTTCTAGATTACAAAAAGTAAATATGCATGAAATAGGCCAAACACTCGTATTTGTTTATGCCAGAAAACATAATGGGAGGTCTTCCACTGAAAAGATGCGTTTTGGTTTTCACTCTCCTCGCAATATGAGCTGTCAGTTTATAAACTCATTGGTTCCTGCTCTGGTGGTTTCTAGCCCTTGTTTGCTTGCAACCCTCCCTCCCACCCCCCACCCACTGTGCCCCTTCTGTATTCCCTATTTAGTTGTTTATCATGAGCTCTTGACCTGGAGTAAATTCAAGGTTACGCTTAAAGTAGAGTGACCCTCCTCCCGTCTTCCTTTCCCTATTTTGATAGGTAGCAGTTACCATTCTCCCAAAAGAGAAAACTTGAAGTCATCACCATGCAAGCCCTGAAGGTTCTATTTACTTGACTTCTCTGCTCAGTGCTCTTTCAGGATTCTGTCCCAGAGGAGCTCTAGAGTTTCTCATAGCTGCCTCAGTCTCAGGAAGCCATGAAGCAAAGGGAAGGCTGTGTGGTGGGATTCTGGACTTCTTTTGCCTTTGACTTCAAAGTAGCTCTGTTCTCAAAATAAATTTATTTTTTAATATATTGGGTGATGTATATGAGTTTTTTTGCTTTAAAAACTTAGTACTCTGTAAGTAGTCTTTCTCCTTTTTTCCATTTCCACTGCCAGTGAATAACTTCAGCGAATCACAGTTTCTTTTTGCCTTTTTAACTATAGCAGTGTCTTTTGCTCAGTCTCTTAGTCACGTCCCATTCTTTGCGACCCCATGGACTGTAGCTCGCCAGACTCCCCTGTCCATGGAGTTTTTCAGGCAAGAATAATGGAGCAGGTTGCCATTTCCTACTCCAGGGGATCTTCCCCATCCAGGGATTGAACCCGCATCTCCTGTGTCTCCTGTATTGGCAGGTGGGGTGTTTATGACTGCACCACCTGGGAAGCAGTCTCAGTAGAGCAAAATCACGTAGTGGTTAAGAACATGACTAGGTTGGAATCCAGCTCCATCACTGACTGACCTTGGGCAAGTTAATTTACATCCCTATACTTTGGTTTTTTCATCTATATGGTTGTGATAATCCTGTTGCATTCATGGTGGTGGTAGTAGGATTTTATGAGTTACTAGGTGTAAAGTTCTCTAGAACAGTGTCTAGCCCATAATAAGCATTATAAACGTGTTGTCTGTTATTCCATGGTCTCCGTGATCCCTCTTCAATCAATATATTTTCTTTCTGCTCCCAGAACAATTTTTCAGAAATGTAAAGTAGGTCACTCCCCTGATTTGGGTATTTTGTGGCTCCCTGTGAACTTCAATGTACAGTCTGAACATCTTAGTTGGACATACGATGTCTTTCATGATCTGGTCTCTGTCTGCCTCTGCAGTTTCAACTGGTTCCATTCTAACATTCTAAATTTTAGCCATGCTGAACTTTGCTCCGTAAGCCAGCAGTGTTATGTTTGAACTCTGTTGCCTTTGCCTCTGTTGCTTTTTCTGTGTGGAGTGTCTCCATTTCTTTTCAATGACTCTTCATTGTTGTTCAGCCCCTCAGTCATTTCCAACTCTTTGTGACACCCGGTACTGCAGCACGCCAGGCTTCCCTGTCCTTCAGTATCTCCCACGTTTGCACAAACTCATGTCCATTGAGTCAGTGATGGCATCCAACCATCTCATCCTCTGTCGCCCCCTTCTCCTGCCTTCAGACTTTCCCAGCATCAGGGTCTTAGCCATTGAGTCAGTTCTTCATATTAGGTGGCCAAAGTATTGGAGCTTCAGTTTCAGCATCAGTCCTTCCAATGAATAATCAGGACTGATTTCCTTTAGGACTGACTGGTTGGATCTCCTTGCAGTCCAAGGAACTCTCAAGAGTCTTCTCCAGCACCACATTTCAAAAGCATCAATTTTTCGGTGCTCAGCCTTTCTTATGGTCCAACTCTCACATCCATACATGACTTGGAAAAACCATAGCTTTTACTATACAGACCTTTGTCAGCAAAGTGATGTCTCTGCTTTTTAATATGCTGTCTAGGTTTGTCACAACTTTTCTTCCAAAAAGGAAGGGTCTTTTAATATTCTGGCTGCAGTTACTGTCCACAGTGATTTTGGAGCCCAGGAAAATTCTAATCTTAGTTCTTATATTCCTGCTGCACAGGCTAATCAATTCATTGTGAAATGTAGTTGTTAATGTTTTTAATTGAGGTAGTAACTTACGACTCATCCAGAATACAATTATAATTCTTTCTTATACTATTCCTTAGAATTGCCTTTTAACATAATTTCTGACTGGTATTTATTTTATGACTTCTTTGGTACAGTCAAAACAAAAATACAAAATAACAAAACTGCATTTCACTGTTGGGCTTGCTCATTATGCTTATAAATAACATTTTAATTGGATTTCATTCTGAGTTTAATATAGGATATAATTATTGTTACTTCCAAGAATTTTAATGTCAGATTCATTGTTTTTTACAGATGCTGAAAATGAAATAAAGAGACTGAGTAATTTAAACCAGGTAAACTCATTTTTAAGAGAGAAAGCTTTTGTCTCTGGTTTACCAAGAGAAAGTATTTTGATTACAATTACTTATTTTGCATTTTTTACAAATTCATGTGAACTTATCCTTGGAACTTTCATCTTGTAATTCTATGTTTGCTGATGAGTAATAGAAACTTTTTACATCATAAATTGACATAACTTTAAAAGTTACATAATTGAAAAATGCAAGTATATCTCTAGAAGATTAATTTGACAGATGTTATGTATGTATAGACAGTGGTAGTAGATTTTGATTTCCCCTGAAGAATTCAAGGAGAATTCAAAAAAATTTTTTTTAATGATTGCAAGTTATTTTGTAAATGTATTGACATTTTTTCAAATGTAATAAAAGAAATCCTCTTTAAAAATGTCTATAAAATGGTTGGATTTAGATGTCCCATGTATGGTTATAATTTTTATATATTGCCAAAGAGTAGAAATGCACAGTTGTATCACTTGCCTGCTTTTTTGTAAACTTGAAATTTCTTATTTGAAAATATATTGTTTTAACATTTTTCTAGGATAATAATCTTGCTGAAGACAATCTGAAACTTAAAATGCATGTCCAGGTTTTAGAAAAAGAGAATTCATTATTAAATCAAGAAAAGGTGGGTACAATAAAAATGGGGGCAGAATTAAAATTGTAGATCATAACCGAGGACAAGTTTTTAATCAGAATGGCGTATTCAGTTCTCAGGAGTCCTGAGGATAAAGCTGATCTCATTGATGCTTGTCAAACCAGGATGAAGTACTTGGGCAAGGTTCAGAATATGAGAGGCTTTTCAGAGTTTATGTTTAGAGATAAGCCAGTGAGCACACAGATACAGTAGGCAGAAAAGATAGGTAAAGGCTTTGTATTGGTTTTACATGAGTCTTGACAGCAGCAATATACACAGGTGGTTTAGAGTCTAGAGTGGCATATTATATTGTGTGTATACTACTTGTATGTCCCAGAATGTGTCTGGTGTGGTAGACGGGAGTTTCTTCGTGGTGAGGGGCAAAGGGAGACATTCTCACTGGTAGAAATAAATATACTGGTGGCAAGGATGGGATAAGATTCTGTAATGCAGTGTTGGGAATGGGGAAAGGTAACATTTTAATGCTTGTACCACTTGGGTGGTAAGTCTTTGGTTAAGGTAGCTTCTTAAATACACAACAGTTGTAGGCTGGTATTTATTACTCTTACAGGCCGGTGTCTCAACTTGATTTAAAATGTTAATTTTTAAAATAGTAACACTTATTTTCTGATATGTATTCAGCATAATACATCCTAAAAAACTGCAGACAGTAAAACTTGAGTATCCTTCACACTTCTGTTGACTGGCCTCTTCCTCTGAGCCGTTCTTTTTCTATCAGTTCCTTGTATGTCCCTCCAGACTGTGTCTTTGCATATATGGTTTTTATATGTAAATATGGATGGGCCTTCCAGGTGGCACTGGTGGTAAAGAACCCACCTGCCATTGCAGGAGATTCAAGAGATGTGAATTTGATCCCTGAGTCAGGAAGATCCCCTGGAGAAATGGCACCACACTCCAGTATTCTTGCTTGGAGAGTTCCATGAACAGAACAGCTTGGTGAACTACAGTCCATGCGGTTGCAAACTGTCAGACACAGCTGAATACACACATCGCTTTTTATAGCCCAAAGATTAGCATATTATATACTGTTTATACATACCTTAATATTATATTTTCACTATCTTGCACATTTAGTATAGTATATAGATAGTGTTTCTCAAAGGGACACTGTTGCCATGCAGGTGGGAGAATTAGTTGTGTGCACTGTCCTCTGACGTGTAGCTTCCTTGCCCCCACTTTTCCACCCACTAAATGCCAGGAGTGTCTTCCGGTCATTTTTAATTATTGTATATGTTTCCTCTGTTCTCTTCTTCCATTGCAGTCTACTCATTCAGTTATTTCTTTCTATAACTGGTGGCCTAGGTGTATTTCATAGTTTTCAAATCTCTTACATGTATTTGATAGGGCCTGCAACCTTCTTTTGTTAATTTTGGATTTTATAACTATTCCTGATAGCTGTTTCTCCTTTCTTTTAATGCTACGTAATCCATTGCAAGTTTTGATTGAATTGTGTCTGCTATGGGTCAAGGCTGTATATTGTCACCCTGCTTATTTAACAGACTACATTATGCCAAATGCCGGGCTGGATGAAGCACAAGCTGGAATCAAGGTTGCCGGGAGAAATATCAGTAACCTCAGATATGCAGATGATACCACACTTAGGACAGAAAGCAAAGAGGAACTTAAGAGCCTCTTCATGCAGGTGAAAGAGAAGAGTGAAAAAGTTGCCTTAAAACTCAACATTTAAAAACTAAGATCGTGGCATCCGGTCGCTTCATGGCAAATAGATGGGAAAACAATGGAAACAATGACAGACTTTCTTTTCTTGGAGTCCAAAATCACTGCAGATGGTGACTGCCATCATGAAATGAAGAGACGCTTGCTCCTTTGAAGAAAAAGCTGTGACAAACCTAGACAGCATATTAAAAAGCAGAGATTATTACTTTGCCAACAAAAGTCCATCTAGTCAAAGCTATGGGTTTTCCATTAGTCATGTATGGATGTGAGAGTTGGACCATAAAGAAGGCTGAGCACCAAAGAATTGATGTTCTTGAACTGTGGTGTTGGAGAAGACTGTTGAGAATCCCTTGGACTGCAAGGAGATCAAACCAGTCCATCATAAAGAAAATCAACCCTGAATGTTCACTGGAAGGACCGAAGCTCCAGCTCCAGTACTTTGGCCACCTGATACGAAGAGCTGACTCATTGGAAAAGACCAGGTGCTGTGAAAGATTGAAGGCAGGAGAAGAAGGGGATGACAGGACAAGATGGATGACATCACCTACTCAATGGACATGAGTTGGAGCAAGCTCTGGAAGAGGATGAAAGACAGAGAAGCCTGGAGTGCTGCAGTCCATGGAGTGGCAAAGAGAGACGTCTGAGTGACTGAACAACAACAGTGGGTCTGCTCACTGGCTAAGAATGCCAGAAACACCTGCAAAGTCATGTACATTTTTAAGATGCACATGACAAAAAATTTTATGGTTCTCGTCTTAGAATTTTTTTTTTCTTGGCCACACCATGTGGCCTATATGATCTTAGTTCCCCAACCAGGGATCGAACCCATGCCCTCTTCAGTGGGTGTGCTGAGTCTTAACCACTGGACTGCCAGGGAAGTTCTTTTTGTGGTTCTTCTAATTGAACAGATAACTTTAGAAAGGCATAAGAGAATGCTGTTTCCATCTTTCAGTTGTAGTTCAGGAGAAACATTTTGAATTGGAGAATGAAATTGTAAGGCAAATGTTCTAATATAGTTTTCATTGGTCCAATTCTTATTTACTTTAAAAAGGATTTCGTAGAAGTTTGCTTTTAGAAATCTCTATCAGGGCTTCTCTGGTGGCTTAGTGGTAAAGAATCTGCTTGCCAATGCAAGAGACATGGGTTCGATCCCTGATAAAGGAATATCCCACATGCCTCAGAGCAGCTGAGCCCATGCACCACTGTTAAGCTTGTGTTCTAGAGCCTGGGAGCTGCAGCTGCTGAGCCTACACGCGGCAACTACGGAAGCCCCAGTGCCCAAGGACCCTTCCTGCCCAACAAGAGAAGCCACCACAGTGAGAATCCTACACCCTGAGTGAAGAGTTGCCCCCACTTGGCATAACTAAAGAAGAGCCCGTGCAGCAATGAATACCCATTACAGCCAAAAATAAACAAAATTATGAAAAAAAAAATTTCTCTCAATGAAAGACGTCTTTACAATGATAGAGAGTTTGTCACAAACATCATATTCAGTGGTTGAAATAACGTTGAAGCATAGGTAACTGTCCCATGTCGGGGATTTTTGAGGAGAAGCATTAAATACAAATAGGACAGAACATAAAATATACTTAAAAAAATCATACACAGGTTTATCTTTAGGAGTGTTAGGCTTGAGAGAGGGGAACCTAGTCTGTGTTTTGGTGAGATGGTAAAGGAAGGAAAAGAGGGTTCTTTCTTGGGTCAAGAAAAGGTTTTATGTTCTGACAGAAACCAAGAATAAGGAAACTACTTTTATGAGGGAAAAGAAACCTTTTATTTTCTACTTAGAGAGGACAAACTTTAGTGATTGAGTTTTGATATTTCCCGTTTTTGTCTGTGACCGTTGGTGTGCGATATTAGGGAATGGAATTGAAGAGAGCTGGAAGGCTTGGGACATTTTGAAAAGTGTGTGTGTTGTGGGAGGAAAGGAGGAGACAGAAGGGAAGTAGCCATGGAGTGGGATTGGCAATCTTTTCAAAAAGGAAGATTTTTATGTAAAGGAGTTGGAGCTAGAGGACAAACTTACAGTTATTGTATCTTGTCTGGGATTATAGAAATGGTTTGGTTGAAGCTGCAAATAAAATGTAAATGAATGAAGGCTGTGGCTTGCTGAATTTCATGTATTACTACTGAGATACTATTCAGTAATGTTTCTAACAGAGAACATCTAAAAATAGATTCCCAAGCTTATACATGTATATTTTTCATCTTTTGGTGTGTCTTCTTCCAGTTGACAGTGTGTGGTGTTTTTTCTTCTTTTATCATTTAAGGAAGAACTTCACATGTCACTTTCAAAACTGAACAATGAGTATGAAGTAGTTAAAAGTACAGCTGCAAGGGACGTGGATTTGGATTCAGAATTATGTGATTTAAGACGAAATTTGGAGGCAAAGGAACAAGAACTCAATCAGAGCATTACTGAAAAGGAAATACTAATAGCTGAGTTAGAAGAATTGGATAAACAAAACCAAGAGGCTACAAAGGTAACTATATTAAATATATTTTATATTAAAGTCAGTGAAATATATTAACTTCTACTCAGTAGACTGAACACTGGCTTAATAAGCAATACTGACGTGGTTTAATTTCTGTGATTTAATCAGTATTTTAGTGATGCTCTAGTTATAGAGGTTGTCAGACCTTCATTGTAACATTTAGATAGTGAATATCTGACTTTGTATGCCGTGTAGTCTCACTTGCAGCTACTCAACTCTGCTGTCCTCTTATGTAAATGAATGAGCCTGGCTTTGTTCCATTAAAACTTTATCTACAAAAACAGGCAGGTGTGATTTGGCCTGTGGGCTATAGTTTGTTGTCTCCCTGCTTCCGTGTTTGAGTTGAAAATCACCAACGTTTATCATCTATCTTCTTTGCTTTTAAGTTCTAACCTCTGCAAAAATAGATTTGTTGTAAGATAATTAGTAAATGACTTTGTTAAGAATTTTTTTAAAGTTGCTTTAAGAAGGATTAGAAATGTCTAAGGATTATTCTCCTATTATGTATGACATTTTAAAAAGTTTTATTTAGGTCTTAAAATGAGAGAATATTTAAAGTTACTCTGCAAATTACTTTCTCTTTCAGCACATGATTTTGATCAAAGATCAACTATCAAAACAACAAAATGAGGGAGATAATATCATCAGTAAACTGAAAAAAGATCTAAATGATGAAAAAACGAGAGTTCATCAGCTTGAAGATGATAAAATGAACATTACTAGAGAGTTAGATGTGCAAAAAGAAAAGTTAATTCAAAGTGAACTGGTACTAAATGATTTACATTTAAGCAAGCAGAAGCTTGAGGATAAAGTAGATGATTTAGTAGACCAGCTAAATAAATCATACACACAAAATTTAAGTATCCAGAAGGAGAACTTTGAACTTCAGGAACATATTAAACAAAAGGAGGAGGAGCTTTCTAGAGTCAGGGATGAGTTAATGCAGTCTCTTAATCAACACTCTGACAGTAATTTTAAGGATAACTTACTTAAAGAAAGGGAAGCTGAAGTCAGAAACTTAAAGCAAAATCTTTCAGAAATAGAACGCCTCAATGAAAATTTAAAGGAAGTTGCTTTTGATCTCAAAGTGGAAAATGAAAAGTTGAATTTAGCATGTGAAGATGTTAGACATCAGTTGGAAGAGTCTCTTGCAGGTAACAGTCTGATTGCTGTGGAAAAAAATGCCATTGTGGAGGCTCTAAAGCTGGAGAAAGAACAATTAGAAGCAGAATTGTGTCAGGCTGAAAAGAGGTTGTTGGAAGAAGCAAGCAAGTATGAGCAAACCATTGAAGAACTATCCCATGCACGTCATTCGAGCACCTCTGCATTACAGTTAGACCATGAACGTTTAATTAAACTCAATCAAGAGAAGGACTTTGAAATAGCAGAACTTAAAAAGAATATTGAGCAGATGGCAACTGATCATAAGGAAACTAAGAAAATTTTATCATCTAGTTTAGAAGAGCAGAAGCAATTGACCCAACTTGTAAATGAGAAAGAAATTTTTATTGAAAAGCTTAAAGAAAGAAGTTCAGAGCTTCAGGAGGAATTAAATAAATATACTCAAGCCCTAAGAAAAAATGAAATTTTAAGGCAAACCATAGAGGAAAAAGACAGAAGTCTTGGCTCCATGAAAGAAGAAAACAGTCATCTGAAAGAAGAGCTGGAACGACTGAGGGAACAGCAGAGCCGAGCTGCACCTGTGGCTGAACCGAAAACCCTTGATAGTATTACAGAGCTAGAATCTGAGATAAATCAGCTGAATATAATAAAGGATAATCTTGAAGAGGAAATAAAGCATCATCAAAAGATAATTGAAGATCAAAACCAGAGTAAAATACAACTGCTTCAATCTTTACAGGAGCAGAAGAAAGAAATGGATGAGTTTAGATACCAGCATGAGCAAATGAACACCACACACACCCAGCTCTTTTTAGAGAAAGATGAGCAAATTAAGAATTTGCAAAAGACAATTGAACAAATCAAAACCCAGTTGCATGAAGAAAGACCGGACGTTCAAACAGAGAATTCTGATATTTTTCAAGAAACAAAAGTTCAAGGCCTTAATATAGAAAATGGAAGTGAGAAGCACGATTTATCTAAAGCTGAAACTGAAAGATTAGTGAAAGGAATAAAAGAACGAGAGTTGGAGATTAAACTTCTAAATGAAAAGAATATATCTCTAACTAAACAGATTGATCAGCTGTCCAAAGATGAGGTTGGTAAACTAACTCAGATTATCCAGCAGAAAGATTTGGAGATACAAGCTCTTCATGCTCGGATTTCTTCCACTTCCTACCCCCAGGATGTCGTTTACCTTCAACAGCAGCTGCAGGCCTATGCTATGGAGCGAGAGCAGGTGCTGGCTGTTTTGAGTGAGAAGACTAGGGAGAATAGCCATCTCAAAACAGAATACCACAAGATGATGGATATAGTGGCTGCCAAGGAGGCAGCCCTCAATAAGCTGCAAGATGAAAATAAAAAACTGTTTACAAGATTTGAAAGTAGTGGCCAAGATATGTTTAAAGAAACCATTCAGAATTTATCCCGTATCATTCGAGAAAAAGACATTGAAATCGATGCATTAAGTCAAAAATGTCAGACCTTATTGACAGTTTTACAAGCATCCAACAGTGGAAATGAGGTTGGAGGTGTTAATAGTAATCAGTTTGAGGAGCTCCTACAGGAACGAGATAAGCTAAAACAACAGGTCAAGAAAATGGAAGAGTGGAAACAGCAGGTAATGACCACGGTACAGAATATGCAGCACGAGTCTGCCCAGCTCCAGGAGGAGCTTCATCAGCTTCAGGCGCAAGTTTTGGTGGACAGCAATAACAGCTCTAAGTTACAAGTGGACTACACTGGCCTGATCCAAAGCTATGAGCAGAATGAAACCAAGCTCAAAAATTTTGGTCAGGAATTAGCACAAGTTCAGCATAGCATAGGGCAGCTTTGCAATACCAAAGATCTTCTTTTAGGAAAACTTGATATTATTTCACCGCAGCTCTCCCCTGAATCATCGACTGCTTCTCAGACAGCAGAGTCTCTGAGAACAGTTAAGTTTGATGTGTCGAATGAGTCTTCTAAACAAGAAATAGAAGAGCTAAGAAGATCCCTGCAGGAAAAAGATGCGACAATTAGAACTCTCCAGGAAAATAATCACAGATTGTCTGATTCGATTGCTGCTTCCTCAGAGCTAGAGAGAAAAGAGCATGAACAGACTGATTCAGAAATTAAGCTGCTGAAGGAGAAACAGGAGAGCTTACAAAAGTCACTGAAGGAAAAAGACCTCTTGATCAAAGCCAAAAGTGATCAGTTACTTTCTTTGAATGAAAATTTCACCAACAAAGTGAATGAAAATGAGCTTTTGAGGCAAGCAGTAACGAACCTGAAGGAGAGAACACTAATTTTAGAAATGGACATTTGTAAACTAAAGGGGGAAAATGAAAAAATAGTAGAAACATCCAGGGGAAAGGAAACAGAGTATCAAGCATTACAGGAGACTAATATGAAGTTTTCTATGATGCTGAGAGAAAAAGAATTTGAGTGCCATTCATTGAAGGAGAAGGCTGTAGCTTTTGAGCAACTACTGAAAGAAAAAGAGCAGGTATGTTCTGGATGGTGTTGTGGAAGGAAGTTTGGGGGTGGAGGAGAAATTTTAGTGTGCTGCTTTATTGATGTTATCTTTAGAGGGGAAGGTGAATTTGTTCATTTAGAAATATGTACTTCAAAGCATTGTGCTTCATTTTAAATAAATTTTCCCCAGAGGCATCTGAGGAAAAGTTTTTCCCCAGATTACTAGATAGTTCCAATGATTTGTAGTGCTAGATTAATTTCTTTATGGTCTAAGTAGAAAAAAAGAGTTTAGAAGCAGTTTTTCATTAGAAAATAGAAATATGTTAAAAGAGAGAACTTGGACGTTACTGCAGTTTAATCACATTTTAGGCATATTTCACTAACTACTGGCTTTAGAGCTTCTTGTATATTAAAGGAAGTTCTGTGAAATACATCGACATCTTTGACAGTGATCTGAAGTAAGAAATGCATTTTACACTGTGACACAGTAAGCATGTGTGTGTGGAACACTGAAGCAGAAGTTTCAGGAATCAGAAATTACCCTCATTACATGTGATGCTCTGTTAAAAACAAGTTCTGTATGACCCATTAAACTGACTTTTATGAATTATTCACAGCCTGGTATTTGAAAAGCATTAGCCATGAATAGTACTTTTCACGTAGTGAACTCAGTAATTATTCTAATCCTAGCTGTACCACTGATGTGACTTCAGGTGTGTTTTGACTTCACTGGTTTGTTTATTCAACCATATAATGAAAGACTGTATATCGGTTAAGGTGTCAGTAGTTTTTGATACATTTAAATTTTTACATGGCAGTTGATGTTAGATTTTGATAAGAATGTGTTGAAGACCTAGTAGATCTTACTATGATCAAATCTGTGGGCTCTTTTGGTGTAAGGCCTTTTTACTCTGATTTCTATGCTTAGTAGTAGAAATTTGGAAAAGAAATGAGGCAGAACAACGGAATATTCAAAAAGTGCTTCTTAAGTGTTTACGTGCTACCAAGCACAACAAAATGATTTAACATCTTTTGCCAATTAAATTCTCTTTTAAGAATCTCAGATTAAAGCTTGGGAATGCTTGATGTAGTTTTCACTTAATAAGAAAAGTCTTAACGTCATCTTCCCCTTCTTTGTTATCTAATTAAGTGAGTACACTGATGTGTTGAGGTGTGTTCCTCCTTTCAGGAGTAGCTTCTTAGCTTTTATGGTACTGGTCTGTAATCCATATTAAAAAGACTGTCAGAGGGTAGAAGCTTTCTATTGCTCGCGAGCCAAATTTGTGTGTAACGATTAAGAGCTTGTAAGAGTACAATAGGGGAATGGAGGTCAGTAGGTATTCATTTTTCATGTGTTTTTCCTATTGTATGATAGTTTTAGCATCTCATACAATCTATTTCACTGACTTTATAGATCCAAAGTATGCACATTTAATTAAGGTTCACGTAGCTTTCAGGAAGCTTTCCTAAGTCAGTTAAGTTGTACTTAAGTATGTATTGTATTGAAGTTAATTATCATAAACTAATTTTTTATAATACCCTATATAATTGAAGAGTACCTTTATTATATTTTTAATGTAATAAATAGCATTTTTCTTCAGGGAGAAAGTTGTGTTCTCAACAGGAGATCTTCAGCTCTTTAATTTTCAAGCATTTTTACTTTCTCTAGTATGAAAAAAATTTAACTGAAAAACTATTTGGAAAATACTGGCTCCCTTTTCCATGAGGGGGTGTTGAGATAAAAGGAACAGATGGTTTTATGTTTTGGTTTTGACGATTTTCCTTGAAGGACGTGTAATTTATTCTTAAAGAAATGGAAAGTTTACATGAAAATGTAAAAATAATACCAATCTATTAATAGATTCAGACAATATGCATATTTCATACAGAGAAGAATTGGCTGTAAACAGGCTGACACTTTTTTGTGCTTTTTAGAATTCCAGCTATCATCTTAAATTCATGGCCCTGCTTTTGCAATCAAAGTCTTTAATATATTGTGCTTGTAAGGAATGTATTCAGGAATAAATTTTCACAGCAGTCTAGCAAGATATCATTCCTGAGTTGCTTTCATTAAAGTGTTGCCAAAATGTTCTTTTAAAATAGACTGCATGTGAAATGACTTCCCTTTTTTCTCCTCTGCCAGCAGCTTGGCACTGTTACTTCCCTAACAACAGTTGTGTGTGCTTGACAAATGCTGGCACATACGTGTGCCTGTATGCACCCGTGCGTGTGCGCACACACACACACACTTTTGGGCAATTTGGGGGTTTGTGTACACTTTGTTGTGTAGGATAAATTTGAGGAGATTGTGTCCTTTGAGTCCTTTTTTAAAGCATTTAAAATGAAACTTTTTCTTAAAGAATAGTTTTAGATTATTAAAAAGTTGGGGAGATAGTAGAGCCTTCCCATATACCTCACACTCAGGTTCCCCTATTTTTAACATCTTATGTTATTGTGGTACCTTGACTACAAATAATGAACCTATTTAGATAAATTAATACTTTATTTGAAGTTTCTCAGTTTTTTAGCAGATATCCTTTTCTTATTCCAGGGTCCCATCCAGAGAATACATTGTATTGAGTTATCATGTATTCTTAGGCTCCTTTGGACTGTAATTGTTTCTCAAACTTTGCTTGTTTTTGATGACTTTGACATAGTTAACTGAATTTTTAAATTATTTAATGAAGAAATGTCTTTTTAAAATGTATTTTTCTTGAAAGCTAAAATTCTTTCTTTCCAAAAGGGCAAGACTGGGGAGTTAAATCAGCTTTTAAATGCAGTTAAGTCAATGCAGGAAAAGACAGTTATGTTTCAACAAGAGAGAGACCAAGTCATGTTGGCCCTGAAACAGAAACAAATGGAAAACACTGCTGTACAGAATGAGGTATACTTTCACTTTAAAGAAGCAAAATCTTAAAAACTGCTAAGTAAGAAAACTGTGAAGATTATCAAGTAAACTGAGTTTTTCTGTTGGCTGATTTTTATCTTAGTCTTACTCTGATGTGCTTTAGTGGGATTTTGATCTCCCAAAGTGCATTGTTTCAGTTTGCAAGCAAAAACCATGATCTAATCATTATGGTGTATACCTAAAATTAATTATACCTCAAGAAAAGAACAAGATGGCGTATCTTGGATATAAAAAAAAAATTTTCCTACCTGTAAAGTATTAAAAAAAAAAGATTTACTGAAAAAAGTGGCCCATCACAAAAAGCTTAGTACTTGGTAGTTTTATTTTTTAGTATAGCCAACATAGGGAATGAGATCTTACAAAGTAAACCTTCCATATTCAAGATGATTTCTGGAGAATTTTTTTCCTACCACAAATGTATCTTGCAATATGAAAAATTAGCATACAATTAATACACTTCATAATGGAGAAAAGATTTAATAACAAAATGGCATGTAGGAGGGAAAGGGGAGAGATTTTAATGGAGGAAAAATAAATGAAATGTCCTCTACCTAGGTTCAACATTTACGTGACAAAGAATTACGCTTAAACCAGGAGCTAGAGAGGTTGCGTAACCATCTTTTAGAATCAGAAGATTCTTATACCCGTGAAGCTTTGGCTGCAGAAGACAGAGAGGCGAAACTAAGAAAGAAAGTCGCAATATTAGAGGAAAAGCTAGTTTCATCCTCCAATGCAATGGAAAATGCAAGGTAACTTTTTCATGTTTTCTTTTTTTTTAGTGTTAACATTAACTGAACACGTCCTGAGTGTCAGACTCAATAAGAGTTTTTCATATGTTACCTCATTTTATTCTCACAGAATTTATTAGCTCCACTTTACTGACTAAGAAAGTAAGGGTAAAGAGATTTAGTAACCTTCCCAATATCAAGGACACAAGTACATGTGTATTCTCACACTTGGGTTTGTAACCCTTATCCAGATTTGGCATTCAACTAAAGCTTCTCTGAATCTTAATTGTTATCCTAGATAGTCCTTCTCATCATTTTAGGAGGCTAGGCTTAAATTCTGACCAATTAATTAGCTTTCCCAAGTTTTCCAGTAACTAGTTTGTGTGATTTAATACCATGCCCCATCCCAGGCCAGGCACTACAGCTTGCAGGATCTCAGTTCCTGGGATTGAGGCTGGCCCCAGAAGTGAAAGCGTGGAATCCTAACCACTAGGTCACCAGGGAACTCCGTGATTTAATCTTTAATCAAGTGATCTAAAGTTGGACAAAGTTTGGATGTTAGAATAAAAGATGTAACCTGTGAAGGCCTAGGTCAGTGTGAATTAACTCCAGGCTTACTAGAACTTTTGAGTGACCAGGTCCCTGCTTACGTATTTTTCAGTTTTATTTCTCTCAATAAAAGTGTTTATTTTCCCCCTTTTTACAAAAAACGTTTTCCACTTCAAGAAAATCACATAACCCAAAAGCACTTGCAGCCACAGTCTCACTTACCCAGAAACAGTGTTTTTTTGTGCCTTTGAATGCTTCTGTATATGTGTATATATATTGTATATTATTCTCTTAAAGCAAAATGGTTGAGATCATACTGTTTATACTGTTTTGTAACGTGCTTCTGTCAGTTAATAATATGAATATCAGTACACATAAGCTGTGTGTTTCTGCAGTATCATTTATGGCTGCATAGTACCATTATTGTATTTGCCATAATTTCTTTAAGGCATTCATTTATTATTGATCATTTAGAATGTTCCAGCTTTTCAGAATTACTAAGAGTGCTGTTTTGATAACCCAAAATAGGCATTTTTGTGTTGATGATAGATTATTTCCTTAGTGTAAATTTTGAAAAATGGAAATTCTGGTTTGAAGGGCGTTTTTAAAACATTTGAAATATACTGCCAAATAATCTTCCAGAAAAATCATATCTGTATTTCTGTTAGTTGTACGTACATCATTTAATCTTTTTACTGTATATGATGTGGAGGGAAATACAAGGATATAGTACATATTATCTCTTGTCTGCAAAGACAATATAGGATAACACTTCTGAGGGCAAACTCCTTGCCCCTTTTGTTGGGTACATTATTGTACCTTCAGACTCAGAAGAACTTGTTTAAGATAAGAATTAAAGCAGTGAGTGAACATTTGTGTATGTTTTTCACATTGGCAGAAAAAAACATCCTCTATCTGTAAAATTGATCATCTTTCAATTTCAGGCCATTATTTTCTCTAATTAAAAGTCACTAGTTTCTGCCTGTTTTCGTTTACCATTCATAATAACTGTCAAAATAGTCTTCCTTAGGTAGGCCTGTGATCTTGTTGCTCCTTTTTCAAAACCATGGTAGTTTCTTCATGATTTGGGCCCAGGCTGTCTACCCCCTTAGCCTTATTTCTCACTATGATCTTCATCCAACCAAACTATTACTCACTTCTTCAGATAGAGCTATTTTCCTACTTTTTGTTTCCTACTCTTTCTTTATAAAAAGAGTGGGCCTGATCCCTAACCGTTGTATTTGTTAATCTCACTTGTTCTTCAAATAGCACTTCCTTCATAAAGAATTCTTTGGTTAGGAACCCACTCCTCAAATCTAAAATCAAACCCTAGTGTGATGTTTGAGTCTTTGATAGAGCACTTGTATTTTACTTTGGAGTATAGGTAATTATTGACCTGCTTTACGCTTTCTCCCACCCAGTGAAGTGTAAAGTTACTGGGGGGTAGAAATGATGCCATCTATTTTACACCCTCCCCCCAGTGTACATTGTTATGCATAGTTTCAGAGCTGTCCAGTAAGTATTAGGTGTATAAGTAACTCAGATCTATAAAATAAGGTTGTGGTGTTTTGAGCCCTTAACAATAGTAATATCTTATATTTGTTAACATTTTGAATGATATCACAGTTCATTTCATCCTTACAATTGAGTGATTTGTTAACAGGCAAAGTTAAAGTCCAGGGACAGAAGAGGGGATTTAAGTCCTCTGGTTATCAGTTTACTGCTCTTTCCACAAGAGGGTGCTGTTGTGTAAAGTTTCTTCAAAGTGAGCTGCTCTTAATTGGCTTTATTGGGCTGCTCTGAATAAGAATTTAGCTGGCTGGGTATTGAAAACCTAGGAAAGGCTATTACAGTATTTTCTATGTAATAATTATACATTAAAGAAGTATCTCAGTGACATAAACCTATAGGTGTTCTGTAAATCTCTTAAGGATCACTTGATTTATTATTTGGAACAAGTGTAGGGATTATTTAATATAAACAGAAAGATGATAGTAAAAGTTAATTAACTCATAATTAGGGCATTTAATCAATGGGATAGCCTTTGGAAATTTGTTAGTTCACTAGGATTGCAAGTGCTAAAAACAAGGGGGTATCATAGAATCCGTTGCCTGTTAGGTTGGGAGTTGGACAAAATGACTTCCAGAATCCCTTATAGCTTACCGGTATAAGTTTATGATATATTACACTCTAAGGGTTTTAGCCTGGAAACAAAAGTTGCAGGCTATTTGTGAATTTTTCTTACGCTGACATTTCTTGATCAGCACAATTCTGTTTAAAATGACTGCTGTTTTGTTCAAAGTCACCTTCACAGGAAGGATGACTGATTTAACAAAAGCAGAGAGAACAAAGATCAGAGGAACTCTTCAAGTTTGTTTGAAATCTAACTTGAATTTCATGCAGTGAAATGTAGGGAAGGAGAGATTCATAGAGACAGAAAGTAGAATGGTAGTGCCCGGGGGGGAGGGGAAGTTACTGGGCATGGGGTTTCTGCTTAGGAAGAGGGAAAGCATTCTAAAGATGGTTGGTGGTGATTGTTACACAGCCATGTGAGTGTACTTAGGACTGCTGAACTGTACACTAGTAAGTGATCAAAATGGTAAATGTTATGTATATTTTACCACACAAAAAAACAGAGGGAAGAGGTTTCATCTCGTTAAAGTATCTGAATACTTTGAGTATAACTTGCACTTAGTGCTATAATATGTAGGGAGGATATTTCATCTTGTTAAAGTGTCCAAACAGAAACAGTTTTACTTTTATTCTTTCTGTTCAAAGCCATCAAGCCAATTTACAGGTAGAGTCATTGCAGGAACAGTTGAATATGGTATCCAAGCAAAGGGATGAAACTGCACAACAGCTTTCCGTGTCTCAGGAACAAGTGAAGCAGTATGCGCTGTCACTCTCCAACCTCCAGATGGTCCTGGAGCACTTCCAGCAAGGTCAGTTGTATGGCCAGTCTTTCAGTGAAGAAAAGTCATTGTACGGTTGACCCTTGAACAATGCATGGATGCTGACCCCCCCACCCCACTGCAGTTGAAAATCCACATATAACTTGAGTCCCCGCAAACTTAACTCCACTTTTTTTTTTTTGGCTGCTGGGTGGCATTCAGGGATCTTAGTTCCCCGACCAGGGATTGAACCTGTGCCCCCTGCAGTGGAAGAGTGGAGTCCTAACACTGGACTGCCAGGGATTTCCCTAGCCCCCACACTTAAGTCCTAATAGCCTACTGTTGACCAAAAGCGTTACTGATATCGTAAGTAGTCAATTAACACATTTTTATATGTTGTGTATACTCTATACTGTATTCTTACAAAAAAGGAAGCTATAGAAAAGAAATGTTATCAAAAAAATCATAAGGAAGAGAGAATACATTTATTGTACTGTGTTTATTGATACAATAAGTTTCTGTTACCTCTTTACAAGATGAATTGTTTGCCTATTAGTGCCTACATCAGTATTCTCTTGTATGATAAGAAAAACACTGTAGATGTTATATATACTACTAACACTAGACATCAAAAGTGAAATGTGTGAAAAATTCATATTTATAGGTATAATGATTCATGATTGATAATGAAGAAGCGGTGTTATTGCTTTATGATAGCCTAGCCTTTACACTAATGAATGGTTATAAAGTCTTTATGGTATACAATAATATGGTCATATTTATAATATAGTACTGGAAACAGTGTTACATTAAAAAAAAACACTTGTGATGATAGCCTGATATGCAGATTTTCTAGTTACAAAAGAGGCATACCTTACGGTATTGTGATTCTTTGGAAGCAAAGTTATAGAACACTAAGAACACTAACACATTAAATTTATATTAATTATCACTCACCTTCTGCCTGTGTTATGATAGACTTGTTGTTCAGTTGCTAAGTCGTGTCTGACTCTTTGTGACCCCATAGACTGCAGCACATGAGGCTTCCCTATCCTTTACTATGTCCTGGAGTTGATTCAAACTCATGTCCACTGAGTTGGTGATGCCATCCAACCATCTCATCCTCTGTCGCCCCCTTCTCCTGCCTTCAGTCTTTCCCAGCCTCAGGGTCTTTTCCAATGAGTCAGCTATTTGCATCAGTGGCCAAAATATTGGAGCTTCAGCTTCAGCATCAGTCCTTCCAATGAATATTCAGGGTTGATTTCCTTTCGGATTGACTGCTTTGATTTCCCTGGTGTCCAAGAGACTCTCAGGAGTCTTCTCTAGCACCACAGTTCTAAAGCATCAATTTTTCAGCATTCAGCCTTCTTTATGGTCCTGCTCTCACATCCATACATGACTCCTGGAAAAACCATAGCTTTGACTATATGGTCCTTTGTCAGTTGGAGGTTGAATCCACTTTGAAGAGTTAATCATCAATAATTACTGTCCTTTGAAATATTGGTTAATTTGTTCTTAGCTGTTCATCTATACTTTAACTGCATTTTCTCATTTGGGTGGAAAGTACTTTTCTAGACACATAGTAGTAATAGGACCTGGTACTGTGAATGGTACCCTGATAACCAAATACACTTTTTCACATCTACTTCCCATCCCTAGATTTACTCCCTTTAGATCATTCACCCATCCATTTGTTAGTTCATACATTCAGTAATTACTGAGAATGAATGAACTGCTAGTAGGGAGGAGGTGCTTAGAGGATGTGATGCTACTGAAATAACGAAAGTCATAGTTTTGTAACTGAGCAAACCTTTACATTTGTACATATGTACATATCAGGGTTACTCCTGTGGTTGAAATTTTGAATTTTAAATGTAAGAGTTAAATGTAAGAGTTTTGAATTTTAAATGTACAAGATAGTGTGATAGTGGCTGAGGCCATAGAGAAAGCTTTGCTAAAGAGGAAATACTGATATTTGAATAGAGTTCTGAAGGGAAGGAAAGTTTGCAAGATCTGGAGAAAGATTTAAGCAGAGGAAACTGATCTCATTAATTTAATTCCGGTTAACATCACTACTAAGGCATATATAATTTTCTTGTTGAGACATTTGAGCTATTAATGTTTTTGTTGTATTATTAAAGTTTCAAGTGGTTTAAAATTATAATTTTATCACACAATTCTAAAATGCTAATGTAACTTTTTTCTCCTCTTTAGAGGAAAAAGCTATGTATTCTGCTGAACTAGAAAAGCACAAACAACTTGTTGCTGAATGGAAGAAAAAAGCAGAAAATCTGGAAGGAAAACTTGTGTCATTACAGGTTGGTTGAAATACTTTACGCTTGTGAATTTTATTATTCACAAAACAATTACTTGTACAATTTTTCTCTTGGAAATAATCTCCTGAACAATTAATTTAGTAAATGTTGCTGGGACATAGCAGTGAACAGGATACTAAGAATTTCCCTCATGTGACTTATAGTTTAGAATAGACATAGCAAATATGAGACTTCCATTTTTAGCACAGGTGGGCATCTTAGAGATCATTTTAAAAAAATAGTGTATACTTTTGACTTTATAATTTTCTCTTTTCAACAAAATATATTGGGTACTGTTTCACATGGATTAAAATAATGTGTATTATCCCATTAGATTTTTTTCTTTTGCAGACTAATTCTTTAAAATATTTTTCTCTTTATTATTATTGCTATACATAAAAAATTATATATAAGAAGTAAAATGAACCCTCATATTGAAAAGATATTTCCTTTAATGGTTTGAAATGTTTACTAAATGTTGAGTGACTGCAAAACAGTATTTACTCATTACTTTTTTCAACTTGAGTTTTATTACCAAAATGTCATGTTATCTTCCAGAAAATGATCAGCATAGAGGGTTGCAAATTCATCTGAAATTTTCACATAAATAGTATTGTAGTCTAGGTTTTTCTTATTATAAACTTACTCATATAATATCTAGCATCTTATTTTCATTAAAATGTTCTAGTATTAGGGCTTCTCTGGTGGCTCAGATGGTAAAGAATCTGCCTGCAGTGCAGAAGACCTGGGTTCCTCCCCTGGGTTGGAAAGATCCCCTGATGAAGGAGGAAAATGGCAACCCACTCCAGTATTCTTGCTTGGGAAATCCCATGGACAGAGGACCCTGGTTGGCTACAATCCATAGGGTTGCAAAGAGTTGGACATGACTGTAGTGACTTAGCACACACACTAGGTTTTTTTTTTTTTTTTTATAAACTTTAGCATCTTATTTTCATTAAAATGTTGTTCTAGTATTATATAACTTCTATTTGAGTCATGTTTTATGATCATGTCTTTGAGATTGGGGATAACATTAATTTAGAGGATTGTGCAAAACAATATTTAGATAATATAGGAATAGCAGTACAGCAAATACTCACATACTCACCATCTTGTACAAGAAATAGAATGTCACCCATTGAAGTTCCGTAAGCATCCCTCCACTTCTCCTCCTCTCCTTAGCACCTTTTATCCCCTTGTTTTCCTTTATGGTTTTATTGAATATATCTGTGTCTTTTTATAATGCATTGTTTGGATATATTATAAAATATTTTTAAACTGTATAAATGGAATTCTAAACTGTATGTAAATCGAATTCTTCTGAGACTTTTTTTTTTGCTTAGTGTCATTTTCATAAATTTCAGTCATATTACTATGTTAGAAGGTTCATTATTTTCACTGCTGTTTTCATTGCATGAATATATAATTTATTTACCTATTTTATTGATAAAGGACATTTCCATTATCTGCTGTACAAACAATGTGGTTATGAATTTCCTTGTTGATATCTCAACTCATTGGAAAAGACCCTGATGCTGGGAAAGATTGAGGGCAGGAGGAGAAGGGATGACAGAGGATGAGATGGTTGGATGATGTCACTGACTCAGTGGACATGGGCTTGAACAAACTCCAGGAGATAGTGAAGGACAGGGAAGCGTGGCATGCTGCAGTTCATGGGGTCACAAAGAGTTGGACGCACATATGCGAAAAAAATGAAGAGTCGAACACAGCTTAGTGACTGAACAGCAATATCGTCTGGTGCACAAACATGAGTTTCAGGTGTGTATCTTGATTGGAATTGCTGGCTCATGGGATATATATGGGCAATTTCAACTTTACTAGATTTGGTGGCAACTTGTTTTCTAAAGCATTTGTGATGATTTTCTCCTGCCAGCAGTACTTTGTGTTCTTGTTCTATTAATACATCTCTGACAACACTACCATTAACAGAATTTTTAAAGTTTTCGCCAGCGTGGTTGGTTGTTGTTCACTAAGTTGTATCTGACTCTTTGTGACCCCATGGACTGCAGCTTGCCAGGCTTCCCTGTCCTTCACTGTCTCCTGAACTTGCTCAAACTCATGTCCATTGAGTTGGTGGTATCATCTAACCATCTCATCCTCCTGCCCTCAGTCTTTCCCAGCTTCTTCCTTAGAGAAGGGAATGGCAAACTACTCCAGTATTCTTGCCTGGAGAACCCCATGAGCAGTATGAAAAAGCAGTGTGGTTGGTGAGAAGGGCTATCTATCTTAGGGTTTTAATTTGCATTTCTAGTAGTTAGGTCTAGCATCTTTTAAAATGTTTATTCACCATTGGTGTTTACTTTCTGATCAGCTCATTAACACATTAAAAATTTATTTCATCTGATGCTTTTAATTGTTTTCAGTGGGTCCAAAACATCTAGTCTGCTACTGTTATAAGTCCAGATCTTCTTTTTAAACTGACTTTGTTTTTAAAAATTTAAAATGTAATATATATTTAGAAAAACAAATCAGAAGAAACCGAGAGGGAATTAGTAAAGATAAAAGTTGAAATTAATGAAATAAAAACCCAAAAAATGGTAAAATGAGTAGTGGAATCTAAACTTTAATTTTCAAAAATCTTTTAGTATAGTTTTAAGCTGTAATAATTTCTTAAAAAATTATATTTTCTTAACTATAAATGCTGTGAGGTTAACAAATTCATTTGAAAGTTTAAATGTATACTAAATTTAATCTTGTAGATTTCAAATGTTAGTTTTTTTCATTTAAAATTTTTTGTTTCAGCTTCTCTATCAGTCAAGGTTCAGCCTGAAAAGCAGAACCAGTAGGATGTGTATGTGTGTACACATATGCACACACACACATATACACATATATGTTGATGTGTATACTAGATACAGATTCACACATAGGAGATTTATTACATGAAATTGGTGATATGATTGTGGGGTCTGGCTAAACAAGTTGGAAATTCGCAGGTTTGATAGTATGGAAAGGTTACATCATAGGCAGGCTGGAACTCATAGGTTTGGGCCAAAGCTGTTGTCCCCAGGTGGTCAAGAATGTAAATCACAAACAGGATGAACTGAAGTGGGCATGGGCTGACGCTGCTGTCCACAGATAGAATTTGCTTCTCTTTTATAGAGAAAACCCAGTTCTAGTTTCAAGATATTTCAACTGGTTCAGTCAGGCCCACCCTGATTATTCAGGATAATATGCCTTCCTTAAATTCAGCTGATCAGGAGCATTTATCACTTTTACAGAATATCTTCATAGCAACATCTACATTACATTTGGATAACTGGGGACTAGCCTATCCAAGATGATACTACAAACGAAAAAGCTATCACACCCTGATTCAAGATGATGAAACTGTGATCTCACATTTTTGTGGTTGAATCCTTGAGAATAACCAAGAAAATTGTGTAAAAGAACAATAGTGAGGAGGGACTTGCCTGCTAAATGTCAAAATAGAGCCATAAATCAATACCATATTGACTAGATTAGTAGAACAGAAGGAGAATCCAGAAATGGAGCCCAAGTTACATTTGAGAATTGAAAACTAAATTCTAAACTACTTTTAATTTAATGAGGAAAAGAGTAGATTAACTAATAAACAGTGTTGGCACAACTGGCTATTTATACTGAAGAAAATAAAATTGGACCCTATCTTACACTGTATACAAAAGTAAATTCCAATTGTATTCAAGCAAGGATTTCTTAACTGTGAGGGGTGCTGGAAGTCTGGAGCTGTTCTTGGCCGTTACAGTGACTGGGTGGGTCCTCTGGCAAGTGGGTAGGGGCCAGGAATATCAAAAGCACTTCCACTGAGAAGTACTGTTTTAAAAGTGGTTGTTGTTCAGTCGCTAATTTGTGTCTGACTATTTGCCACCCCATGGACACGCAGCACACCAGGCTTCCCTGTCCTTACTATCTCCCAGAGTTTGCTCACACTCCTGTCCATTGAGGTAGTGATGCCGTCCAACCATCTCATCCTGTGTCATTTACATCTTTAACTTTTATATTTTAAAAATATAAATGTTAAAAAAAGAAAAATATTTTGCAAAAAAATCTAGACGACCACATATGTAGTCCAGAGGCAGGGAGGAGCCTAACATCAACTAAAACTCAAGAAGCAAAGTAGGACATGTTTGACTGTATTTGTAACACTGATGACAGAGTGTTCATATCTGCTATACAAGGTGCTCTTACAGACTAGCTTATGAGAGAAGGACTTCTCAATGGAAAAATGGGCAAGGTGTGTGAAGATTTTTGCATGAGGGTAGTTCCAGCTGTCCTATAAACACGAAAAAATGCTCAAATCCACTGGTATGTAGAGAAATAAAAAAGTAATAAAGAAACATCACTTTTATACCCATCAAACTTGCAAAATTAAAAAGAACATTTGTTGCTATATTTCTTGACTTTTTTATCTTTTTCATAGTTTTTTCTTATTATTGTCACCTTTAAAATTTTTGTCACCATGTCGTCTTTTAATAGCATTCTCTCTCCTTTATAATATATAATTCCTCTGAAAGAGACATTATGATGTTGTGGAGTGTGGGTTTTATCTTTCATACTTAGCAGTATCAAATGAACTTGCCCAAGGTCAGAGAAATACGGCTTCATCAGCTGAAAGGGATTGATTGACTTTAAGCTGTCTTCCGGCTCCATAGTTTGTGCAGTAGTTTTTGCATGCTGCTTCTTAATGAACTTTTCTTCCTCAGGAACGTTTGGATGAAGCAAATGCTGCATTAGATTCGGCATCAAGACTTACAGAACAGTTAGATTTAAAGGAAGAACAAATTGAAGAACTTAAGAAACAAAGTAGGTTTTTTCCTTTTTCTTTTTTCCTGCAATACCAGTGTTGAATCAGATGTAGTGTCTTGCCATGCGTTGGTACAGTCGAGTGAGAACAACTTCTTCTAGAATGTGACTTCCACTTCTGTCCCCCATGATCAGTTTACTTTGATTTGAATACGGCTCCTAGTGAAACCAGAGTCATAAGTTTGGCCCTGGCTATCTACTGGTTAGTTCTTCTGAATATTGAGGCTGTTCAGCTGTGCTTTCTGCCACCTTGTTGACCGTCTAAGGGATAGATTTGACTGAGTCAGCTTGTCACAGTGTGACTTTTCCCTGTTCAATCCATGTTCATCCTGCCTAAAGCTGTCTGATATGTTAAAGGAGGCAGTGTTCTTAAGTAAAAGAGTAACTTTTTGTGGAATGAATGTCTGCCTATAACTAGCGTGTTACAATTATAGATGATGCTTTACATGTAGGCACTCATGTATTTTTTGATGCTTGTAAATTATCTCATAGGCCCTGTCACTTCCCTAGGGTGAGTCCTGTGTTTAGGATTATCAGTTGGGCCTCAGATAACCAGGTGATTCATCATGCTTTGTTAACTGACTGCTGACAGAGATGGCATGTCCTTGTTTAATCTCTGATTTAATGGTCCCCAGGAAGTTGAAGCTATTCTATGGCTGCATTTAGTAGGTAATGATTAAAGATTATCAGAAGGGTGATGAGAACCTAGAAATGTATCAGCTTCAGGGGGTGGGTTAGGAGCAGTAGTACCAAGGCATGTAATTAAGGAATTAAGAAGCACCTCGTAACATGAGATAGAAACAGGCAAAAGTAGGAGATGGCACAGCACAAACACTGTCAGACAACAGAAAACGGTGACCTGGACATTAAGGAGGCAAGCAGACAAATCACTGAATTGTGGATACCAAGGGACAGGCCAGATAAGTTGGCCTAAAACAAGCAGGAGACAGGAGATGAGAGATTGTTAGAAATAAAAAAAATACTAAGAGAATGTGAAGTCGTATCCTTATGGTCACTAATCTGAGGCAGATTCGTGCCCAACTAAAAGTCCTCTGTTTGCTTTGTAAGATTTGGCCAGCCATGGAACTCCCAATGTAATCGAGGGGCTGGAAATGGACAAGGAAACAGTTATATATGGGGTCTACATGGGCATTTTATATACATGTACTGTATTCTTTAGTCTTCTCATATTTTATTTACCTTTCACAGGAAATTAAAGTAGGCGGTATTAGTTCCAGTTTATAAGTTAAAGACACTGAGATTTAAACTCTGATCTTTTATCCTTGACCAAAGTTCATAATCTTTCCATGTTGCTCTATTTCTTGTCAGGAAACAGTTGTTTATAGGCTAACTTGTATTTTGTTCTGTATATATCTCCTTTGAAGATGGAATAGTATACCCTAAATATTGAAATGGTTGCCCTTACCCAGAGGCAGTGTTTATTTGGAAAACAGTCTAGTTGGGTTGAAGGCCACTGTAACTACAGCTTTCAGTTCAGTTCAGTTTAGTCGCTCAGTCATGTCCGACTCTTTGCGACCCCATGAATCGCAGCATGCCAGGCCTCCCTGTCCATTACCATCTCCCGGAGTTCACTCAAAGTCACGTCCATTGAGTCGGAGATGCCATCCAGCCATCTCATCCTCTGTCGTCCCCTTCTCCTCCTGTCCCCAATCCCTCCCAGCATCAGAGTCTTTTCCAATGAGTCAGCTCTTCACATGAGGTGGCCAGAGTACTGGAGTTTCAGCTTTAGCATCATTCCTTCCAAAGAAATCCCAGGGCTGATCTCCTTTAGAATGGACTGGTTGGATCTCCTTGCAGTCCAGGGGACTCTCAAGAGTCTTCTCCAACACCACAGTTCAAAAGCATCAGTTCTTTGGCGCTCAGCTTTCTTCACAGTCCAACTCTCACATCCATACATG
>NW_011494633.1:5188413-5193782 GCF_000754665.1 Bison bison bison | reverse complement strand
TCTCCTTTAGAATGGACTGGTTGGATCTCCTTGCAGTCCAGGGGACTCTCAAGAGTCTTCTCCAACACCACAGTTCAAAAGCATCAGTTCTTTGGCGCTCAGCTTTCTTCACAGTCCAATCTGAGATCATACATGACCACAGGAAATACCATAGCCTTGACTAGACGGACCTTTGTTGGCAAAGTAATGTCTCTGCTTTTGAATATGCTGTCTAGGCTGGTCATAACTTTCCTTCCAAGGAGTAAGCATCTTTTAATTTCATGGCTGCAGTCACCATCTGCAGTGATTTTGGAGTCCAAAAAAATAAAGTCTGACACTGTTTCCCCTGTTTCCCCATCTATTTCCCATGAAGTGATGGGACCGGATGCCATGATCTTCATTTTCTGAATGTTGAGCTTTAAGCCAACTTTTTCACTCTCTACTTTCACTTTCGTCAAGAGGCCTTTTAGTTCCTCTTCACTTTCTGCCATAAGGGTGGTGTCATCTGCATATCTACAGCTTTGCCTGGAAGACATATGGCAACCTGAAGGAGACACACTGAGCAGTCAAGGGATTAGCCAAAGAATCGATATCTTCGGAAAGGGCTAGACTAATATAGGTAAAAAGGCAGTATTCTGAGCCAACTTCTTGGTCTGTGACAACTCAACTGTATGTCATGCTACTGTAATATTTAAGTTCACCTCCCCTTTTAGACAACTACCTGTGTTTTTCCCAGTAGATGATAAGAAAGAAAAAAATGCTGTGACTTATTGTAGTTACTAAATATTTTCAGAGTCCCTACACTACTTAGTAATTTGTTCAGGCACCCATTTAAATCCTCAGTAGTAGAATATTTTTAGATTTTGATTGTAAGTGACAAGGCTTAGGTGGCCTAGGTCCCTATTCATGTAAAAAGTTAAAAGTAATATTCATTGTAAATATATAGAATTCTGGACTCATTTTGTGAAGTTAATATTAACCACAGAAAAAGCTCTTATTATGCTTATACAACTGGTCTTTGAAAGGGCAGGCAAGAGGCCAGTGTTGCACAGACGGGAAGGGGAGGGGGTTAAAGGGACAGTTCTGTTATGTCTTTAAGTCATTCTTGTCATTTAAGCTCTTCTTAACAGTCTGTTTTCTTTTATTACCTAAGTGCTTAATATTACTTTTAGATCTCTAAACACAAATGTGATTTTATTTTCTCAAAGCTGCATTTTTGATTTGATAATATAAATAAAACTTTGATTGGCTTGGTTGTTGTAAAAGAATCATTGTATATTTTCTTTCATAGATCATTAAGTACTTTAAATGTTGATTGATGTTGTAATACTGTACTTTATTTTTAACGCAAAACTTGGCCAGACAGCAAAAATATTTGCCAGGAGAAACAGTTTTGAAAAAGACAGATTGGCTTTTGTTGCAAGAAAGTACATAGAAACTTGAATCGTAGAGGCAAAGTATTCTTTTATTTCTAAGCATCTGTGGACTGTTCGATGATTAGTTGATATGCAGTTTCAGCATTTAAACAATATTAGGAAACTCATTTTAAAAAGCAGTATTTTATTTGAAATGCTTATGTCATTGCTACCAGAGATGAGATGATTCAGTCTGGTCAAATGTATGAAAAGGGAGCTATTGCTTATAACACCAGTATTAAAACAGTAGGTTGTTGATGATTTCAGTCTTTCTTAGAGTAGATAATTGTTAGTGCTGTGTATGTGCAATTGTGGTGATGAGTCCTGAGTATTTACAGGCTTTGTGTGAAAAATATGATGATGCCTTAATCAGGTGTTAAATACTTAATGTGAACCAACTACTTGGCTTCATGTTAAATGCTGTGTGAGATACTAGTTAGGAGCACCCCCTACTTCTCTTTTTTATAGGAACTTAGTTAAGGAGGTAACACCTGGCCTAGATACACACCATAGGTTCATAGTTTAAGACAGTGGTGCTCAGCTCTGTCAGAGAGTGCGTATTTAGTTCTCCAAGAATCCTATTAAGGGTTAGGGACATTCCATGGAGAAAAGAAACCTGAGTAGACAGAGCTCTAAACTAGTAGTAAGATTTTACTCCCAAAGTGTAAGTTCTTTGTCTTCTCCCCCTTACCCCCCAGCCCCACACACTGTGGGAAAGTAACAATGAAAAGAAACCCTCAGATCCTGTAGGTGCTATAATTTAATAGGTAGTGTTGGCTGGTAGAAGAATTGCTGCTTTCTTTCCTTTTAGAAATTATTTTTTCAGCATTTTTTCTGTAAGTGTTCTTTTTCAGTGTAGGTCCAAAGGCTTATTTCACATGCCATCCTAGATTTTACTGATTTTTTTCAAACTTAAGACATTGGTCCTCTGTGAAGCAGGTAGGATAATGTCTTTCATGAACTATTCTGAGTTGATCAGAGTTCAGAATTTCTATGAAATTGTCATTCATGGGAGAATGTACACCTATGGAAACCTAGACTACAGCTGAACCACTGAAAGATGTGTTATATGGCTATGTTCATGGACAAATTTAACATTTTCTTTCTTTTGCTTATTATTCTCTATTGTCATCCTTGAGATAAATTCCTGCTTAAAGTGAAAATGGTTGGATAAAATTGGAATAGGAAGCACAAAAGAATTACTGTTTTGATAACTATTACTGAAAAGGCTGGTAAATTTTATGGTACACCAAGAAAAATAAGTTTTCATAAGCAATGCAAGTTTGGATTCCAGCACCGGGGAAGTCTTTCAGTCTGTGCGCCAGTTTTATAGCCATATCTTAAAGGGCCCCGTCACTGATTTTTTTTTTTTAAGGTTTTGTTACTGCTTTTTTAAAAAGTCTTCTATGAGTTGAGAATGGAAAATTTCCTTAGAGTGTTTTTTTAAAGAAAATCTAGAAGAATGTATAAAATGAGCCCCAGTAAACCAACTGTAATATGAAGCATAAAAACATTTTAAAACTACAGATATAAAACGTTTAAACTGTTTTTCATGGAGCCACCTTTATGGTGCTGGATGGTGGATTTTTTATTTTAAATAAAGACATTCCGTTTTCCAGGACATGATTTATACAAGAAAACATATAATGTCCTGTTGAACATAGGCCAGATACATTCCCAGACGCTTTGTTACCCAAACCTTTTGAGGGATTTCTTTATAGATGTTTTTGGCAGAAGTTGTGATTTTAGAGGAAACATATAAGAAATACCAGATGCAGTTTTCTGAGTTGCCATAAATAGTTAAAAAATTGTGATGATATAAACATCTGGGTGTACTAGAAAATGTCAAAATTTTTAATTAAGAAAAAAGCTTGTGTCAATTAGGTAAATAGGCCCTTTTCAACATAATGGTTTTATTTCTTTTTAATTTTTTAATGGTTATATTTTTTAAATGTATGTTTTATTAGTTCTTCTAAGTATAAAGGGAAAAGCAAAATATGTAACTTTGAGAATTTTTGACTTAATGTGTTTTGTGTCTTTTTCTTCATATAGACGAGTAATTCATAAGATAAATCATTTATTCTTTTTGTCCTGTGTTACAGTCTCAGATAGTCTCCCTTCCCAGAGAAAAAGCAGTCATTCTTTTATTTGTCACAGATTCGTTGTTTTCTGCTGTGTGCCAAGCACTAAAATAAGTGCTCAAGATACAAAGAAAGGGGACAAGAGTTCAGGAGGATAGTCACATACTTGCAACAAGCTATTTGAAAAGGAAGACAATCCATTCTACCCATGATGGTGATATGGAAGAGTAGAAAAGGCTAGTGAAAGCTATACTTGCTCTCACTTGAATGGTGAATGTGTCCAGTGAAGCAGGCAGAGAGTTGGGAAGGAACATTCTAGACAGAGGGAGGAATTCATAGGAAACAGCATCAGATCTGGAAACTGGCTGAGGATCTAGTGGACTCATTATGTGTGTGTGCTGCACTGGTGTGGAGTGTGGAGAAGGCAGAGGTGGGAGTAAGCTGTTGGATCATGAACACAAGTTTTAAACTGGGGCTAAATTATACTATAATTTAGTATAGTATAGCAAGTAGGACTAAGTAGAGACAGGGGAACTGGAGAGCTTCTTATAGGGGGCAATAGATTCTCTTCATCCAACTGTTGCCATGCAGGAAAGTGGGTCCAGGGTTGCTAAATCTTCAGATCTTTGAGAAGACACCAGAAATGTAGACTTTGATGTGACATGTAATTTAAGTTAGAAAAGAAAAACCCTGTGGGCTGAACAAACATTTCTTTGTATCAGATTTAGTCCATGCTGATTTCCAACAGCTTTCAGAAATGGGTCACGGTTTAGTCTGTAGCTTAGAAAGCCATTTGTCATTAATATAAATCAGTACATACTAGTATACAGTGGTGATGATATTCAGTAAGTGGCAAAATTATTATTATGACTTTACTCGTTACTGACCCAATTGAGGCCCTTTCTTTTGCAATATGACAGGTCTGTGTCATATTTTAAAATTTTAATTTTTAAATTTAAAAATTAAATTTATAACTTGATTCACAATATTCAGTCTCTTAAAAAAAATTGTTTTGATATGGAAGAATGCAGTACAGATTATCTGAATTTTAATTTAAATGGTTGAGAGAGGAAGGTGGAGAGGGAAAGTAAATTTGATCTGGTTGTATTAAAATATTTACATAAAATCTCTTTCATATACATGTACTAATTCTAACTTAACTGTACAAATAATCCAGTAGACTTCAACATTGATAATTGAACTTAATCAGATTCTAGTCTATTAAAACTCGTTAATGAGGATATACTGTATTCATAAATTTTTTTTGTGAGTTCTTTGCTAGGAAATGGAGTTTCAAAAATTACTTTTCATTCTGCAATTAATAATTATAATTATGGAACAAGAAAGCATTCACCATAAAAATTCTGTTGAAATGGTTGAAAAGAATTGAGTTATAAGACCAAGCAGATGGTAATACGTCTTCAAATGTAAAGAAATACAGGGTGCCTTTATATTTAAAACTATAATTTGCTGTTATAGTGAAAGTGCTTGTATAAGTTGAAATTCTGTTAATAAGACCATTAAATTTTTAGCTTTTGCTTTGATTATATTTAATTGACCAAAGAGGCTAAATCTCCTTATATTAGATTTAATATATCAGATTTACATTTATTTTTTAGGCAGCCAGTGCAAGTAAGACACCAGACCCAGCTTATTTACTGACATATCTGTGTGCTGTGCTTTAGTTCAGTTCACTTCAGTCGCTCAGTCGCGTCTGACTCTTTGTGACCCCATGGACTGCAGCACGCCAGGCCTCCCTGTCCATCACCAACTCCCGGAGTTCACTCAGACTCATGTCCATCGAGTCCGTGATGCCATCCAGCCATCTTATCGTCTGTCATCCCCTTCTCCTCCTGCCCCCAATCCCTCCCAGCATCAGAGTCTTTTTCAATGA
>NW_011494633.1:5115513-5188313 GCF_000754665.1 Bison bison bison | reverse complement strand
AACTCTTCGCATGAGGCGGCCAAAGTACTGGAGTTTCAGCTTTAGCATCATTCTTTCCAAAGAAATCCCAGGGCTGATCTTCAGAATGGACTGGTTGGATCTCCTTGCAGTCCAGGGGACTCTCAAGAGTCTTCTCCAACACCACAGTTCAAAAGCATCAATTCTTGGGTGCTCAGCTTTCTTCACAGTCCAGCTCTCACATCCATACATGACCACAGGAAAAACTATAGCCTTGACTAGACGGACCTTTGTTGGCAAAGTAATGTCTCTGCTTTTCAATATGCTATCTAGGCTGGTCATAACTTTCCTTCCAAGGAGTAAGCATCTTTTAATTTCATGGCTGCAGTCACCATCTGCAGTGATTTTGGAGTCCAAAAAAATAAAGTCTGACACTGTTTCCACTATTTCCCCATCTATTTGCCATGAAGTGATGGGACTGGATGCCATGATCTTCGTTTTCTGAATATTGAGCTTTAAGCCAACTTTTTCACTCTCCACTTTCACTTTCATCAAAAGGCTTTTTAGTTCCTCGTCACTTTCTGCCATAAGGGTGGTGTGATCTGCTTAGTCGCTCAGTCATGTCCGACTCTTTGCGACCCCATGGACTGTAGCCCGCCAAGCTCCTCTGTCCATGGGGATTCTCCAGGCAAGAGTACCGAAGTGGGTTTCCATGCCCTCCTCCAGGGGATCTTCCCAACCCAGGGATCAAACCCAAGTCTCCCACATTGCAGGTGGATTCTTTACCAACTGAGCCACCAGGGAAGCCCAAGAATACTGGAGTGGGTGGTCTGTTCCTTCACCAGGGGATCTTCCTGACCCAGGAATCAAACCAGGGTCTCCTGCATTGCAGGTGGGTTCTATACCAGCTGAGCTTCCAGAGAAGCCCCAAATAACTAAATACTTGTAAGTATGAGCTCCGTACGTATTATACATGAATCTTGCTGGAGTGTTAGTCAGAGGTTAGATTTCTGACACCCCTTTGTTTCGGTTTTTGAGATTCTGTTTCCCATTTTAAATTGAATTTGTCAGGGATAAAAATCACTAGTGAAATTGTGTAGTGGGCCCATGTGCTACTTGTAAGCTTAACTCCTCCAGGAGTCACCCCAGAGTTGTTTGAGCCCGTCTTAAGAGTCTTGGATTCTGCCTTTGACAATCAAAGACTACTGTGACTGCTCAGGTCACTGAATGGCCAGCTTTTATGTGCAACCCCCAGAGAAGCAAGTATTTTAATTAATGAGTGGGTTTCCCATGGGACCACTGCACAGGATGAGGACTAGGCCTCCACCTCTCCCGTAAATTTCTCAGTCACCTGAGAAAACCGTAACCAGCAAGGAGCAGTCTTGTCCCTTTTTTTCTGGAGCAAAGCTCTCATGTGTTCTCACTTCTAGCCCGACAAATCTACATCTATAGACATACCTATAATAAAACCATATTTCTAATGTTCTTTTCTTTCTTGTATTGACTTCTTTGCCTTAGTTTGTAAAGATGACAAGGCAGAATGAAGGAAAAGTTATCAATGTTAACGTTAACCAAAGCGATACATATTATTGATAATAGGCAAGGTTGAAAGATGGTATTTTACGAAATCGTATGAATGAGTTCTAGTACTTTATGTAGCACTTTACTATTTTGAAAAGTCATATTTAATCACTCAGTAGGTTCTCTCAAAATTTCTTGAGATAAGCAAGCTCATTTTGCAAAATAGACAGTGAAGTCTGGCCCTGGTGACAGGACCATGATTCATATTTCAGGTCTTGGGATAGGAGCGTGATTTCATGCAGGTCTTCTGACTCTCAAGTCCTGTTCCAGCCACCTTTCTTTTCTCAGTGAGTGTATATTAGTCGTGCAGTTATGTCTGACTCTTTGTGACTTCATGGACTGTAGCATGCCAGGCTCCTCCGTCCATGGAATTCTCCAGGCAAGAATACTAGAGTTGGTTGCCATTCCCTTCTCCAGGAGATCTTCCCAACCCAGGGATCGAACCCAGGCCTGCCTGCAGTGTGCAGGCAGATTCTTTACCATATTAACCATCAGGGAAACCCTTTCTTGGTCAGGTGGCTGTTAAATAAACTTGAGTCTTGTCCAAGGGAGCTTAGTCATAAAACAGCCAGTGAGTTTGTAAGGAGTGTGACCTAATTTTACAGTGCTTTCTAAAGACAGTATTATAGTACAGTGTTGCTAACCGCAAATAAAATGGAAAATTGTGTTGTACTGATTTGTTGTAGTCACTCACATTTTATGTTTACTTTTGATTTTAAATCAGGTGATGAAGACCCTGGCACCATCTCTCAGTATTACAGAGAAGAGGCTCTAGTATGGTTTTAGGATGTCAGATATTCAGAGTAACTCTTAACCTAAACCAGACCAATCCCAGTTACTTTGTTGCTCAACTTTAAAGTGTACCCTGTCCCTGCCCTTTTTTCCCCTTATAATTTCCAAAGAATTATTTTGGCATGTTTTTAGGTTATTTCACAGGGATGTTGTATTTGGCTAGATACTCACTTCTGAATAACTGTATTTTGCCTGCCCATATAAATACAATTCTGATTTCAAATTGTGGTTTGAATTAGTATGCAGTTTTTGTGGAGAAGTATTGAGAATCTGATGGGAGGAGAATAGGTATGCCTGGAGAAAAGAGCAATCTGTAGGGATCTTTGAAGTCAGTATTCAACTTTCTTTTCTAAGTCTTTCCTAGTTAATACCACCCTTCCAACCCTTTCCCCCAAAGTCCAAGGTTGTTTTCTAGACTCAAGTATCAGTGTCCGCTTAAACTGCTACTTGAAGTTTAAATAGTCCTCTGCATGTTTGCGAGGATAGTCACACTGTCAGTTCTCTTTCTCACTAGCTCAGGACTAGCTTATATTCTGATAATGAAAATTTTAAGAAATTTGTACCCTTTTATTTTGGCTTTAAGGATGTTTTGAGGGCTTCCCAGGTGGTGGTAGTGGTAAAGAACCCACCTGCCATTGCAGGAGACATAAGAGATGTGGATTCAATCACTTGGTCAGGAAGATTCCCTGGAGGAGGGCATGGCAACCCTCTCCTGTATTCTTGCCTGGAGAATCCCATGGACAGAGGAGCCTAGCAGGCTACAGTCCATGAGGTCACAAAGAATTGGACATGACTGAAGTGACTTAGCACACATGCGTGCAAGGATGTTTTGCTTATATCTTTCAGAACACAGAGCTTTCAATAAGAATTTTACCAATATTAACTAATTTTCATCAAGAAAATATTTGCTACTTGAACTTTATTAAGATGGATTTCTTGATCAGTTTTTCATAGAACAAAGTTTAATTTTTCTAATTTATTTTACTAAAGTCATTTTTATCAGAAGCAAGGTTGTGAATTTTACCCTGAAGATGTCTAGTTATCATTCAGTTTTCAGTTCAGTTCACTCAGTCATGTACGACTCTTTGCGACCCCATGGACTGCAGTACGCCAGGCCTTCCTGTCCATCACCAACTCCCAGAGTTTACATAGACTCATGTCCATTGAGTTGGTGATGCCATCCAACCATTCAGTTTTATCTTTTCTTTTTTAATGAGATAGTATAGTATAATGGTTGTATTCTGGTTATACTCCAAAGTAGTGTTATCCATTAAAAAAAATATAATGTAAGCCACAGTTAGAATTAAAAACATTATAGTAGCCACATTTAAAAAGTAAAAAGATACTGTGAGATTAATTTTAATAATATATTTTATCTAGAATTTATATTGTATCTAATATTTATCATTTTGAAATTTAATCAATATAAAAATCATTAGTTTTTAGAAGAAAGTAAATAGGAGAAGGGAAGTCTCAGAGAAAGGGAAGATGGGGGTTGGCTAAATTTGACCTTCTCTTCTGCCACCTCTCCATAGCCTGGGGCAGAAGTGGAGGAGGACAAAAGAGAAGACTGTGCTCCTCTGGCACTTACTTTAGTTGAGGAATGGGGTGGTTAATTCAGAACATGAATGAGAGATTAATTTACTTGCTGTTCTTCCTCTGAATACTGAGAACTAGAAAAGGCCCCTTCACTAGAAAAGGCCCACTTGGCACCCTAGTTGGTAGTATATATGTGTCCATTAAGAATCTACAATGTCTTTTTCTGACCCAGACTTAAATAATAGTCTTGTTCTCTCTGTCTCTGTGTGTCTGTGTGTCTCTTAATGTCCAGGCTTAAATTCTTCCCTGGAAACACAGGAAAGGAAATGTTTGTAGTAGATTTTCCAAACACAAACCTTATTTTTATAATATGGTTATGACAACCATCTCTGTTTTGGTAAAAGTTAGCCTATTACATTTTGCAGTTGAGATTTTGGCGATTTGGGAAAGCCCCGGTTATTGCAAACAGTTAAACTGGACATTTTGTATATACGTTTAGTACTTAAATCAGAATTTTAGGCATTGTACAGACAGAATGAAAACATAAAGCAGATGAATCTGGCTTAACATGTAAGGTTCAGAGAAAACTTCTTTGAGGAAAGGACTTGGGCACTGAGATGTGAAGGGTAAAGAGTTAATATTAATAGGCAGTGCCAATGGAAAAGAGCTTTCCAGGCAGAAGGAAAAACATTTGCAGAGGTCTGCAGTGGGAATTGAGAGTTCAGAAATAAACCATACATTTCTGGTCAATTGATTTTTAACAAAGATTCCAAGAGAATAGTTTTTTCAACACTTTACTACTGGAACAACTAGGTATCCGCACATACAGGAACCTTGGACCCTTACCTCACACCGTTCAGAAAAAGTAACTCAAAGTGGATCATGGACCTACATTTTAGAGTTAAAACTGTGAAACTCTTAGAAGAAAACATAGGAGTAAATCTTTGTGATACTGAGTTTAAGCAGTGGCTTCTTAGACAAGGCAAGAAACATAAGAAAAAATAAATTAGACTCATCAAAATGAAAACTTTTGTGCTTCAAAGGATACTGTCAAGAAAGTGAAATGACTTCCCACAGAGTAGAAGGAAATATTTGCAAGTCATATAGTGGATAAGGAAGCTTGTATCCTGCTGCTACTAGCAAAATGCTGCATAACTCAAAGAGTAGGTTTGTGGAAAGAGGTCAAAGTCTAGTGTTCGGATGTGAATATTTCTTGATTTGAAAAGTTGAGCTCTACTGCAAAGCATTCTCCTTACTTTTCTTTCAGAATGAAATTTGTAATCTAGCTTGATGTTAATAAGCATCTCTTTTGGCTCAAACTATCCATTTCTGAGGAAACAGGTGTAGACTCCATGGGTCTGCTGAGAGTTCCTTAGTCTAGGAATCCATGGCTCCATGGCATGGTTGATTATGAACAGGGTCTCTCCCTGTTGGAATTTTAGACTTTGCTTTCAATACTGTTTAGATTCCAAGTGTTCTGCCAAGACTTTACACATTTTGCTTCCTTTTCAAATAACTAAGAATTTAAAAATAAAATAGTCCAAACATCTTTCTAAATCAGTCAGAAGCTATATAGTATCTTGCCTAGTCTGTTAGAACCAGTGATCTGAATTTTTTGCAGTTTACCTCAGCATACTTTGCCCTGGCAGCTGCCTCCTGAGCCATGGTCTTGATTGTGTTAGCTGCTTTCCTTCGTCAGCTCACCAAAAAAGAGTCCAGCCAGGAAAATGGAAAAAGGAAAATCTAAAATTGTCCTTTCCGTTTTTTCCCGTTAAAAAGTGGCTCTGGAAATGTTTCATGCAAGGAAGCAGCGGTGAAAAATCTCGTTTGCGCTTCAGCTTCTGAAGAGAATGAAAACCTTTGGTTTCTAAATTTTCTGTTAAAGAATTGATTATTTTATTGGGGGTAAACAATGTGAATTAATGCATACTCTGGCTTCTAGGTAATTTCTATACCAGAAAGCCTAATTCAATGAACCAAAGAAGAGATGGACGTAATTTAATATTCCTAATTAGAATAAGTACATATAGTCAAAATTCAGTAAAGATGTCGTAAATCTCATTATATAGTCATACAGATTATTTTAATCAGTTAATGACTATCTTATTCATGTATTTTAAAACAGATGAGCTCCAACAAGAAATGCTGGATGATGTACAAAAGAAATTGATGAATTTAGTAAATAGCACAGAAGGAAAAGTGGACAAGTATGCTCTGCCTTTTACTTTTATGTATTTTATGGGGATCACTTTTATGGTAAAAACAATTTCTACATGTAAATGTGTGTGTTAAGTTTTTAAAAACCTTTTGTTTTTCTTATATAGTGATGAGTTGCAGGTAGTTTTAATGAGGGGTCAGTAACTTGCCTTCTCTTGGTTTTTAAATATATTTTCCCAGCTTAAGATTCTTTTTCTTAAGACCATATGGAAGAGATCACCGCAGTACGAAGTACTTCGAAAACATGAAGTTTATTCTTACCATTCTTTTTTGTTCTCTTTATTGCCCTTAAGTGGACGTATCTTGCTCAAATGCATTAGGTGTGAAACCTATGTAGTATGTATCTTAACATTTTAAAGATTTAGATATTATTAGCAAGTTTTTAATAAATGTGAATGAATGGGGAAATATAAGCATAACCATTAAGCACAAGAACTGTCCATCACCATTTAGGATAGGGAGGAGAGAGAAATCTGAAACGTCTCCTTATAATATCAACCTAAGCAGGCACTGAAAATTATTAATGAAGCACCAATCTCAGTTGATTATTTGATTGAAGAAAGTGGGTGGCTTGTTAAGCGATGTTTTTAAAGGGGCACATTTTGAGTTGTTGGTGATGTTCCTTAATTAGACTTGTCAAGATTTTGTTAAAGCTACTTTAAAATATTTTATTGTTTATTGTTCTTTGTAATTAAGTGCTGTTTAAGTATAATTAAATATTTGTATGTTCATTATTTATTGTTTGGGTACACTGGATATTGAGACAACTGGCAAGTTAGCTTGTACTGTTTCTGCCTTCATTTTCAGAGTCCTGATGAGAAACCTCTTCACTGGACACTTCCACACACCAAAACATCAGCGTCATGAAGTGTTACGATTAATGGGAAGCATTCTAGGCATCAAAAAGGAGGAAATGGATCAGGTAACTGAACATTGAATGCCATTCTGAATATAACTAGAATACTTGGCATCATATAAAAGAATCTCAGTATATTTATAACTAAAATACTTGGCATCATATAAACATTTTTTTCCCTGTGTTTTATATAACTTTTGCTGAATACAATAATGTAGAAATGGAATCATTTTATATTACAGAGAAGATTTGTGCAGTTTGTATAATATTAGCTTAAATGTTTCATAACTTTAAGTCACCATTCGTATCAGAATGCTGAAAGTTTGAGAGATGACAGCCCTCAGGTTTTATTTGAGATAGTGCTGGGATGGCATTTCAGTGTATATATAGCTTCCGTCAGTAGGAACCTGGGAAATGGACTTGAAAAGCATGAGTTACTGCCATCTGAAATCATGTAAAAATGCTTCTGTTTTCTTTTCTTGTATTGATCATACTTTCCTCTTTTAAAATAATCTTTTAGTTGTTGACTGAAGACCAGGGCGGTGTTACCAGGTGGATGACTGGGTGGCTTGGAGGAGGATCGAAGAGTGTTCCCAGCACACCTCTGAGACCAAGTCAGCAGTCTCTGCTTAATAGTGTAAGAGTCGGCTTCGTTCTGGCCAAATAGGAGTAGTGACATCGTTGTGCCTCACATGCATTTGCAAAGAATTAGACTTCTTTTTCAGGTTGTTTTATACAGCCCTGTTACTTTGGAGTTGTGGAAACTGAGATCCAAAGAGGTGATTAGCTTACCGATAGAAAGCCAGTTTTAATAGTTTTATTGCATATAGGTTTTATTTTAACATTTTGTTTACATGATACTTTTATTTTTCAAAATATTAACTGTTCCTTCCTTTGTTTTTGATCGTACTGCTATCAGCACATAATCATTTGTCTCTTACTACTAAATTATTAGATTCTCAAAGACAGAGGCTCTGTTTTATGCCTGTATGTATCTATATAGTCACTGAGCCAATTGAATGCTTATTGAGCACTTGCTGTGTGTCAGACTGTTTTGAGCATGGAGAGTGCAAGCTACGCACCAGATAGATGAAGTGCTTTTCTTCAGAAAAACTGACATTCCGGTCGGAGGTAGCAGTTAATTAACATGAAAACATGATCCCTGGTATACAGTAGGCTTCAAATGAGTATTAATTGAATTGAGTACCACTGTGAGTTAGAATGTGGAGTTTACTTCTTTATTTTATGTATTTATTTATTTGTTTATTTTTAACTAAAGAGGAAACTGAGGCTAGGTGACTTACCTAAAGCTGGTGAGAGATAGAACTCTTAAATTGAGTGGCATAAAATTGAAAGGAAAGTTCTACACTACATTATTTTAATCTGATAATATTACTGGTGACCTTTTACTGTACTCATTGATTGGGTGCTACTGTAGAAAAACGCGATTATTTGATGCTTGTTTTCTGTTGATACCTGTGTATCAGTTAGAATAGTAACACTTTTAATTGTTCATAAGGCTTGTTTATAAAGAAATGATTCAGATAGCATGACTAGTTTTTAATATGAATTAGAATAGCTGGTACAGTTTCTTGGTTGTAGTGAATATAATTTTATTATCTGCCTAATATATCCAAAATATTTCTTCTTAGTCTTTTTCAGAACTTTTTGTTAAATTTCTAGAAACAGAATCTCATCCATCTGTTCCACCACCCAAGCTTTCTGTTCATGATATGAAACCTCTAGATTCACCAGGAAGGAGAAAACCAGACACAAGTACACCAGAAAGTTTTAAAGGTAAAATCAGATACTTATTTTCTTTTCTACAATTTAAAAAGTTGATGATTCATGATTATGTTTTACAGTGATACTAACGGAAGTTTTAGTGTTTTTGAAAATGTGCAACAGTTTCTTCCAAACTTCCAGTAAGGCATTAGATTTTGGCTTCATATGTATATTCTTATTGCAAGCTGATATTTAATTAGCTTAGGTTAATTTGAGCAACATGAAATATTTTCCCTTTATATATTGGAATAATTCTCTCTGCATAAGCCACATTGAATTATTCTTGGGAGTGCTTGATGGATCTGGTAAACCGCTGTTCACCCATTTTCCTTTCTCACTAATAGTGCTTATTGCTAATCAGTTAGAATTGTGGTTTATATAGTTAGAGAAAGACTTTTTTCCATGTGGTAATCTGAGTATTACACTCAGTAACCAGAGTTGGTATGTTAATAATATTTACAAGCGCAGTTTAGTAAACTAGCTCAGACATCCAAGAACACTATGAAGAGTTCGTAAGTGTTGAAAGGCCTGCCTGGAAGCAGATGGTTTGGCGGTTCTACAATATGTGGATGTAGTTTTCTACCCTACTAGGTTGTAGGATCTTATTTGTGCTGTTCATATCCCCCGTGCTGGCATGCAGTGTAGTCTTGAGTTCAGATTGAAGTGTAATGTGTTAGACTCTGCTCACGTGCACGTGCGTGTTCAGTTGCTTAGTTGTGTCTGACTCTTTGCGAGCCAGCGGACTGCAGCCCTTCAGGCTCCCCTGTCCATGAGATTTCCCCCTGGAGTGGGTTGCCATTCCCATCTCCAGGGAATATTCCCAACCCAGGGATCAAACCCAGGTCTCCTACATTGCAGGTGGATTCTTTACAGTCTGAGCCACTAGTAAAGCCCTTTAGACTCTGTACAGATTCTTTATTAGAAGGGCTATATGTTTTATCTCGGAGAAGGCAATGGCACCCCACTCCAGTACTCTTGCCTGGAAAATCCCATGGACGGAGGAGCCTGGTGGGCTGCAGTCCATGGGGTCGCTAAGAGTCGGACACGACTGAGCGACTTCACTTTCACTTTTCACTTTCATATATTGGAGAAGGAAATGGCAACCCACTCCAGTGTTCTTGCCTGGAGAATCCCAGGGACAGGGGAGCCTGGTGGGCTGCTGTCTGTGGGGTCACACAGAGTCGGACACGACTGAAGTGACTTAGCATAGCATAGCATAGCATATGTTTTATCTGAAATCTTCATATTTTAATAGACTAACATGTTTGCTAGCTGGACTGTAAAGGTACATATTATATACTCTCAAGTTTATGTCACTTGCTCAGTACTTAAATTTGGATAAAATACTGAATTTATATTCTGAAATTTTAAGAACTTCTTTAGTCCTTCTCTCAGCTCTCAGAAGTCGTTCAGTTGTGTCCAACTCTTTGTGACCCCGGGATTGTAGCCTACCAGGCTCCTCCATCCATGGGATTTTCCAGGCAAGAGTACTGAAGTGGGCTGCCATTTCCTTCTCCAGGGGATCTTCTCAACCCAGGCATCGAACCTGGGTCACCTGCATTGCAGACAGACGCTTTACTGTCTGAGCCACCAGGGAAGCCTTCTTTAGTCCTTACTTAGATGAATATTTCTATTTTCCTGAACTTTTATAGAAAGTGAAAGTAGTAAAATTATTTTAGGTAAAAGCTTTGTCTACTAAATTTAGGCTTTAGAAAAGTCTTAACTTTAATGTGTAGACTATACTAAAAACATTTTTTTCTTGTTATACTAGGTTTCATTTTTCCTTTAATAGTTTCTGGCTGTGCTGTGTCTTCATTGCTGCAGGCTTGTCTCTGGTTGCAGCAAGCAGGGGCTACTCTTTGTTGCCATGCATGTGCTTCTCATTGCAGTGGCTTCTTTTATTGTGGAGCGCAGGCTCTAGGGCCCACGGGCTTCAGTAGTTGCGGCTCCTGGGCTCTGGAGCATGGGCTCAATAGCTGTGGCTCATGGACTTAGTTGCTGCAAGGCATGTGGGATCGTCCCGGGCCAGAAATCTAACCCATGTCTCCTGCATTGGTAGGTGGATTCTTTACCACTAAGCCACCAGGGAAACCCCAGTTTTAGCATCTTTCAAGATTCTAAAATTTATTTTGGCAGGGTCTCCCTTCCCCCCTCTCCTCCCCCTGCCCTTCCCCTTCTTTCCTCTCCTTTTCTTTTGTACACCTCCCCACTTCAGTTATCAAGTCACATGCCCAGCTTGATTTGTGTTGCTCAGAGACAAAAGCCAGAGCTTACCATGTAGCTATTTCAAAGTTTGGGAAATTGTCATTCACAGGAAAAAGTACAGCTTGCGGACCCAAGGGTGCTCAGTGATAAGTAGCTTTGATACATTTGTCTCAGTGCTTCCTTTGTTTTAGAGGCCTCTTTTATTTTAGTTTCCCATCACTGAAGAGGGTGTCTTTGAGGGGTTGCTTGTCTCTGAACAAAGAAGTTGTTAATGACCTTGGGTAATAAAGCAGAATTCTGTCCACTAAGACTTTAGGGCATAAACTAGGTGCTGTTCCAGTAAAAACTTAATTGTTCAGCCTGACTTCACAGAAAAATAATCTAATGAGAATTGTTTTCAAACCTTTGAATGTCTAAAAGATGACCGTTTAATGTGATGCATACATTGCTTTTTGTTTTGGTAAATTAATATTAAATATGATTGTTATTATAATATGGATGCCAATTTTTTTCAGGACCATTTTAATTATTTGGGCAAAACAAGTTCTCAAGTCCTCCCATCTTTCAAATGGTTAGATAAAATTTGCCTGGTGACATAGGAAACACTTTTTAGAAAACTGTTGTTACAGTAAATGACATTAATCCCCAGAACTGGGAAGCTCCCTATATGGTTCAAATGGCTCACTCCCCAGAGAGTATCTTTGCCTGTGTAATCCCCTTCCTCTTCTTTGTCCCCTCTAGGTGCACAGGTCTCTATCTGATTGCATCTCTCCTTCCCTACCTCATTCCATATAGATGGGAATCCCCTGGTGGCTCAGATGGTAAAGAATCTTCCTGCAGTATAGGACACTTGGGTTCAATCCTTGGGTCGAGAAGATCCCCTGGAGAAGGGAATGGCAACCCACTCCAGTGTTCTTGCCTGAAGATTTCATAGACAGAGGAGCCTGGTGGGCTAAGTCTGTGGGATCACAAAGAATCAGACACAATTGAGCAATTACCCCTTTCAGCACACAATACAACACACATAACTGGTATTAAGTATAAGACAGCAATAGTAATGCGTTTAATAATATTAGCTCTACATACAAATATTTCTCTCTCCCATTCCTTTCTCTTATTTATTGCTTCTTTATTTCACCTTGTGTGTTTCATAGACCCTGCTTATCAGATCCAGAACCTAGCAGCGTGTAAGTTAAATTTATTTGGGGGCCAAATCTCAGAACCTAAAACACATGTATACCAGTGACCAGATAATATGTGGGAGACTAAATCATCCTTGTTTTGTCATCTAGATACAGCGGAATTCAGGGCTGGTAGAAGAACAGATGTGAATCCATTCCTGGCTCCCCGCTCTGCAGCTGTGCCTCTCCTTAACCCAGCTGGACTTGGACCTGGCGGACCTGGGCATCTCCTTTTGAAACCCATCTCAGACGTTCTGCCCACGTTTACGCCTTTGCCGGTGTCGCCTGACAACAGTGCTGGAGTTGTGCTGAAAGACCTTTTAAAGCAATAGATTATTCTCAAGCCAGAGCTGACATATATCGCACTTTAAAGAAACAAACCGTCAACACTATGTACATACTTTATCACTAAGTGGCCTTTTGGAAGAAGTCATGTATTTGTTTGCAGTTATACTTTCTCTAAGTTTAAACTAATATTCTTAATGCTTTTAGAAATCGCAAGAGTTAAAGGAGGAAGTGTTTGCTATCTTATCTCCTTTTTTCCCCCTGTCTCATTTGACCTAACTTAAGCTAGAAACATTCTTTTTAATTTTAATTTACAAAAGTAAGAAAAATAAAAAGAAAGACAAAAATACTAGTAGCTATATATCAGTTCTTTCCTTTTCAAGCTCATTTAAACTAGAGACGTATAGTTATCTTTTAAAGATAATCAGTAGATTTACCAAAAAAAAGGGGGGGGAGAAGAAAATAGTAGTGGCTTATCCACATAGTGTAAAAATTGATCTAAAGCATATTACTTATCTTTAGGCCAAGAACAGGGTTGTCCCTGGGAGGTGACGGTGTCCTGAGGTAGAAGGCGTGTTGTTTAGCTCTCTGCAGCTTCATCGTGTGTGTAGACTGAGCACAGAGAGCACACAGTTTCGTCCGGGATCCCCCTGCCCGCCTTTCACAGTCATAGCCGCCGTCTTCCCTCCCGGCTCCTGACCTTCTGGCACCCCTCACAATGCTCCTCTGTAATTTTGTCACTTCAAGAGTGCCATTCACTGGAATCGTGCAGTGTAACCTTTGGAGATGGCCTTTTTTCACTCACCATAATTCCCTTGAGATCCTTCTACGTTGCTGAACCTATCAGATGCTTCTTCCTTTTCACTGTTAAGTACATGTTGTCACTGTATGGTTTTGCTTTAAGAGCTAAAGTGTCTCATTAAAGATAACCATCTTAAAACAAAATGTTTCCACAACCCTACTCACAACTTTGATCTAAGTGTTAAATTGTACAGCTGCATTTACAGAACTATAATCAGCAATATCCCTAGATACACCACCTCCTGCCTCTATCTGAGGTGTTGACGTGAGAGGGACGGCCACCCAGGGGTCGTCCGTCATCTTCACAGTCACCAGGGCAGTGAGTTACTTGGGCAGCACCAGCACCGGGTGTTTGGAACTTAACGGTGAGGGAATATCCCTTTAATTCTTTTATAAACCCCTCATAAAAATCCTGACTTGGAATTTAGTTATATCAGGATGTTCATGTTTGTATTAGTTGTTGAAGTTGTACATTTAAAGACATTTCTTTGCAAATTTTGTAAATTTCGATATGCCTTTAAAATAGAAACATCTGTATAATAAGGAAAGATGAAAATGATACTAATCCAAATATGTAAATAGGCCTGGCTCTGGCCAGGGCTAAATTTGGTCGTTTGTAAATTTTGCTGTGATTAACTGTATACTTTGTACTGTATTTAGAGGATTGGAAGTCATTATGTGTTGCTAGATAAAGCTTGTTTTTCTGGAAAATCTAGTAACTTAGACATTGCTGCTTCAGAACGTCCCCTGTGTCCTTGGCTAACTTATTTATATTGCCATTCTTTATTTAGTATACTTTAAAGGAAGTTGTCATACCAGTTCTATATTAGAACTATCAAACTGCCTCCTGTCTGTTTTGTCCACTATTATTTCTCTATGAAATGATTATTCTTAGATTTTATAAGGTCCTTTCAAAGATACTTTCACTGACTATCCTAAATTATTTGCTGCTTGCCATTGAATTTTCATTTCAGTGTGGAGCATCTGAAATAAAAGTTTCTCAGTTTAAAAAAAAAAAGAAAAGACAACGTGATCCTTTATTTTGAAGGAATATAATAACAGAAAAAAATTTCCTCTTTTAATTTGGAAAGGAGATGCATGGTGGGTATAAGTAGCGTGTCATCATATTTAAATACCTTTTATGATATTTTCAGTATTTCCTTTCTTGCTTCCAAACAGCCTATCCCCGCTCACCCCATAGTTTAACAGAAGTTGGAAAGCTGTTATGGGTGGATTGCATATCTAAACATCCCAACATGACCTTACATGGCTGCTATTTTTAAAAGTATGTGACCTTGTCCTAATGCTGTAGTATCTAACGTTTCAATTGTATCATCATCGAAACTATAGCTCACTGGTATGCATACTAAGTGTTTGTTGATCCAAACCAGACATAACTCATCTACTTTTCTGAATTAAGTTGTGTCAGAGATGAACCATCTGCTCAAGGAATCTTCTTAGTAATCATATAGTGATGAAGCATATAATTCTGATGTTAGCAGTTGGATATTGCTAATGCTAATTTTATTGCAGTACTTTAACTACAGTAATTTTACTGTTTATTCCTCTAGAAACTTACTAAAATTTGTGGTTGCATTTTACCATCGCTGCCACAGTTTTCCACAACATTCCTAATGGTTTTCAACTGCTTTATTGTAGTAGAAAATTCATCCAGCCGTTGGATTTGATTTTAGTATAATACTGTATTTCATGGTTATTTTTTAGTTCCTGCCATTATTGAGTTAAAAACTAAACAACAAAAACATGGGGGAAGAAGATTGACTTTCTTAAAACCATCCAATTAAATATTAAATATCCCCCTCAAATAAAGCATCTAGTTTATTTTAACCTTTTAATGGACAGTTGAAAGGAGGGAAAAGTCAAAATACTTTGCCAATCAGTAGATGGGAAACAAAACAACAGTGCTTCAGGAACAAGAGAGAAATAATTGTTGATAAAGCACTATTAAGTATACTTAGGGCATATTAATTTTATTTTTAAGGCTAATCAAGTTTTTCATATAAGAAAGTATTAAAACATCTTCCATTAATAAAAATTAATCTTTAATTTTGTAAACATCAAGTATAACATTTATATATTCCTATGGAAAAAACTTTCGTGGAAAAAATAATGGTACTTGTAGTGATCTGACATTTGTGATTATTTGCCAGTCTTTACTTTCTAACCTATTAAGGTTTCTCTAGTTAAAATTGTTAAGTTGTCTTTTGACTTTTAGGGAAATATCTTATGGAATATTTACAGTCCAACCTTAATACTGGCTTGTATTTTATGGAACTAAAGTCAGTGCATTTCTGAATTTCTCAGGAGCACTGCAAGGCAGAAAAACTAGTCCAAATAAAAATGATATATGTAAACTGGCAATGTCTTCATCCACAATAAAAAAAAAAAAACTTTTAGCAAACAGCTGCTGACTTTTTCTTTAGAAGGGGGAGAAATGACTTACACATGTTGTTTATAGCAGCAGTTGATGAACTACTGAAGCTAATATCTTCAAGTGTTCACCGGATGTCTGCTGTTAGGGTAGTGTTTGAGCTTTGGAAATGTTAACTATGAACAGTTTAATAGATGCTCAAGGTTATGTGTGCGAAGAGGATCTGAGAGGTTTTAGCCAGGCCTTTTTTCCCCAGAGGTGATAGTATGCATCAGTGGGCTCGTGGTTTTTCTGCAAAATGATCGGCTATGTACTCAGTTTTTCTTAGATGTGGAACTTGGTTTTTTGGTTCGTTTGGTTTTTTGGCTGCACTTTGTAACTAGCAGGATCCTAGTTCCTTGACCAGGGATTGGCAGCTTGGAGTCTTAACCATTAGACCACCAAGGAAGTCCCAGAACTTGTATATTTTTAACTATTCATGTGGTAGGATTGGAAGGAACATGAGTTTTAAAGTTGAGAGATGGATTGGAGTACAGATTTTGAACCTTTCTGTGTGACCTGTAACAAACTACTTTCACTGTGTAACTGATTTTTCTTGTCTCTAAAATAATGCCCACTATTCAACTTAAGGGGTTATAAGGAGCAAATGACCTGTTCATTGATTTCCTGTTGTTCAGTCACCAAGTCATGTCTGACTCTGCGACCCCATAGACTACAGCACACCAGGTTCCTGTGTCCTTCACTGTCTCTCAGAGTTCGCTCAAATTCATGCCCATTGAGTCAGTCAGTCAATAATTGAGTTATCTAACAAACTCATCCCCTGCTTCCCCCTCCTCCTTTTGCCTTCAGTCTTTCCCAGCATCAGAGTCTTTACCAATGAGTCGACTCTTGGCATCAGGTGGCCGAAGTAGTGGAGGTTCAGCAATAGTCCTTCCAATGAATATTCTGCGTTGATTTCCTTTAGGATTGACTGGTTTGATCTCTTTGCAGTCCAAGGAACTCTCAAGAGTCTTCTCCAGCACCACAATTTGAAAGCATCAATTCTTTGGAGCTCAGCCATCTTTATGGTCCAACTCTCGCATCTGTACGTAACTACTGAAAAAAACCATAAGCTTTGACTATACACATCTTTGTTGGCAAAGTGATGTCTGTGCTTTTCAATATGATGCCTAGGATTTGTCATAGCTTTTCTTCCAGGGAGCAGGCATCTTAATTTCATGGCTTCAGTTACCATCCACTGTGATTTTGGAGCCCAAGAAAAGAAAATATGTCACTGCTTCCACTTTTCCCCCTTCTATTTACCATGAAGTGACAGGATCAGATGCTATGATCTTAGTTGTTTGTTTGTTTGTTTTTTATGTTGAGTTTCAAGCCAACTTTTTCAGTCCCCTCTTTCACCTTCATCAAGAGGTTCTTTAGTTCCTCTTCACTTTCTGCGATTAGAGTGGTATCATCTGCATATCTGAAGTTGATATTTCTCCCAGTAATCTTGATTCCAGCTTGTGATTCATCCAGCCCAGCATTTTGCATGATGTACTGTGCATATATGTTAAGGATGGTGGAGTATACAGCCTTGTCATACTCCTTTCCCAGTTGGGAACGAGCCATTCTATGCCTCGTTCTATCTGTTGCTTCTTGACCTGGGTACAAATTTCTCAGGAGACAGGTAAGGTGGTCTTGGTACTCCCATCTCTTTAAAAATTTTCCAGTTTATTGTGACCCATACACTAAAGTCAAAGGCTTTAGTGTAGTCAATGAAGCAGACACAGATGTTTTTCTGGAATTCCCTTGCTTTTTCTCTGATCCAACAGATGTTCACAATTTGATTTCTGGTTCCTCGGCCTCTTTGAAAGCCAGCTTGTACATCTGAAAGTTCTCCTTTCATTTACTGCTGAAGCCTAGTTTGAAGGATTTTGAGCATAACCTTGCTAGCATGTGAAATGAGCCCAATTGTATGGTAGTTTGAATATTCTTTGGTATTGCCCTTCTCTGGGATTGGAATGAAAACTGACCTTTTCCAATCCTATGGCCACTGCTGAGTTTTCCAAATTTGCTGGCATATTGAGTGCAGCACTTTCACAGCATCATCTTTTTAGGATGTGAAATAGCTCAGCTGGAATTTCATCACCTTCACTAGTTTTCGTAGTGATGCTTCCTAAGGCCCACTTGACTTCACACTCTAGGATGTCTGGCTCTAGGTGAGTGACTGCACCATCATGGTTGCTTGAGTCATTAAGACTTTTTTTGTGTAGTTCTTCTATGTATTCCTGCCACCTCTTTTTAATCTCTTCTGCTTCTGTTACCTCCTTACCATTTCTGTCTTTTATCCTGCCCATCCTTGCATGAAATGTTCCCTTGATATCTCCCATTGAAGCGATCTCTAGTCTTTCCCGTTCTATTGTTTTCCTCTATTTCTTTGCATTGTTCATTTAAGAAGGGTTTCTTATTTCCCCTCGCTATTCTTTGGAAGTTGGCATTCAGTTTGGTATCTTTCCCTTTCTTCCTTGCCTTTCACCTCTCTTCTTTTCTCAGCTATTTGTAAGGCCTCCTTAGACAACCACTTTGCCTTCTTGCATTTCTTTTTCTTTGGGATGATGAGGTCACTGCCTCCTGTAAAGTGCTACGAATCTCTGTCTGTAGTTCTTCAGGCACTGTCTACCAGATCTAATCCCTTGAATCTATTCATCACCTCTACCGTATAATCATAAGGGATTTGATTTAGGTCATACCTGAATGGCCTAGTGGTTTTCCCTACTTTCTTCAATTTAAGTCTGAATTTTGCAATAAGGAGCTCGTGATCTGAGCCACAATCAACTCCAGGTCTTGTTTTTGCTGACTCTCTAGAACTTCTTCACCTTTGGCTACAAAGAATATAATCAGTCTAATTTCGGTATTGACCATCTGGTGATGTGTATGTATGGAGTTGTTGTGTTGTTGGAAGAGGGTGTGTGCTATGACCAGTGGGTTCTCTTAACAAAACTCTGTTAGCCTTTGCCCTGGTTCATTTTATACTCCCAAGGCCAATCTTGCGTGTTACTTCAGGTATCTTGACTTCCTACTTTTGTATTCCAATCCCCTGTGATGAAAAGGACATCTTTTTTTGGTGTTAGTTCTGAAAGGTCTTATAGGTCTTCATAGAACTGGTCAACTTAAGCTTCTTCAGCATCAGTGGTTGGGGCATAGACTTGGATTACTGTGATGTTGAGTGGTTTGCCTTGGAAACAAACTGAGATGCTATATTTCATAAAATTACAGTACTTGAACAGCTTCATCTTTTAAGATTTTAAATAGCTCAACAGGAATTCCGTGACCTCCACTAGCTTTCTTCATAGTAATGCTTCCTAAGGCCCACTTGACTTCACAATCCAGCATGTTCATTCATAATATTTATTAAATGAATAAATGTATCACTAGTGGAAATGCCTACTAAAGTCTGTAGTTCTACACAGATGTTAGAAGTTGTGATAATCACTGCCAAAAAGTGGATAAGAATGTCAGGGATGGGGGTGTTACTAAATCCAAGTGTTGTTTCTAGAAGGTAAGGAGAGGTGAAAAGCGTGAAGTGCTTGTTGCTCTGATGGGATACGTTGTAAGAAGAATCAGATTTAGGAACTGGCTCAGGAAGTTGTTGGTTTTGACTTACAGACGTGATGGTGGAATGGTGGGAACAAAAGCCATGTTAAGTAGGTTGAGTATGTGCTGAGCAAGTGATAATGGTGTTTATAGGCAACTCTTCTGAGAAATCAGGTTAGGAAAGGGGATAATGGGAGAGGAAAGTAGGGTGGAGGGAGTTGTTAGCTGGGAGATTTGAACATCTGTCAGTGCTTTTGGGAAGGACACATAGATAAAAAACAGTTCTTGCCCAAACCCATTCTACTGGAATACCAATTATTACTAACTTGAACCTTGTTTTCCTATCCTTGGGATTTAGGTCACGGGAATATATATCATATATCTGAGAGTTTTATGGCATGTTATTATTATAATTTAATACATCCAGTAAATTATTAGTCCATTATAATTACAACAATATTTGTTTTGGAGATAGAGAAAAATTCAAGAATGCTCATAAATGCATCCCCCCTTAAGGCAAATATTTGAACCCTTAGTTGGTTTTCTGTCTTGGCTATTGCTGTGTATCTGCCTTTTAGCCCTTCTTGGGTTGAGAAATTAATACTTTGCACTATAAAGATATTTTGACTGTGATCATTTTCAGCTGTGACTTTTTTTTTTTACAAACATACTCTCCTTTTCACCTCTGATATTCTTAGACTTGAGTGAACTGTTTTTGACGCTCAAGAATTAAATCTCAGTGATTGAAAATACTTGTGAACATAATGTAACTTAAGAGTTTGGTAAAGTTGTTTTCTAGATATACTTGGACTGTTAAAAATGTAAGACACATTATTTTATTTTGTAAACTATGAGGCATTTTAGATGTTGAAGGACATTATATTGTGAGAAGCTTCCCTCCAACAATGGTGAATCAGTCTCAAGCCCTCTGGACCCATGGGTAAATGGATATGTATTTGAAGGGCATTCATATGCCAGAGCAAGGAGCATCCCAGGTGTTGCAGGGAAATATGATTTCATTTAAGGAAGAGTTGGGGGACTTCCTAGGTGGTCCACTGGCTAAGACTCCACACTCCCAATGCAGGGGGCCTGGGTTTGATCCCTGGTCAGGGAACTAGATCCCACATGCCACAACCAGGAGTTTGTATGCTCCAACTAAAGAAGATCCCATATGCCAAACTAAAGGATCTCACTGGTGCAACCAAATACGTAAAGTAAATGTTAAAAAAGAAAGAAGAAAGTTGGAAAGACAGTAACAAATTTGCTCAGGTTTCCTATGCAGCTCCTTCCGTTTAGCTGTATTTAAAGAATCACCATGTCATCTCGAGTTAACACATTAATCCCTTTATAAAAGGATTTTCAGGCACTCTCTGTGAATAAAAAGGGGATAGTGGTGATAAAGTTACAAGTTGCAGACTAATGAGGTAATTTTTTATTTTTGAAAACTCATATGGAATGTATAGTCTTTGAAAAATGTTGGAAGCATTTCAAAGTCATTTCTCTAAGGCATTTGCAGGGCCTCATACAAATTTACTACTAGAATAGTCTGGATACAGGCATTCAAACTGTGTAGTTCCCTTTAGGACCACACTTGCCAACTGTAGCTCCTGTGTTGAAAAATATTGATGATGGTAAACATCAATTCTCCACAGAATTGCTACTTGAAGAAATTAATACTTCCATTTTTAGAACTCTTTTTACTTTTGGTTTTTTCCCTTCAGACATTAGTTTTACATGGTGAAAAGTAATTTTACCCCTGCTGTCATCCTTTAATTTGTATCTCTGTATGTGTGAAATATTCTAAACATTTAAGAAGAGACAACAAGGATATTAGGAGGGATGTCTGGGCAGGGCAGTGTGAAGATGTCAGCCAATCCTCCCTACAAAAAACAAATATAAAACTAAAATGGTCTAAAACAACCGTCTAGGGGCTCTGGTAATCGACCAACGGCAGACAAGAAATTGAAAAATATTGATATTTGAAAAACCTCTAGAGGTACAGGTTAAGAACACTGACATCTGTAGCTTTCCTGCCTGCAGCTTCCCCACTCACCAGACCTCCCAGTGTCTCTAGTACCAATGAGCTATGGAAACCAGTGGTCCAAGGGGGTGAACTCAAGGACGGGGGCCGGGGGTGGGGGTGGAGGCTGCAAAAAATATGACTTTGTCACTCACAGGTGGTGAATGGGGAAGGAAACGTGTTGAAGACCCAGTGTTGCTAGCCTGAGGTTTCCCTTTACACAGGGCAAAGTGGCCCATCAGTAGGAATTTAATGGAGAGTCCCAGGAACTGAGGAAGCCATGGAAGGGCCCTGGCTGATGGGAACCAGGAGAGCCTGGTGGGAAGAAAAGCCTTAAGCCATCGTGAGACTGGCCTTTGAGAGTTTCTCAGTCCACACGCAGATCCACTGCCATGGATGGAAACAATTCGGGCTCGAGGAATTTAACGAGCACAGCCTCTACTGACCACTGAGCCATGGGGGAGCACCCTCTGGGAAGCCAGAGTAAAAAGAGGAAAACAGCAGTGCTTTTTTGGGCTCCGTGCTCTGTTGCATGTGGGATCTTAGTTCCCCAATTAGGGATTGAACCCTTGCCCCCTACATTGGAAGCACAGAGTCTTAACCACTGGATCACCAGGGAAGCTCCCCTAAAAGATAAAAATAATATAAAAACAGCAGAGCCATCAGCAGTTGCAATCTCTCCTGAGGGACATGGATTTCTCAGCTTAAATCCAATCAAGTTTTTAAAAATCAGAAAAATATCAGAATCATTAGCACAACAAGTATAATCTAAATTGTCCAGATTTCAGCCAAAAATTAGGAGTGAAGCAAAGAAGAAAGTGTGACCCATACATAGGAAAAAAGCAGTTAGGAGAAACTGTGTGGGTCTAAGTTTTGAATTTAGCCCACAAAAACTTGAAAGCAGTGATTGTAAATGCAAAAATTAAAGGAAAGTGTGTTTAAAGGATACAGAATAAATACTTGCATACTCATTACCCAGCTTTATCAAATCTTAACATTATGCCATATTTTCTAAAGAATTTTAAAAACTTTTTATTAACATTTTGGATGTAGACACAAAAGTAGAGAGAGAAGCATAATGAACTTGTATATCCATCACCAGCTTCAATGATTATCAATTCAAGATTGACTTTCAACTCTCATTTCACTTACTTCCCTTTTTCAGTTTGAAAGCATTTTCACATACCATGTCTTAAAACTGTAATAACTAAAGAGCCAGTCTTGCTCCTTTTAGTAGAACAATAGATGGTCAAATAATGTATGCCTCTCCTGTTCAAGAATTCTCTGGGAGTGTTGTTAAAATTTGACATTCCATCTGCATCCATAGAGAAGTTTCCACAGTCTCTCCTACTTTTGGTGTTAAAAGTCCATTCTTTTGTATAACATGGGGACATGATATAGTTGTATACATTTTTTATTTTATTTAGCAATTAAAAGCTGACAGCATAATAATATTCTCTCTAATTTGGGAAGGGGTTGATTTTACTGGTCTGGTAAATTCAAGAATCTAAGAGTCACTTGTTTTGTGTAGACCGTAAATAGGAAATGAGATAATTTGGACATCATTCTATTATAAAGTTATATTTAAAATATTAAGTTTGCCCCAAACCTCAATCCATTATGTGTCGGGAAGCAAACAGGCCCAAAGGAAACAGAGATGACAAATTAGCAGAACGCTATTAGCTATATTTTTTGTGTGTTGCTCTGGTGGGGCCCCATGGCAAAGAGTGTGCTTACCTAAAATCTTTTTGTAAAGATCTCATATTTTATACTTGGTTATATGTTAAAACCACAATCAGTTAAAACAAACCATGAGAAAAGTCCAAGTATTTTCACGATTTGCTGAATTTCCTGAGAATTTCAAGTATGTGCAAAAAATCCTGACATCCTCGAAAAGTTGGTTACATTAAAGTACACGAGACCACACGTATCAGGAGAAGAAATCTGGGAGCAAAAGTTCAGAACCCTGTGTTCCAGTCCCTATTCTGCTTCTAATGATATGAACTTGGGTAAAATTGGATCAATTCATCTCTCTGGGCCTTAGTTTTCATGTTTTTAAAATTAGGGGGTTACAGTCAACGAGTTATAAGGTTCAGGACTTGGTTCCCTCCTTGAGACAATGTTCTTTTTTAACATTCTCAAGACTGGTAGGGGTTAGTACTTGCACTGCTGACCAATCAGTGCCTCATGGGAAAGAGAAAGAGGGAGAGAGGAGGAGAGAGAGAAAGAACTAACCTTTTCTGAGAGCCTACTGTGCCTCGGCATCTGCTAGGTGCTTTATGAACACTATCTCCTTTACAGTACCGTGATATATTTTTGCTCCCTGCCCCTTTTTTTTTCATTGCCTGTGAGGCATGTGGGATCTGAGTTCACGACCAGGGAATCACCCGTGCCCCCTGCTTTGGAAGTGTTGGATCTTAACCACCGGGCCCATTTTACAGCTGACAACTTGAAGCTCAGCAAGGTTAAAAGCTTTAGCTTAGAGTCCTGTATTTGTCCAGCCTCTCCAGAGAAACAGAACCAATACTTTTAAAGGTCATTGTGTGTTTAACATAAGCATGTCAAGGAGGGCAGAAACCATGAAGGATGGGATGAAGTCATCTAAATACTTAAAAATGCAAAACGTTTTGCAAAAATATCATAAAGAAGATTAAAAGGCAAAAGACAAACTGAGGAAAATATTTGCACTACAACCTGTAGAGCATAATATGAGAACATGTGTCATTTTACTAGCAAACATAATATTGAGCTATTTCTATTAAGAAGAAAAAGAAACCACAAACCACCACTCTTCAAAGTGAAGTGAAGTGAAAGTTGTTCAGTCATGTCCGACTCTTTGCGACCCCATGGAATTTTCCAGGCCAGAATGCTGGAGTGGGTAGCCATTCCCCCCAAACCAAAAACCACCACTAGGGTGGAATCATTTTGATTTTTTTATTAGTTCATGGGAGTAAACTAATACGTGTCTGATAAGACAGGAGATGTGTCCACTAAGTCAGGAGTAGAAATGGATTGGGGGAAATACTCCACAAGTAGTTGAACATTTGGGTCTGCAGAGCAAGAGACAAGTCAGGGATGTGAGAGGAATTTATTTAGAGTTGTGTGTAAAATGCTGACAGTTTATGAGACCTAGGTCCTATAGTAGCTATGGGACCAGTGATCCCAGGACAAGAGGGTAGTAAGAAAGAGTAGAGAGGCTGGATCTAACTTTGTGGAACTCTTTGCTTATTAGGGAGGAGGAGATAAAAGGGGCTGTGTCTGGAGAAAGTGTAGTCAGGATCACATGAGGAAAACCAGGGTAACTTGGAGTCGTGGACACAAGAGAGAAGATGGGTCATCAACGGTCAAACACTTCAAAGTGAGACAGGAAAGGGGCACATCCTTTAAAAGAATGACATAGCCCAAGGACATGACATAAACTGATTAAAGCCAACTAGGTCCAAGATGGCGGGTGAGTTGTCTTTCACTAGACTTTGAGCCTCATTATAGCTCACTGTAACACATCAGCGTGCTCAATGACACACCCACAGGCACTCGGACTGTAGAGGTCAAAAAGTTCACTCCCGTGAACTAATAAAATTCCTGGAAATCCCCACCCCATCCCTCAAAACAGCTGGAATACTCATCCCACTCATTAGCCTATGTAATTACCCATCCCTATAAAACTTGACAACCCCATACCCTGGTGCTTCCTTTACCCTCTGAGATGCCCCACACTGTTTATGGAGTGTGTTTCCTCCGAGTAGACCTTCTTCGGCTTTACTGTGGCTCTTTCTTGAACTCTTTCCTCCCAGAAGCCAAGAACCTACACTCAGTGGCAGTCCCAGGGACTCAGACGTCACCTGGGAAGGGACCATTCTCTCATGCCCCATTCTCTTTCCTGCAACAAAAGAGACAAAGGAATATTAGAACGGAGTAAAGGTCATTGTTTCGGCCGTGAGATCACTAGGAGACTTAGGGAGCACCATTTGGGAGAATTGGTGGGACATGGTGAGATTTCAGAGGGTTAAGTCGGGCCTAGCTGGTGAGGAGGTGACTGACTGAGAAGTCTGCTGGAGGGAGGAGGAGAGCGGAAGCCACTGGGGCATCAGAACAACAACTTCCCGCCTCCCAGGGTAGGAGGACCTGTGGAGTGGAGCTGCTGCCCGATGCTATTCTTCAACACTGGCTGTCATTTTAGTTTTTGTGCTGTTTGGGGCCAAGTTTGGACAATATGAGAAGAAAAGACTATATTGGTGCTAAGAAAATAGAAACAGATTGTAATGATAGAAGAGCCCCGGGAGTTCCGAGGTGTTCCTGAGGAGCTAGGGTGAAGGGTAGGAACCAGCTGTATAAGAGCAAAGTCAGGGGAAGCAAGGCTTGGTCAGCAGGAGCCAATGTTGGTTCTAGAACCATCTGGCTTGATTTTGGCTTGAGTCTGGACTCTTTAGTGTCTGTGTGGCTCTGATCTCTCTGGGTTTGTTTTTCCTTCTGCAAAAAGAAGAGTTTTCCTATTTGACAGAGTTATTGTGGGAGTCAAAGGAGAGGGTGTGTGGAGAGCCTAGCACAACAGTGGACATTTAATATTACCCCCTTCTCCACTTTGAATTTGTTTCTATAAAGACATTGCAATGTAGTTATTTTTTGACAGTGAAAAAATAAACAATTTAGTATTAATCATCAAAATCTATCATTGTCTAATTTTGTGAATCCCCAGCCACCAATTTGAAGCATTATCTTTTTTCAAAAAAAAAAAAACACCTTTTTTTGATGTGGACTGTTTTTAAAGTCTATATTGAATTTGTTACAATATATTGTTTCTGTTTTACTTTTTGTGGTCATGAAGCATGTGGGATCTTATCTCCCTGACCAGGGATCGAACCTGCACCCCCTGCACTGGAAGGTGAAGTCTTAACCACTGGACTGCCAGGAAAATCCTAAAGTATTATCTTAAAAAAAAAAAAAAAAAGTCCATCTGTCTTCCAACCCATGGCCTTGTGAACAAATTGAGCTCCACTGGAGCCAGGAAAGTTCCATTCAGCAGGTGATAACCATTTACATTTATACTACAGTTTACATGTTGTATGCTGTTCTGTAGTTATGATGTATTTGATTCTGATGATGGGAGGTGGGGCAGAGGTTCAGATCCTTATTTTGTAATGAAAAACCAAAAACAAAGAACTCTTAGGAAAAGAAGTTCTGAGAAACCGACCACAATCACTTGGCAGTTCATGCTCAACAAATCTCATTTTCTTTTTTAAAATAGAATTGCTAAATCAGGAAATGTGATTTTAAAAAAGTGAATTTTGATGTTAGCAGGACATCTGACAAAGTCTCTCACCCAGTCTCTGTGGACAGGTTGCAGAAATGTAAGCTGAGTGAGAGGAGTTGGTGGCACCCCAAAGTAGACAATCAGCAGTGGCCCCAAAATGTTGACAAAATAAGTGGATCTGTGCCAACCTGGACTGAGGGCTTCACTCCAGCACCTGTCCCAGTAAATTTTTCATTGATAATTCTGATAAAGTTACGACAGTCAAGATCAACATATCTGTAGTTGTTAAAGCTGAGAGTGATACTTAATACTTTAGACAGGAGAAGTCATCTTGAAAAAAGATCCTGAACAATGGATGAAAACTTAATAGAGATGTGTGCAGAGCTTGTCTCCCTTAAAAAAAATTAGCAACCCAAGTGTGGGATGGAGGAGACGGTGTTGAACAGTCTGTGGACTGCAGGTTATTTCACTGGTGCAAGTTCAGTGCGAACCAAGAGGCGATGCAGCCCAGGGAGGAGACAGACTCAGCTGCTGCAGGGTCATGTGACATGGGCAGGGTTGGTGGGGAGGGTGTTGTTCAGCCTGGGGAAGAAGATACCAGTAGGGGCAAGGGGCAGAACTGTTTTCACGAAAAGGAAGTTGATTACATAGAAGAGGGAATAGCCCATGGCTGCAGAGGGAAGAATTATTAATAGAATCCATGGAAGATAGTAACCCATTGCTGTTGTTCAGTCTTTCGACTCTTTGCAACCCTGAACTGCAGCACACCCGGCTTCCCTGTCCTTCACTATCTCCTAGAGTTTGCTCAAACTCATGTCCACTGAGTTGGTGATGCCATCCAACCATCTTGTCCTCTGCCACGCCCTTTTCTCCCTGCCCTCAGTCTTTCCCAGCATCAGGGTCTTTTCCAGATTTGGGTTCAATGCAAGACAGAACTTTCTAGCAATTTGACCTGTTCAACAGTGAGTGGGGCTGTTTCACCCATGGAAGTGGATAATCTACTAGTTATTAAAGGTATTTTGGAGAGCAGTGTGTATGGGTGGGAATTTAGATACAGTGACATCATGAGGGTAAAGGGCTTCCCTCGTCACTTAGTCCGTAAAGAATCTGCCTGCAGTGAAGGAGACCCAGGTTCAATCCCTGGGTTGGGAAGATCCCCTGGAGAAGGAAATGGCAACCCACTCCAGTATTCTTGCCTGGAAAATCCCATGGACAGAGGAGTCTGGTGGGCTGCCGTCCATGGGGTCACAAAGAGTAGGGCACAATTGAGTGACTAACTCTTTCTTTCATTCCCACAGCCACCGAGACATAAATAGTATCTCCATTTTACAGGTGAGGAAACTGAGATGTTAAGTGACTTGTCCAAGGTCACCCATCAGATAATCGGCAAAAATCAAGACTCAGACTTTCATTGGAATGCTTATTCTCTCCTCTATTCCAATCCCACAGTTTTAAGGCGGGAAGGATCTCTGGTCCAAGATGGATCTCTGGGCGGTTTTGCCTTCAAGACTCCTTTTGCTCATGTAGAAAGCAGTCATATTGATTTCCTCTCTTTCCTTATCCTTCAGAAGGGTTGACAATATAACTGAAGTGATGGACTAAGTCATTTAAACCTCTTTCTACCCCACCAAAGAGCTCTACACAAATACCGTATACTATTAAATTAGCCTCATATTTTAAATAGGTGCAATATGGTACATGGTACACAATTCAAATTATAGCAAAAGGTAAGCAGGAAAGGGCTAATTCTTCTCTTATATCTCCTTCCCATCTGCCTACACAATTTCCTTCCTAGGAGACAAAAAACGCTAACAGTTCTTCCCATATCCTTCTAGAGTAGTCTTTTCTATACATATGCAAGCTAGAACTTGTGCCTATACATTTTTCTCAAATGGTGACATGCTTTACACACAGTTCTACAATGTATTGATATATTTATTAATATATTAGTTTGATCTATGTGAAATTACTGATACTCTTCCATTTTGATCTACAAAATTTATTAGAAACCTTTCATTATTAGTCCATAATGACTCACAGTTCCATAAGGAACTGTTTCAGTCTTTTTCTTTTTTTAAATAAAGTGCAACATACATAAGACTTCACAGATCTTTTTTTCTTTTCTTTTTTAATATTAATGAACCTTACAAATCAAAGATTTCACAAATCTTAAGTGTACGCACTCCTGTGGAGCCAGCATCTAGACGACTAATTAAAATATTACCAGCGTGGAGTAGTTCCCTTGTGCCCGCTCCCAGTTACTACCTTATTTTGAATTCCATGTTAAAGTTGTCATCTAGTATGTACTATTATATGTCCACTTTTTTCTATTGGTTTCTATTTTTTCTATCGGTTGCACGTTATTTAACCCTATTGATACCTAATTGATTGATGATATGTCTCTTTATACTTTTTGCTATTCCAAGCAATGAACAACCTTGTAAATATATTTTAAAAATACTTTACTATGGGAAATGTCCAACACATATAAAGTAAATAGAGTAGTATAATGGACACTCAGCTTCAACAACCATCAACATTTTGCCTTTCTTGTCAAATGTATTTTCATGAGGAGGACTCCATTTACTAACCGAAAAAAAGCCCTTTAAAAAGGCTAAGTATGCAGTCTTTGGAGTCTCAGTGGTATCAATAGCTGTGTTATCATGGGGAGTAAACTAACCTCTCTTAACCGCCTCCAACACAGTGGAGATAATAGTTCCTATGCACAGACTTATAAAGAGAAAAAAGAATCTCATCAGTGCTTTCTCAGCTGGAGGTAGGGCTGTGTTGAGGGGCCCAAGGGAAGATGCAGGTGGGGAAGGAGGGGCTTGGACTACTACCAATCCATTTTCATCTTTTAAAGTATAGAGACTGAGACTTCCCTGGTGGTCCAGTGGTTGAGACTCCATGCTACCAATGCAGGGGATTCAAATTCTATCCCTGATTGGGGAACTAAGATCCCACATGCCATATGGTACGGCAAAAGAAAGAAAAGAAAATAATAGGGTCTTTAGTAAAATTTCATTTGATAAAAAAGGATCTAGTGCTTAAAAAGGAATTCCCAGGTGGCATAGTTGGTAAAGAACCCGCCTGCCAATGCAGGAGACATAAGACATGCAGTTCGATTCCTGGGTCATGAAGATCCCCTGGAGGAAGAAATGGCAACCCACTCCAGTATTCTTGCCTGGGGAATCTCATGGACAGAGGAATGGGGTTGAAAAAGAGTCGGACACAACTGAGGGCACAGATCCACAGACAATGCTTAAAAAAACAAAGGAAAAGAAAGAAAAAGAAATAGTATGAAACCACCAATGTAACCAATGTAAAGGACTCAGAGTAGTGCTTTTATTATTATTATTGGCCGTCATTCTGCTTTACCCTGACTTTCTCTTCAAATCACCTGGTTACTTGTTAAAATCACTTTCAAGCCAAGGGACACCTTTTTTCAATTAAAAATGTTTTCCCAGATTTATTGAGATGTACTTGATATACAACGCTGTGTACCTTTAAGGTGTCCAAATCATTGATTTGGTACAGGGACAAATTTTGATTCAAGCAAGAACATGGCCCTGAGAATCCCAGGATGAGGCCGGGCCTGAGCGTGTCCTCTCCGGTCTGCATTGCACAAGCTGACGTCTGGAGTTCGTGTCAGCCAGTTTCCATCCTCCTCCTCTCTCCCACTCCCTCAAGCTCCCCACCCCTTCTGGAAAATCGTTGAGTCTCCCGCGGCTTACCCCAAGCCTCTGCTTCGATGGGTCTGGTTTCCCAATAAATCAAAAGACTCTAGTCCCTGTCGCTGTTTGTCACGAGTTCGAGTCAGTCTTTTCCCAGGGTGGGAGTCACTTTCCCGGGTGTCCCGACGGCTCGGCGAAGTGCTGATGCTCTAGATCGTCGCCCCCGCCTCGGCCCACGACTGCCCAGCCACGGGGACCTCCTCCCCGGGTGGGAAGTAAAGGGTCAACGGGCCCTCCCAGCCACCCGCCCACCCAGCGCCCCGCACCCCACCCTCCTGCACTTGCCCGCCAATCGCCTCCATAGAGATGCTGGGAGCCCAAGCGAGGGCGACTGCTCCGCCGGGAAAGGGCTCTCCTCCCAGCGCTGAGCACTTGGTCCTGGCAGACGCCCCAAGATTGTTGTGAGGAGTCTAGCCAGTTGGTGAGCGCTGTAATCTGAACCAGCTGTGTCCAGACTGAGGCCCCATTTGCATTGTTTAACATACTTAGAAAATGAAGTGTTCATTTTTAACATTCCTCCTCCAATTGGTTTAATGCTGAATTACTGAAGAGGGCTAAGCAAAACCAGGTGCTTTCTCTGTAGGCTCTCCAGTGGCTCGGAGGACCCAGGCTCTCCCCTTGTTCCTCTCCACGCCTCGGCTCGGCCCCCCTGGAATAAAAGTCTCGGCGAGCCCCACAGGCCCAGAGGAGGCCGAAGTTCAGGAACTGCTCCTCCGGGGTCCCGCGGGCGCTGAGAGCTCTTCCTCTTTTTCCCCACCAGCTGCTTCTCCTGCCCACGCATCTTGGACATGCCAGGATTCAAAAGGTACGTTCTCTGCTCCGGACTTTTTTTTTCCCTCCAGGGTCTGGAAACCTTACTCAAAACTCGATGGGTGGAAAATGGCTATGGCCGTGATTCAGGCTGTGTCAGGATATTGGAAAAGGCATTAGCTAGTGATGCAATGATATTGTTAATTATAAAAAGCTGCGCCTCTGTAATTTCCATCTTGAAGTCTTCTTTTGGGAGTGGGTATTTTATAAGACAGTTTCAGAAGCCAGCATCCGACAGAGCACAGCAAAAATCTCAGAGCTTGGTTTTCCTCTTTCTTTTCCGAAAGGGCCGCAGATTTGTGTGCCGTTTTTTTTTGTTCTTTTTTTAATTTAAAAAAAGAAAAAAAATTTTTTTCTTAATTTGAGAGATCAGTTTCTAGTTCACTAGCAGTTATTTTGCTGCATCGGCTGTTGGACCAGCGAACAAGCTAGCTGCACCTCCCAGGGCTGGATTTGCTCTATGTCTGTGTGGGATTCACAAAGGGCATGCGACCCAGAAGTCTCGAGCCAATGAAAAGTGGGGACTGCAGACAGAAACGCATGTAAGCAAACATTTTGATATTCTTTAAGGAAACTGCAGTTCCAGTCAAGTGATCCTTCAAACTTGAAGAACTTTATCTGGATTACATCTGCAGTTTTTATCCAGGGAACTCTTGAGAACGTAACTTCTTTAGACAGATTTTGTGTGTGTGTGTGTGTGTGTGTGTGTGTGTGCTGAAAATGGAGCTGTAATCCTGTCATCCTGGATCGGGGACCAGAATTTCTCTGACAGACAGTCCTGAGATTTGAGATCTGGTTGGTCCCTCTTGGTTTTCCTCCCAGTTGAGGATGGAACACAAAATAGGTGGACCCACCTGTTTTTGAAAGTCCCGGGGACCAGTTATGAACATCAGAGGATCCCCAGGGTTCCTGTAGTTAATTTATCTTGGAGTTTTCTGGAGTTTTTCATGACAAACGTAACTGTTTGTGACACTGTCAGAGCAGGGATGCTTGGATGTTATTTCATTTTTGGAAAACTGTCTCATTTAGCCTGGAGCTTACTTGGCCCCCAGGCCCCAGCTGGGGCTCTTCCAGGAGGCTGGGCTTGGGGCGGGATCTCTCAGGGGAGACCTGTCCTGGGACTGCCCTCTGGCCAAAGGGAGCGGGGGAGTCAGGGGTAGGGGAGACGTGGGGTTAGCATGCCTTTTCTACTAGGTCTTGAAGTCTACTATGTGCAGTCAGCCTGTTCTGTCTCCAACAAAAATGAGACAGGGTTTTATAACCAACCGAAAGGAAACTTCATGTGAAGAAACAGGAAAACATTGAAATTCATAATATACAGCCTGGAAAATAAATTTGTTATTGTTCTTTCATTCCTTCCAGATATAAATCTGGCCTTTGCAAATATCAAAAAGCCCTGGGATTTGGCTCTGCACTTTATAAGGTCAGAGCTGTCTCCGGCGTTCTAGAACCTGTCTCGTGCAGGCGCTGAGATGAAACGAAAGCTTGTGGACTCTTAGGGTCATTATTCTTCAGGTCGAGGATTAGATGAAGGGAGTGGGCTTGCCTCTCCTAGCACCACATCAGGGTCCTGTTTCCTCTGAACCTCACCTTAATTCTGGGGCTCTCCAAGTAGCCCAGCGTTGCTCGTTCCTATGAACCTTGTGTCATGGATTGAGTGAGCTTTGTAGTCTTTTGAACTCTCTTTTTCTAAAGGGAGGGATTGTAAAGTGAAGGTGTATATTGATCGTAACAGGTCACTAAATTCAAACAGGTCCCAGGTCCACTGCTTTACTGAAGAAGCCTTTGAGGTCACCTCCTCCAGGAAGTCTTCCCTGACCTTCTCTAGCCCCAGCCTGGCTCTCCTGGTGCTCATTGGGTGTTTCTATCCATGCCCTAACCAAAGTGTCTAGACGTTATTGTTTCAGATGGCCCCTCAACCCGCTCTCCAGAGCAGCGTCTGTGTCAGTTTTGTAGTTTTTCTGCCTGCAAGTAGTAGTTGCTCAGATAAACCCTCTATTGAACTCAGTAATAATAGCACCAAATAAAGCTCTGTATTTGCATAGATTATTTTAAAAACCATTTTAACGATTTTTAAGTGTCCAGTTCAATAGTGTTAAGTACATTCACACTGTTGTGCAATCAATCTCCAGAACTCTTTCCATCTTGCAAAACTGAAATTCTATACCCACAAACAACAACTCCCTAATCCCTCCTCCCTCCAGCCCCTGACGCCCACCATTCTGCTTTCTGTCTATGATTTTGATTGCTCTCGGTCCCTCATATAAATGGAATCAAACAGTATTTGTCTGTCTGTGATTGGCTTGTTTCACCTAGCATAAGATCCTTGAGATTCATCCGTATTGTAGCACTTGTCAGAATTCCTTTTTAAGGCTGATAGTATTCCATTTATGTGTGTAACACACTGTTTATTCATCTGGTGATGGACACTTGGGTTGCTTCCACCTTTTGGCTGTTGTGAATAATGCTGCTGTGAACAGGGGTGTACAAAAGTCTCTTTGAGCTTGTGTTTTCAGTTCTTTTGTGTGTATACCCAGATGTGGGATTGCTGGATCATATAGTGTTCCATTTTTAATTTTTTGAGGAACATCTAGACTGCTTTCCATAGTGGTTGCATCAGCATACCTTCTCAGCAACAGTGCACAAGTGCTCTAGTTTCTCCACAGCCTTACTAGCTTTGAGCTTTTTTGGCTATAGCCACCTGATGGATATAAAGTGGATGCACAGTTTCTTGGCACCTCCTTCTAAGTGTCCACTGTGTTCCTTTTTCTTGGGGCTGCCTGGGTCCCCATGTCCTGTCCTCCATCTGGGTCTGTGTGAGGTGCACTCTGGAGCATGTGTGTTCCCTGTGACACCTCCATTCCGGGGAACTCACATGCTTCACATTTGTACTTTCATCATCCGGGGGCACATCGGCTCCTTCACGCTGTAGTCATTTCAGAGTGAAGATGTTCAAAACTCAGGCAAGTCCGCTTGGGTCAGGAGTGAAGGTCAAGCAGTGGTGAATACATTATTAATACCACAGTGGTGGGTGTTAGGTTTGTTCTTTGAAGCAGTCAAACTGTTTATTTTTAAAGTGAAGTGAGAGTTGCTCAGTTGTGTCCAACTCTTTGCAACCCCATGGACTATATAGTCCATGGAATTCTCCAGGCCAGAATACTGGAGTGGGTAGCCTTTCCCTTCTCTAGGGGATCTTCCCAACCCAGGGACCGAACCCAGGTCTCCTGCATTGCAGGTGGATTCTTTACCAGCTGAGCCACAAGGGAAGCCCAAGAATACTGGAGTGGGTAGCCTATTCCTTCTCCAGCAGATCTTCCCGACCCAGGTATCAAACTGGGGTCTCCTGCATTGCAGGAAAATTCTTTACCAACTGAGCTATCAGGGAAGCCCTGATTTTTTTTTGTTTTTAATGCCACCTGAAGTCATACACTGTGGCAAACAAACAAAAAAACCCAGGGTCCTAGTGTATAGCACAGGGAGCTCTATTCAATATCTGGTGATAAACTATAATCGAAAAGAATATGAAAAAGAACATATGTATATAATTGAATCACTTTGCTATGCAGCAGAAATTAACACAATGTTGTAAATCAATCATGTCATTAAAATTTTTTTCAATTATTTAAAAAATGCCATCTAACACATTATGTTGTGTTGATATGTTGATATGAAACCAGTGGAAGGGGCGTAGTTCTCTTCCGGATGGTTGGGACATCTGGCATGTCCCCGGCTACTCGAGCACGCCCCTCACCCTCCAAATACAAGCACAAGGTGGGGTCACCATTGTAAACACACGGGCAACACAAGATGCAGATATAACCCCAGACCCGGGTGCTGGAAGTGTCTTGGGCGTTTACGTCAACTTCTTACTTCCCACAGGATACTCACCGTGACCATTCTGGCTCTCTGTCTTCCAACTCCTGGGAATGCACAGGTAAGATTTTTATTTTGTTACTTGTCGTGAAGTATGTTAAAAAACAGGCTGAGGGTGTCCAGCCATGCATTTTAGAATCCTAGGATCGTGTCGTTTACCTGAGCCTAGCTCTTCATTGTACAGAGGTTAAGGCTGGGGCTCAGGGAAGCTGAGACTTGCCCCAGCTGGTGCAGTTTGTAAGTGGCAGGGCTGGGACCTTGGTGTCCTGATTTGCCATCCAAGGCTCTTATAATCAGATCATGCTGCCTCATTTGTGTTCGTTGGGTAAGTGCTAAAAACTCAAGCCTGTTCTAGTGTTTCTGGGCAGTGGTGCCTCTCTATTCTCCCGTGTTGCCCGTGTGTGTGTATGTGTCCTGACTGGAGGAGGTGGGCAGAGGAAGGGTGACTCAGCTCCCAACCAGTGAAGACCCGGCTGTGGCCCAGACCCCTGGGAAGAGTGTGAAGGGGGTCTTAAGCTCCTGCGGGGCTATGTGGAGAAGCCTGCAGTATCCCTGACTTTACAGAAGTGATGTTTGTGTCAGCTCTTGAGAAATGTGGCAGATCCCTCCTAAGGAGCTCAGGGCAGCCTTTCTGCATCTCCAGCTCAGAAATGAGAGAAGCCCCACCTCTGAGCAGGGCTGAGGGGCCACGTAGTCAAATGGAAATGCACATGCATGTACATGAACATATAGAAGTCAGGACAAAATCACCAACACAGCCCCTCCAACTGTTGGTTTCAGCTGTGTACACCAGAGCCCTGAAACAGGACCAACCAAACACTCAATGCTCTCCCAAACTTTCAGGGTCTAGGAAGGAGATCTTTGAATTTTAATTCACATTTGTTTTGATCACATCCTTTAAATGTTTTTTCAAAATTAAGAATTTTGAAATAGATTTCATTGGTGGTGGAAAGAATCTTGAGAAAAGTAGCAAAGATTTAATTTTTTGATGTGGGCCATTTTTTTAGTCTTTATTGGATTTGTTATAGTATTGTTTCTGTTTTACGTTTCATTTTTTTCGGCCACAAGGCATATGGGAACTTGGCTCCCTGACCAGGAAATAAACCCACACCACCTGCCTTGGAAGGCAAAGCCCCAACCACTGGACCACCAGGGAAGTCCCACCAAAGACTTTTAGGCCTTGGAAAGGTCTTGACATTCTCCATTATAGCTCTGTGGTGACAGTTGGCATCTAGATCCAGAGAGGGCCGTGTTTATAATATAGTGTTTATTGCATTATAGGCATGTTAGGCACATTAACAATTTAGTCCTTACAACCACTCAGATGTAAGTACTATCATCCCCATTTTACAGATGAGAAAACCGAGGCATAGAAAAGTTATGCAGTGAGTGGGGGCTGGAGTGAGAGTTGGAAGCCAGTCAGTAGACTTGAACCCACACCTGCACTTAGCAAACGAAGGTTGAGACTTACCACATATACTGGTTTTCTGAACTTTATGGCACAGCCTCCTGGCTCATTCATTCCATTTCTTTTGCCCCAAGGCCCTAAGATACCTGAATCCACTCCCAGGAATGCAGCTGAATCTACCATCTCCACATATCAACCCATAGCTCAGGGAAGTTTAACTCCCCCCAAACCATAGGGAAAGCCAGGCAAAACCACACCTCCTTGACTTATTCCTGTAACATGTCAGCTCTAGAGGTTGATTGTTGAGCCCATGAGATTTTTCTAAATGCATCAAGTTGTAACTCAAGTTGTATGGGAAGCCTGCAACCCTCGGGGGCTGTTGAGACCTGGCTATCTCTGGAAGCATCTTTGTGTAATTGTCTTCCTGAGGTTAAAACGGAAGAACTTCCCCAATTCTGTTTCTCTTAGAAAACTGACTACATCACTGTGTAGATTTATTTTATACACAGACCCTGTAATCAGGTACAAGATTTCAGAGGGGCCAAAGAACTCATGCTGGGCACTGGAAAGGAGTTAAATAGCCCCCAAAGAAAGAGAGTAGTTGACCTTAAAGCAATAATATTCTCTCCCAGGAAGGGGTGAGTACAGGGCAAGCCTCGCTGGGCACATCAGATGTGATTAGTATTGCTCTTCAGAACTAGAGCAGGAAAAGGCCCCAGTAACCATTTGCTAAAACTGGGCATTTTGATACAATGATGCGGGAGTTTAAAAAGTGATGCTAGGTGTAAAATGATTGTAAAAAAAATACCTAAGTTATAACACAGATGTTGGTGTTACAAATGCCTTGTTTCTTTACCCATTTCCTGTACTTTCTGTGATGCAGTTAGAATGCTTCTGTAGTAAAAAAAAAAAAAAAGTAAGTAAAATGACCTCTCCTTTTTCTCTTCCTTCCTGCAGCAACAGTGTACTAACGGCTTTGACCTGGACCGCTCGTCAGGACAGTGTTTAGGTATGAGGCCCTGAAGGTCCTTCGCAGGGCGGGGGTGCAGCCACAGCGCCATCGCAGGGCCGTTTCTCTCTCAGCTGGTGTTCAGTATTGTCAAGTCTGTACCAGCCTTGCCCACAGAAATGGGCAGAAACAGTGCCACGGGATGGTTGAAATCAATGAACTCTTCCGCTGGTCACCTTCTTTGTGCCCAGCACTGGTAAGCCCTGTGCGACAGGGCGAAGATGAGGAAGGCTTGATCGCCGCCATCAAGGAGCTCCCCATCTGCGTCAGTTTCCTAGGACTGCCTTCACAAATTGCCACAAACTTAGGGGCTTACACAGTACAACTATATGATCTTATAGATGTACAGGTCAGAAGCCTGATGGGGGTTCTACCAGGCTAACACTGAAGTGTTGGCAGGGCCTTGTTCCTTTCTGGAGACTGGAGGGAAGAATCCATTTTCTTGCTCATGATGGTGCTGGCAGAATTCAGTTTCTTTTTTCTTGTATTTTGATTGCGATATAATTGACATACGATAGCGTCCAAGTTTAAGGTGTACAGTGTGTTGACTCGATCCACTTATGTATTCCAGTGTGATGACCATCATAGCTTAGAGCTCACACCTCCCTCCTGTCACATAATTACCTTTTTTTTTTTTGTGGTGAGAACATTCAGGATTTATTTTCAGCATTTTTCAAGTATACAATAGGTATTGTTCATAATACTCACAATACTGTGCATTAGTTCCTTAGAACTTATCTTCTAGCTGGAAGTTTGTACCATTTTACATCTCCTCATCTCTCCCACCCCCAAGCCCCTGATGACAACCATTCTACTCTCTGTTTCTTTAAGTTTGGCTTTTCTGGATTCTACATATGTGATATCTTGTAGCATTTGTCTTTCTCTGTTTGCCTAAACTCATAAATTCTGTTTGCATAATGCCCTCAAGGTTTATCCATGTTGTTGCAAATGGCAGCTTTTCCTTCTTCCTCATGACTGAATAATAGTCATATGATTATTATTAATATTATATTATTCATATGATGATGATATTAATTGATAATAATATCACATCTATCATTATGAACTTTATCCATTGATGTGCATTTTGGGTATTTCCATAATTTGGCTAGCCTGAATAAATGCTTCAATCAACATAGCAGTATAGATATCTCTTTAAGATTCTATTTTCATTTCCTTTGGATATATACCCCAAATTGGAATTGCTGGATTGTATGGTATTTCTAGTTCTAACTTTTGGAGGGACCTCCACACTGTATTCCGTAGTGGCTACACTGATTTACATTCCACAGAATTCAGTTTCTCGCGGTTGTAGGACTGATGGCCCTGTTTCCTTGCTGGCTGTCAGCTGAAGGCCTTTCTCAGTTTCTAGAGGCCACCTTCTTCCTTGGCCTCTTCCTTGGTCTTCCGCCTGCAGAGCCAACAAGTTAAGTCCCTCACATGTTTCTAATCACATCTTTTTCTGTTGCCTCATCTCGCTGACCAATCCTTCGCCTCTTCTTCCACTTTTAAGGATTTGTATGATTTCCCTGGGCCCACCCAGATAATCCCAGATAATCCTCTCATCTCAAGGTCTTCTGATTAGCTTTAAATCCATTCTGTGAGTGCATGCATGCTCAGTCACTCAGTTGTGTCTGACTCCTTGGAATTGCAGCTCTGTGGACTGTAGCCCTCCAGGTTCCTCTATCCATGGAATTTTCCAGGCAAGAATACTGGAATAGATTGCCATTTCCTCCTCCAGGGGATCCTTACGACCCAGGGATTGCACCCACATCTTCTGCATCTCCTGCATTAACAGGCAGATTCTTTTACCATTGAGCCACCTGGGAAACCCTTAAATTCACTCCATCCATGCCTAATTCCTCTTTGTCTTGTAACCTAATGCAGTCACAGGTTCCAAGTAAGTGAGTGAAATTTGCTCAGTTGTGTCTGACTCTTTGCAACCCCATGGACTGTACAGTCCATGGAATTCTCTAGACCAGAATACTGGAGTGGGTAGCCTTTCCCTTCTCCAGGTTATCTTCCCAACCCAGGGATCAAACCCAGGTCTCCTGAATTGCAGGCAGATTCTTTACCAGCTGAGCCAGCAGCAGGGATGCAGGTTCCAAGGAGGACAATTTAGGGCTCTTCTCCTAGCACGCCATCTAGTGGGGGTGGTAGACCTAGGCGGAGTGAGCTGTACAGAGTGGAATAAAGTCATTGCCAAGATGAGGTGATGTCCCCTCGAGAAGTAAGGGAGAGAGTGATGCCTTCTGTCTGAGGTCAATAAAGAAAGCCTTCATGGAGGTCACATTTGAGTTGGGTGTTGAAGGATGAATAAGATCCCGAGAAATAGCATCCCAAGTGGTAAGAACAGCATCAGCAAAGACCAGGAAGGCAATCGAGTATAGAATAGTGTGCTGTGGATGAAGCATAGAGTTGGGTGTTGAAGGATGAATAAGATCCTGAGAAATAGCATCCCAAGTGGTAGGAACAGCATCAGCAAAGACCAGAGAGACAATCAGAGTATAGAATAGCGTGCTGTGGACGAAGCATAGAGTATAGAAAAAGAATACGGCTCCCATCTTGGGAATATATTTACCTTTTAAATTATATTTGATTTAGGCCAAATCATTTGTAATCTCTGAGCTTAGGGTTGAAAAGAATGATGGGTAGTGAGGAACAAAACCATGACTTGGAAGCTCCAGGCTCCTGCTTTGACTCAAGGTGAAGGGGCGTGAGGATGTGCCAGTGGATGCAGAGAAGGATGACAGCCGTCTTCCCTGGCCCCCCAGTTTTAATGATGACTTCAGGCTTACAGCTAGAAAATGGAGCTCCTTGTTTCCCTTTGCTGAGGGGGGAGTTGGCACGAGTCTCTCGGAGGAGGTGGCGGGGTGAGCTGTCAGGATTCAGGGCCCTCTCCCCCAGCCTCTGGTCCCACGGAGAACAGACCCCCCAAGGTTGGTGAGAGGGTCAGGTCAGCTGCTCCTGCTGGCAACCCAGTCCAGGCCTCCTCTGTTCCCCGCCCAGCAAGGCTGATTTTCTAGAGAACTTACCCCCACCCCCAAACCCCACCCCCAACTCTAGACACAACAGACTGAGCACCAGCCTGGCTGGAAGCGGGCCCTGTTTGTTGGCACCGTGTGAGCTGACTCTCAAGTAAGTCTCCACTTTCCTAACAAGTAACTCACTCTTGGCCAAGCCTTGTCTTTCTGGACACAAGGGACTTTTTCTCCCTGCCTAGCTGTTATTTGGAATAGAATTGAGTACAATGATGAGAACCATCCCAGTGTTTCCTGAGTGTCGTATGGACACACAAGAGTACCTGAGATGCTTTTGGGTGATACATCCACAGAAAAACACTCTTTATTTTAATAGTTTTATATTTTATTTTTACTCTTACCTTCTATTTTTCACAATTGATAGTGTTTTTTTTCATTTGCTATCATCATGTAAGATGAAAAAAATATGCACACTTGGGTTTACAATGTGGATTCATTTAGAGAAAAGTGTTAAGCATGTGGGGCTTCCCTGATGACTCAGTCAGTAAGGAATCTGCCTGCAGTGTGGGAGATGCAGGAGATGTGGGTTCGATCCCTGGGTGGGGAAGATGCCCTGGAGGAGGAAATGGCAACCCACTCTGGTATTCTTGCCTGGGACATCCCATGGACGGAGGAGCCTGGTGGTTTACAGTCCATGGGGTTGCAAAGAGTTGGACAGGACCGAACACATGATGGATTGGTTAATTGGATCAAGCATGTGACAGTCCAGGGTAGCGGGTATTTGATGACTTGTCAATTTGATTCAGTTCAGCTAATATTTGGGTAGTACCAGATGGTGATGGGCCAGGCACTGCCCTACGTATTTGGGAGCAGATGCTGGTAAATCATGGTTGGGGTCCTTCCTGGTGCTGTCAGCACAGAGCTCTGCTTCAGTTTGCACCATGTGGCTGAGGGGCTGCTAACACCTTTCCTTTCTGTGGCCTTGCAGATGTTGATGAATGCCGGACCATCCCTGAGGCCTGCCGAGGAGACATGATGTGTGTCAACCAAAACGGCGGGTATTTGTGCATCCCCCGAACGAACCCCGTGTACCGAGGGCCCTACTCCAACCCCTACTCCAACCCCTACTCAGCTTCTTACCCAGCAGCTGCACCCCCGCTGTCAGCTCCAAACTACCCCACCATCTCCAGGCCTCTCATATGCCGCTTTGGATACCAGATGGATGAAAGCAACCAGTGTGTGGGTGAGTAGCCCAGCATCCTAGGCTTCCTCTAGGCTGGCAAAGCCACGCTCCTGTCCAGCAGGTCCAGCCCAAGGTCGTCTCCAGAAAGCCACTTTGTCTTCGCTTTATTTTCATCTATATATTCACCTATCTATCTTATCTATCATCTACGTATTTATTATCTACCTACCTGTCTTTCAATTGTATCTATCATCTATCTATTTGAAGACCAAGCTCATGTTTTTTCTCTGTTCAATAACAAGTATATTCGGTCAAACATACTAAGTGAATCCCAGAGAGAGGATCTAAAGATCTAAAAAGGACTAGCTTTCTAGAGCCTTAAGCATCGCACACCCTTGAATGGAATGTTTGCTCCTGAAAGAAAAGAAGCCTTGAGGGACAAGGCCAATTGTTCTGGAAAGAAAGTGGGTTCCTTGGGTGGGGACCAGTCTTTTGACCAAGCGGAACCTTGTAGATGGGAGCTCATAGTGTGAGTGGATCTTGGGGAAGAAGGAGATGCCATATGCCATGAGGTCCCCAGGCTGTTGGCAAGTGTTGTGATGGTGCCTGGGGGAGTGCTGGAGCTCTGTGGGCCAGTGTGGCTTTCGTGGAGGGTTACCCAGTATCCCCCCTCATTGCTTAAGCTTTGGTTGGACCAAAACTTTGCAACTGTTTCCAACATTGGAAGGTAGGTCTAGAGTGATGATCCCTCCAAAGTTTTTTGATCATATGCTCCATCTGCAAAATCTTTTTGAACCTGGACCCTTATTACATGCATGTTTATAAATTACATACATATCCTGTTAGTCTCATATGGTTTGAGGAGTGTAAAGCATATGTGAGACATAGAAAATTTTAAAGAATGTGATCAAAATAAAATATGAATTGAAATTCTAATATTTCCTTCCTGTGCCCTGGAAGTTTGTGAGACCATCAGGGTACTTAATGAGATTGATGTTGGTCCCATTCCAGGGTTCTGAAGGTGGCGTTGTAACCTACTGCTGGGGAGGTGTGTTGGTGATTTTGTCATGTCTTCTATATGACCATGCAAATGAGTGTGCATTTTCATTTGACTACATGCAAATAATATGCAAACAATGTGTCTTTCAGAGCAAAAGGGAAAATTGGATACGCCTTGTCCAAACTTCTCTATTCTTACTGATCTAAAATATGTGTGTGTGTGTGTGTGTGTGTGAGAGAGAGAGAGAGAGGGACAAGAGCTGACTGATGGTCACGTTGAATATAGATGAGTGTTCAAGGAAAAAGAATACAGGACCCAATCAAGTCACGGACTGAAGTGCTGGTGGGGAAGATAGTAATGCACTTCCTTATGACCACTAGGACAATAGGCCAGTGTAACTGAAAGGGACTTTAACAGTCTTTAACCACAGCCTCTTCATTCTATAAAAACGGGGATGTGGACTCCACCAAGAAAGGTAATTACAAAGGTAGGATGGGGGTCCTGCTCTGCTGACAGCAGCCTACGTTTTCCTCACTCGCCTACGTGACTGCTCTCATTTGGTAGAAAAGGAATGATCTGGAAGAAAAGGCAGAGAAAGAGAGTTGGGGGGTGGGGAGCTGCTCTTCAGGATGTCCTGTGGGGCTGGAGAAGCCGAGTGACCACGTGCACATCTTGAAGTGAGGAAGGGGTTGTCAGGACCCTGTGAGTCACTCCAGGATTTCAGCGGGGGCGGGTCTCGGTGGCCGTGAGGCAGTCCCGCAGACCCCTTCTGGGGGACAGCTGGGAACTCCAAAGGACCCCTCCCCTGAAGCCCTCTTCCCAGGATCCCAGCACTGGAGAATAAGCACGCGGCTGGGAACCCTATTCATCTCCCGGTCCCTGTGACGTCAGCACTTTTACGGCCTCCAACCTGTCTCACGGGAGATGCGGAGCCTCATAATGGCCCTTTTGTAAGGAGAATACAATCCAGGAACCCTAGCGAGGACTGGCACCGGGCCGTCCACTTCCGAAAAGTTCAGCCTTATGTATTTATAAGTCCCGGGTTCCTCCCCGCCTCCCTTCACCCCACCCCGCCTTTCCTGGTTTACACTGGTTCTTCTGGGCATTGTGAGAGGGGACGTCAGAGGGAGGAGGCCCCAGGAGGAATGAGAGAGGCGGGGCCTGGGAACAGGCCACGGGGAAGCAAGGCTGGGGCGGGGGTGGGGGGAAGGTGGGGAGGAACCCAAGGAACCCAGAGGGGGATATTGCTGGGAAAAGAGGAGGTGAGGGGGTGAACGTAGGTCTGATCCTGTGGAGGAAGCTAGAGTAAGTGGCGTGTGATGTGGAGAATTGGAAAGTGTTTCTGAAACTTGGGTATTCTTTTTTTTTTTTAATGTATTTATTTCTTTGGCTTAGCAGTGTCTTAATTGCTGCAAGCAGGAACTTTAAGCTGCGGCATGCAAACTCTTAGTTGTGGCATGTGGTATCTAGTTCCTTGACCAGGAATGGAACTTGGTCCCCCTACATTGAGAGCAGAGTCTTAGCCACTGGACCACCAAGGAATCCCTCTTTTTTTTTAAGCTTTTATATTGGATTGTAGTTGATTAACCATGTTGTGATAGTTTCAGGTGTACAGTAAAGTGATTCTGTTGTACATATGCATGTATCTATTGTTTTTCAAACTTGGATGTTGTGGGAGAGGAGGACCACATGTCCAAGGGGCCTCTCCTCCTCCTCTTCAACACAGAAAATGCTCAACAACAGGAACAGCAGCAGCAGTAGTAATAATAGCAAGCACATGGTGCTGTGTGCTGGGATCCTTACCTGAATGAACATGTTGAATCCTCACCACAAGCCTATACAGCAGGCCTGTTGTTATTCTCTTTGGCCCTGAAGCACAGAGAGGTTAAGAATCTGTCTAAGTACATACAGCAGGTGGGGGCTGACCCAGGGTTTGAACCCATTCAGGCTCTGGATGAGGAAGCTGAGGCTGAACAAGGTCAAGGTTCAAGCCTCACAGGAGTCAGTCCTGGATCCCTGATGAAAAACTAGGGCTTTCTCTTGCCTTTTTTTGTTTTTTTGGTAAATAAATTTTTGTTCTGTAAAACTTTGAACCTAGACAAAAGCAGAAGAAACAGTGAACACTTACCTACTTGTCACCCAGTTTGGTAATTGTCAATATAGACCCACTCTTGTTTCTTCTTTACCCTGACCCAGTGGATCAATTTAAAGCAAATATCAGGAGTCGAATCGTTATATCCTTAAATACTTCAAAATGTATCTGTCTCTAAGAGATAAAGCTTCTTTAAAAAAATAATAGCCACAATACCATTGTCAAACCTATAAAAATTAACAATAATTCCTTTTTATCATTTAATATCCAGATAGAGTTCAGATTTCTGTTATTCTTTCATAAATGTCCTTTTTTTCTTTTTTTTTTAGAATCAGATCCAAGTAAGGTCTACAAATTACATTTGATCAACAAGTCTCTTAACAGCTTCTTAATCTTTTTTGACTCTTTTGCACTTATTTGTTGAAGAGGCTGAGTTGTCTGTCCTGTAGAATTTCCTACATTTGATATCTTGCTTGCTGTGTTCTTGGAGTGGATTTAGCGTATTTCTTCATCCTATCTATTTTTCTGTAAACTGGTAATAGTTAGATCTAGAGACTTGATCCAATTTAAGTTTAAATTTGGGGCCAGTTGTTTTCTAGGTAGTGTCCTTGTTCTTCTTTGCATGTCCGGTTTCTGCATATCAACTGTAAGTAAGTCCAGCTTAAAGAAGCAAGTGGACACTTTCACTGAGGTTTGCTCCTTCTGGGTTTTGTACCCACTTCCAAGACAGCAATTTCCTTCCTTGTCCTCTGTCTCTTCAGGCCGGGCAGGGCCAGACTCGGAGCCCAGGTCCCCTGAGCCTCTGAGCTTCCTTCTTGACCTCTCTGTTTTCGGTTCTACTTGGGAGATCCCTAGACCCTGCTCCTTCTGGAACAAAGTTTGGCCTCAGGTTTGAGTCCACAAACCCCTAGATGTAAACCTGGATCACTCAGGACCGCTGCAGGCTTAGTGAACAGTGACACAAGAATTACATGAACCAAGAAAGTTTTGTGTCATCAAGAAAACCGGCATCTTGGCTTGGGGATGTTCAGCACCAGGGCAACCTCTGTGAGGGTAGTGGGACCCGTGGCTGGTTAAAGTGTGTCCCTTGGATCCTGGCCCCTTGGGAGAGCTGATGGTCAGCATCTCAGAGATTGGAGAACCAGATGGACTTGGTTAATTGGCAAGGAGGATGGAACTGGTACCTAAAAGGCAGGATGCTGTGGGGCTAACAGGGTTGATGCTGAGGACTCAGGGAGGGGTGAGCTAAGCTGAGTGGTTGAGGCATTCAGAATATGAACCCCTACTCAGGAACCTTTCTACCATCACACTGCCTCTGAGAACAGGACTTTGGCTAAGGTTCCTCATGTTGATGCCACTCTTTTAGGCTTGTCTGTTTCCTTTGTGGCTTAACTTGTCACCTCTCTGGGTGGACATTCTTCATTCTGGCTTTGCTAATCAATTTGGCTCTGTGGCCAAACTAGGGACTCCACCAATAACTAATGCTCATGAGACGTTTCGCAATTGAGAAAGCAGCCTTTTACTAGAACCACACTGCCCCAGGGACTACAGGAATTCCTCTGGTCATTTGTGAAGTTACAAGCAATATCTTTATTCTTCCTTCTGGCCCAGGGTTTTCTCATTGATCAAAGCGCCTGAGCAGGCAGAGAGGAACACATATGGATCCTTTTGGAAGATGAATGGCATTGGCCTGAAGCATTCTCTTGAGTTATTTTTCCTGAAAGTCAGCCAACATGTAGTCAATCCCTGTTTATAGAGCACCTCGTTGGTGCCAGGCTCTGGCTTAGGCGCTGAGGGGGGCAGGGAGTCTGGGCACAGCCATGGGACTGTCTTCAGAGCTTACCGTCAAGGAAGGGCGATTAGTCATGGAACAAGCAACTGAAATACTTGGCGGCCTCTGATAGGTTCCTGAGATTTTTCGAAGAGAAGGCAGACAGGAAAAGGCTCTGTTTCCTGGAGTGAAGAGGGCTGGGCTTAGAAGCCAGTCAGGCCTTGATATTCACCTTGGTTTGGCTGCTTCCTAGGTATGAGACTGGGGCCTCAGTTTCTTCATCAGTAAAATGGGTACAACAATGCGTATTTCACAGATAACATGTGAAAATATCTCACCCAGTGTCTGCATAGGGTATCACTCGGTAAATGTTAATTGAGAAAAGAAAGATTCTCAGGTCTTGAGATGATAACTTGTAGAGAGTCATCAAGTCTGAAAATGTATTAAGTGCCTTAATTTTTTTTTTAATTGATATCTGGTCTTCTTTTTTCTTTTGCAAGGAAGCTTTAATCTTTATAACTTAATTTATTTAATGTCTTAGGCCAGGCTGTGTGTGGCATGCAGGATCTTAGCTCCCCGACTAGGGATTGAATCTGTATTCAGTGGTTAAGGGAGAAGTCTTAACCACTGGACCACCAGGGAAGACCCAAGGTCCTAATTCTTGAAAACCTTTAAAATGACCTAAAACTGAGCTTGGTGCTCACTCACCTTGCAGACCTTGTTGGGCTTTGCCCAGTTTAGTACTTTATGAGACTTCAGTCAGGTTGTGCTTTGAGATGCTGGTGAACCCTGAATTTATTTAATTGTGAAATAAAACAAACTACCCAGCTGATAAGACAAGGGCAGGAGTGCTTGGATGGGGCAGCTCCTGCAGGCTTTTCTTCTTATTTTTTAAAATACAGGTTTGAAACCAAGTCCTCAGGATGAGACCAGGAGGGAAGCACAGGAAGCTGAGACACTGGGCTCTTTAGCTGCTGAATTGGGACCAGACCAGGCAGGCCCAGGGAGGAGGGGACCCAGGTGGAAGCAGGATACAGATTTGTTCAGATGTCCCTGTGAACTGGGCCTTAGGAAGCCTGATCATGTGCAGTGCCCGCACTCAGGTTGTCCCATCTTGCTTCAGATCTTTCCTAGTCACTGGCTGGGATAGTGAGCAAACATTTTCACTTCTCTGAACCTCAGTTTTTCCATCTGTAAACCGGGATGACAGTATCAATTATTAGTATAGGATATTTGTGAGATTTCACTGAGATAGTTCACATAACTTGTCTAGCATGGAGGCTGGCTTTCTATAAGGGTTAATAGTTGTTATACTGTTTTGGGTGTGTCAGATCTTACCATTCTGTGATGAATTCTGCTACTCCATATTCCTAGTCTTGTTATTCTGCTATTGTTTATTCTTTCCTCTGGGAGTTAGACTTAAGAGCAGGAATAGAGATGCAGATGTAAAGAATGGGCATGTGAACGGAGGGGAAGGAAAGGGTGGGATGAATTGGGAGAGTAGCGTTGACATTTATACCCTACCAAGCAGAAAATATACAGCTAGTGGGGAGCTGTTGTATAGCACAGAGAGGTCAGCTTGGTGCTCTGTGATGACCTAGAGGGGTGAGATGGGAGAGTGGTGGTGGAAGGGAGGCTCAAGAGGGAAGGGACATGTGTACATGCAGAGCGGATTCACTTTGTTATGCAGCAGAAACAGCAACAACAAGAAGAGAGTACAGGCCTTTTAGAGAATGGAGGGTTGAATTCTTACCACTTTTGGTGGCAGGAATTGGCATTACTTGTGCTTCCAAGGGGAACTCAGCAGAGAAGGGACTCCAGGAGGGTGTCCAGGACAGCTCTTCTCACATACGAATGTGCCCCAGAGTCACCTGTGGGGAGGATCTGACTTGGCATGTCTGCTGTGGGGCCTGAGGCTCCACATTTTGCAGAAGCTCCTGGATGATGAGATGCTGCTGGTCCAGGGAAGCTACCATCCCATCTATCTACCCTTAGATAGGCCTGTATTTGAAGAAAGGTAGAAACTTTATTTTTAATGTAATTCCCATATTGTTCAAATTTGTTAGAAGAATGTTTTATTTTTGTTGAAAAACAAAAACAAAAAGCCCCAAAGAAATGTTTTTAAAGCCTAAATTGAAGCATCATGCTGTAGCGGTAAAGTTAGGACATCAGTAAGAAATGTTCTCTGATTCCCAGATTGGCTAGTGATATTAAGAAAGTCACTTGGCTTCTCTGACCTAAGGTTTATTATCTGTAAAAAGCAGGGATTAGAGGTCTTACTATGGGATCTGTGGATAGAATTTAGCAGATCGGTTTTCATCTTTTTTTCCCTACTAACTTCTAATGAAATTTAACATTATCTGCCTTTATATAGGCAATAAACCACAGGACGCTTAGCAATACCTGTGGCAGTATTGACAAGAGAAGCACAGATATTTATACATCACATTAGAGCTGTACCAGTTATTCTGACACACTTTGAAGATCTTGATGTATTTTGAAATAGTCCCACTTGCCATCACTGCAAAATTGTGGGAGATACTAGACCTACTACTCAACCTTGTCATTTCTAAGATATATTATACATTTGTTTAAAAAATATTTTGATAACTTCCAGTATTATTGGTTTCTTTCATAATCCTATGAATATAATTTATGCAATTAAAAGCATTACTCTGAGAAACAGGTCCATGGCTTCACTGGTCTGCAAAACACATGCCCTAGACCAGATGATTTCTTCAATCCCTGGTCCTTGGGGAAGATGATGGTTGTGTCCAGGCAGCCTGGGTTTTCTGTTAACTTGTTCCCACCTGGATTGCTTGTAATGTGGTCCTTCTCTACTTGTGTGTTTCAACCAGCCCACGTACTCAGTGACATCTTCTGCTGGGACCATGCCAGTCCTCCACTTATGAGGAAGCCCGACCTACCCACAGCTGTAGCTGGCTGCAGGGATTGGCCTAGGTGAGGCCTAGGTGACCTCACCCTGACCGCGGTGAGGTCAGGGCACTGGCTGGCCTTGGGGCTGAACGGGAACTCTCTGGGCCTTTGTGTGTGTGGTAGGCACTTCCCTGCTGCCTAGCATGGCCATTTTCTCAATGAACCACAACTTTTTCTTGGCTCTCACCTTATGTTCCTTGGTCTGGTCATGTTTCTTTTCATCATGTTCCATTCTGGGATTAGCCAGTTGTGTGTGAAGAGCAAGCGGTATTGCAGGAGGATGGGGAAACGTGGACTCTGAGCCGCGGCAGCTCCAGCCCTGCTGTGGTTGTTTCCGGCGAAAGCGAGTGTCAGGCCAGGTCTCCAGCAAGCCCTGCTGCAGGGCAGGAGGGCACGAGGTTGCTGTCACCTTCTGGGGCCAGGGCCGAGTGGACCATTGCAGCCTGTTTAGCCACATGTGTTTGAAATTAGTGGTAGGTGCCTGGTACTGTGGTTCTCAAAGATGTTCAGTGGTTCCCGATATGTAGGAAGATGATTGTACCTCCTCTTTCATCGTTGAGGCAGGTTGTAGATTTCTTTTCAAAGATCCCTCTGATGAAGTGGGGTGAGCACACCACTGGACACCCGGGAGCAGAGCTGCTTGCAGAGGTTTTCTGCCCACCTCGCAGCTTCTGCCGGAGCTCCATGTGGCTCTGATCTGCGTGTGTGGGCGGGGTCCACAAGGCATGTGTGCGGCTCCTACCCCCAGTGTGATGCAAGAAACAGTGATCTGGGAATTCTTTGTGCTGTTAGGAATGGATTAGATGAAATAAAGAAGTAAAAATGCCATATGAAAGCACAGTGTTAGTGTTGCGGAGAGTGTATGCATGTGTACAAGGAAACTGATTCAAGCCATAAATGAGGAATCACGTTTAATGCTGCTGATAACAACATCCTCATGTAAATACCATCTGATAGGCCCGAGGTATATCTGCTGTTATGCCAAGAAAGGGGATCTTTGTGTTCTCAAAGGCCTGGAGCGACTGGGTGACAGGCTGGGGAGTGGTGGAGGGCAGTGTGATGTGTGGGGAAAGCGTGGGCTTTCGATTCAGAGATGCTGGAGTTCAAATGCCACCCCCAGCACAGGTGCCTGGCTCCAAGCTATAAACCCTTTGAGAGACCTCTCTTCCAGATGGGATGGTAGTGCTTACCCTTTGGAGTTGGTTTTAGCAAAGGATGTGCTGTCTACACCCCCCCAAACAATTGCTGCTGTCTATCACTCCCACCACCCTCTCCACAGATGAGCAGTGCCTCTGTCACATCACATTTAGCCAATCCCTGCCCAGCACAGGGACAGACAAGTGGCAGCTGCTCACTGGCAGCTTATCCCAGGTGGGCAGCTGTCAGGAGGGAAGGGGATTTGTAACCATGTGCTGATGCTTCTTCCCAGCTCCACTTTGATCCCTGCTCAGCCAAAGAGGCTGCCTTTGAGTCATTCTCTGGGCTCTCTTACCTCTGGGGGTGCCGAGGGGCCAGATGGGTATACTTGTTCTCTTTCTTCGGCTGCCAGCCTCTCTGGACACGTGGACACGCCGACAGAAAGACAGACTCCAGACCACATTGCCCCAGGAGGTGGTGACTAGGAAGTGCTGGTGGGCTGGGCTGACCCATCATCTAGAGACCCCTGAGTCAGATGATCTTCGAGCAGGCTGGGTGGTCTCCTGCTTAAGGGCAGAAAGGCTAGGCTTCTTGGCAGCCTCCAGGTATATGACAGAGGGCAGGCAGGAGTCCACGTGCTCTCACCAGGACATGGGTGCTAGGAGTTGAGACAGTGTCGGGGCTTCCTTGGATGCAGCCGCTGCTCCAGCATCCACTGTTTACCCTCAGCATCTGGCAGTGTGAATTCTCAACAAGCTGTGCTGTGCTTAGTCACTCAGTCATGTCTGACCCTTTGCGACCTCATGGACTGTAGCCCGCCAGGCTCTTCTGTCCATGGGGATTCTCCAGGCAAGAACACTGGAGTAGGTTGCCATGCCCTCCTCTCTCAACAAGCTATTGGCAACTCATGAATGGATGAGTGATGGGATGAATAGAAGGAAAGCATGGGCACCGTTCAACCCAGGTGGCTGGGGGTACCTTCTCTCACTTCCACATTTGGTCTCTCATCATCCCCTCAAAGCATGCCCCTTGAATGGCTCCCACTGTGCTGGATGCCAAAGGGGGACCAAGATGACCAAGCATCTCTGTCCCTTGAGTGCCAGCACCGTGTTCATGGTGTGTGCCTGCACCCAACATGCTTCGTTGGACCACTGGCACTTGGCAAGCATTGAACTGAATTGAATTTACACTGTAGGTGAGGGGCTGATGGGAAAAGATGCTTGTGAAGAATCATCTGCTCAGATTAACTTACCAAGAGACCTTACCTCCACCATCCTTTCTGCCCTGGGCTCTGCTAGGAAAAATCTGTGATAAGCTGTGTTCTCCTTGGAACCAGGGCTTTGTTTCTCTGCCCTGGGAGGGACTGGCTGTCAGGGATCCGCCTGTAGCCAGGGTCAGCTCCTCGCACAACTCCAAGGGGCGCCATTCAATTGTGCGGCCCTGCCATTGGCATCCTCTGGAGCCCAACAAGCAGCAGGAGGCTCCTGTTTGTCTTGGAAACAGAGGTGCATGCTTGGGGAAGGGTCCCCGGGCCATCTCCTTGGGGGCTGGCAGGGAAAGGACATTCACAGGATTCCTTCCCTCCAGAGGGCCTCAGACATCAGACTGGATGTTAAGGACTGACCTCCCATTCCCCTCGGCTTGTCGGAGCTGGGCCAGAGGGGAGATGGGGACAGCCAGTGCTGGGCCCTGCCCCAGGCAGCCAGCATCGACAGGCTCCAGGGGACGGCGGGCGGGCCGAGGCTGGGAGGCGGTGAGGCGTGGGGGACTTGTCAGTGTGAACTGACTTTCCTTCAAACTAAAACGTTTGCAGAAACCCAGCCAGAGTTGATTTATGAGCCCCACATATTTCATAGGTCTTAACACATCCCCCAGGAATCAATGAGGTCAGACAGAACAGACTTTGCATCCGGAATCAGTATGAAATTGGCATCTTCAACAGTTCCCGTGGGAAGCAGGGGATAATAATTTAAGGGAGATTATATTAATAATGCAAAGGCACAAAAATCCCAGACTCAGCTTCATTCCCATTGGGGAGAAAGACAAATCATCTGTTTTCTGCATCTGAGCTGGGTGAGGGGTGGCCACCTCTGCTGGGGCCACTGTGAGCAAAGTGAAGCATGATGGGATGCCGGCGCCATGGCGGACGATGAACTCAGTGCCAACAGCAGTGACCACAGCCTCCCGCACTGTGTCTGGTGCGTGCTCCATAACTGTGATAAATAGATATTTGTGATTATGTATTTAACATCTCTATGTCGAGCAGGAACTTTCTGTCCTGTTCACCTTGTATTTTTAGTGCTTGATAAATATTTGCTTAAAACTCAACATTCAAAAAACTAAGATTGTGGCGTCTGGTCCCATCACTTCATGGCAAATAGAAGGGGAAAAAGTAGAAGCAGTGACTGATTTTATTTTCTTAGGCTCCAAAATCACTGCGGAATGGTGGCTGCAGTCATGAAATTAAAAGACGCTTGCTCCTTGGAAGGAAAGCTGTGACAAACCTAGATAACGTATTAAAAAGTAAAAGCATCACATTACTTACAAAGGTCCGTGTAGTCAAAACTATGGTTTTTCTGGTAGTCATGTATAGATGTGAGAGTTGGACCATAAGGAAGGCTGAGCACTGAAGAACTGATGCTTTTGAACTGTGGTGCTGGAGAAGACTCTTGAGAGTTTCTTCAACTGCAAGGAGATCAAACCAGTCATTCCTAAAGGAGATCAACCCTGAATATTCATTGGGAGGACTGATGTTGAAGCTGAAGGTGCAAGACTTGGCCACCTGATGCAAAGAGCCAACTCATTGGAAAAGACCCTGATGCTGGGAAAGATTGAAGGCAAAAGGAGAAGAGGGCACCAGAGGATGAGATGGCTAGATAGCATCACAACTCAATGAACATAAATTTGAGCAAATTCCAGGAGATAGTGAAGGATAGAGGAACCTGGCATGCTGCAGTCCATGGGGTCTGAAAGAGTCAGACACAACTTAGTGACTGAACAATAGCAACAAAATATTTGTTTAATAAGCAGAATTATGTATAGAGGTGAATTGTATTTACTAATAGGTATAGAGGTGAATTGTATTTATAGAGTCAAATGAGCCAGAGAAATTGATTACTTCTCAATAAATAATAAATTAACCACAAGGGTTAACTTATTATCATTAATGGACTTTATTCATGTATCATTTTCATGTGGGAGCTGTGCTGTGCACAGAAAGGTAAATCAGGCATCATTGCTGCTCTGGAGAGTTCTGTTCTCTTGCCAGGAGTTGGGGTAGGTTGGCAGGAGGTAGGGAACCAACACATACACAATTACAGCTCAAGGAAATGGGACAGCAGTCAAAACAGATATGAGATCCTCTGTTGGCCCTGGCTGGAGTGGTTGCAGAATCCTTCCACAAGGACAGGTGTTACACATCTGTGCATTTATTTGATTAAACAGGTATTCACTGAGTATGTCTCTGTGTTAGATATTGCCAAGTTCTGAGAGGAGATCTAAAGATGAATAAGACTCAGTCCCTGCCCTCAGGATCTCACAGCTGAGCAGATGTGAGTGGGAGTTGGGGAGGGGTGGATACATGTAACTCATCAGAGTCTTTCCATGAGCTTGAGTGTGGTGAGAGCAGTATGGGCAAGTGCTGTAGGACTGCCCACAAGGAATAGGGATTCTGCTCTGGCAATGGATTGTTATTGTATAGTCACTAAGTCATGTCCAACTCTTCTGTGATCCCATGGAGTGTAGCCTGCCAGGCTCCTCTGTCCATGGGAGTCTCCAGGCAAGAATACTGGAGTGAGTGCCATTTCCTTCTCCAGGATATCTTCCCGACTAAGGAAGTGAATGCATATCTCCTGCTTGGCAGGTGGATTCTTTATTACTGAGCTACCTGGGAAGCCCCTGGCAATGAATACAATGGCCTTTGAGTCGATCTTTGGAGGCTTGCGTAGGATTTTCGTGTGGAGATGGGGAAGGGCTTTCCGAGTTGAGGGAACAGCCTGGACGAAGACATGGAGGCAAGAAACTTCTTGATATGTTGAAGAATACTGCTGAGGGACAGCCTTGGTCATGAGCCCATTGGTCACTTGCCCATTTGTGATACCCAGTGCATGGCTGCTGCATGGAAATAAGGTGGGGCAGGGGAACAGGCAAAGAGTGACAGATGAGGCTAAGATATTTGGCAGGAACTGTCATGTATGCCATGATAATCTTGGGCTTTGTTCTATGAACACTGGTTTTTAAGTGGAGGATTAGTGTCTTGATACCTATTTGAAGAAGATTCCTGGCTTAGGAGGCCAGTGGACTGGAGTCTTGATTTAATCTCATTATTGCACAAGCCCGGGGTAGAAGGTGTCGTGGCTCCTGAACCTTCTCTTTCTAGGCTCCATTTCCCTGTCTACACAATGGGGCTGGACCACAGTCTCCAAGGCTCCCTCCAGCCCTGACTGCTCTGGATGTGGACATGATTGTGACAACTAAGTGGAGACTAGCTTCTTGAGGCAGGTAGACTTAGAGGTGGTATCTTTTCATTGGAGGCAGTGATTTTACAGTGAGTCTGAACTTTGGGGGTTAATTATCGGACCACCTCCAATGATATCACCTCCATGCTCCACAGAGTCCTGGTTGGAGCCTTCTTTTTTTTTAATTAATGTATTTTAAGTGAAGTTGCTCAGTCATGTCCGACTCTTTGCGGCCCCATGGACTGGGGGCCCACCAGGCTCCTCCATCCATGGATTTCTCCAGGCAAGAGTACTGGAGTGGGTTGCCATTTCCTTCTCCAGGGGATCTTCCCAACCCAGGGATCGAACCCGGGTCTCCCGCATTGTAGGCAGACGCTTTACCGTCTGAGCCACCAGGGAAGTCCAATTTATTTTAATTGGAGGCTAATTACTTTACAGTATTGTAGTAGTTTTTGCCATACATTGACATGAATCAGCCATGGGTGTACATGAGTACCCCATCCTGAACCCCCCTCCCACCTTCCTCCCCACCCCATCCCTCAGGGTTGTCCCAGTGCACCGGCTTTGAGTGCACTGTTTCATGCATCAAACTTGGGCTGGTGACCTACTTCACATATGGTAATATACATGTTTCAATGCTAGTCTCTCAAATCATCCCACCCTTACCTTCTCCCACAGAGTCCAAAAGTCTCTTCTTTATATCTGTGTCTTTTTTGCTATCTCACATATAGGGTCATTGTTGCCATCTTTCTAAATTCCATATGCATGTGTTAATATATTATATTGGTATTTTTCTTTCTGACTTAGCTCACTCTGTATAATAGGCTCCAGTTTCATCCACCTCATTAGAGGTGCATTAGAACTGATTCAAATGCATTCTTTTTAACAGCTGAGTAATATTCCATTGTGTATATGTACCCCAGCTTTCTTATCCATTCGTCTACCAATGGACATCTAGGTTGCTTCCATGTCCTAGCTGTTACAGTGCTGTGATCAACATTGGAGTACACTTTAACTGGAGTACAATTTCAATTCTGGTTTTCTTGGTGTGTATGCCCAGCAGTGGGATTGCTGGGTCATAAGGCAGTTCTATTTCCAGTTTTTTAAGGACTCTCCACACTGTTCTTCATAGTGGCTGTACTAGTTTGCATTCCCACTGACAGTGTAAGAGGGTTCTCTTTTCTCTGCACCCTCTCCAGCATTTATTGCTTTTAGACTTTTCAATAGCAGCCATTCTGACCAGCATGAGATTGTATTTCATTGTGGTTTTGATTTGCATTTCTCTGATAATGAGTGATGTTGAGCATCTTTTCATGTGTTGTTAGCCATCTGTATGTCTTCTTTAGAGAAATGTCTGTTTAGTTCTTTGGCCCATTTTTTGATTGGGTTATTTATTTTTCTGGTATTGAGCTGCATGAGCTGCTGGTATATTTTTGAGATTAATTCTTTGTCAGTTGCTTTGTTTGCTATTATTTTCTCCCATTCTGAAGGCTGTCTTTTCACCTTATCCTTCGTTGTGCAAAAGCTTTTAAGTTTAATTAAGTCCCATTTGTTTATTTTTGCTTTTATTTCCATTCCTCTGGGAGGTGGGTCATAAAGGATCCTGCTGTGATGTATGTCAGAGAGTGTTTTGCCTATGTTTTCCTCTAGGAGTTTTATAGTTTCTGGTCATATGTTTAGATCTTTAATCCATTTTGAGTTTATTTTTGTGTATGGTTTTAGCAAGTGTTCTAGTTTCATTCTTTTATAGGTGGTTGACCAGTTTTCCTAGCACCACTTGTTAAAGAGATTATCCTTTCTCCATTGTATATTCTTGCCTCCTTTGCCAAAGATAAGGTGTCCATAGGTGTGTGGATTTATCTTTGGGCTTTCTATTTTGTTCCATTGATCTATATTTCTGTCTTTGTGTCAGTACCATACTATATTGATGACTGTAGCTTTGTAATATAGTCTGAAGTCAGGCAGGTTGATTCCTCCAGTTCCATTCTTCTTTCTCAAGATTGCTTTGGTTATTCGAGGTTTTTTGGATTTCCATACAAATTGTGAAATTATTTGTTCTAGTTCTGTGAAAAATACCGTTCTTAGTTAGATAGGGATTGCATTGAATCTATAGATTGCTTTGGGTAGTATACTCATTTTCACTATATTGATTCTTCTGATCCATGACCATGGTATTTTTATCCATCTATTTGTGTCATCTTTGATTTCTTTCATCAGTGTTTTATAATTTTCTATATATAGGTCTTTTGTTTCTCTAGGTAGATTCATTCCTAAGTATTTTATTCTTTTCATCACAACGGTGAGTGGAATTGTTTCCTTAATTTCTCTTTCTGTTTTCTCATTGTTAGTGTATAGGAATGCAAGGGATTTCTGTTTGTTAATTTTATATCCTGCAACTTTACTATATTCATTGATTAGCTTTAGTAATTTTCTGGTGGTGTCTTTAGGGTTTTCTATATAGAGGATCATGTCATCTGCAAACAATGAGAGTTTTACTTCTTCTTTTCCAATCTGGATTCCTTTTATTTCGTTTTCTTCTCTGATTGGTGTGGCTAAAACTTCCAAAACTATGCTGAATGGTAGTGGTGAGAATGGGCAGTGTTGTCTTTTTCCTGACTTTAGGGGAAATGCTTTCAATTTTTCACCATTGAGGATAATGTTTGCTGTGGGTTTATCATATATGGCTTTTATTATGTTGAGGTATGTTCCTTCTATGCCTACTTTCTGGAGGGTTTATAAATGGATGTTGAATTTTGTCAAAGGCTTTCTCTGCATCTATTGAGATAATCATATGGTTTTTATCTTTCAGTTTGTTAATGTGGTGTATCGCATTGATTGATTTGTGGATATTGAAGAATCCTTGAATCCCTGGGATAAAGCCCAGTTGGTCATGATGTATGATCTTTTTAATATGTTGTTGCATTCTGTATGCTAGAATTTTGTTGAGGATTTTTGCATCTATGTTCATCAGTGATATCGTGGAGCCTTCTTTTAAGCTTGAGGCAGAGATGAGTCCTTTTTGAGTACCTCCAGGAAAGGGTCATCAGTGGACGGTGATGAAATTGGCTTTGACTGTGATGATAGCACACGGCCTGGTTCTGTAAGAAATCTGGCATTGCCTTTGTAACACCTGGGGAGAGTCTGCAAGCAGCTGGAGCAAAACACAGATTCCTTACAGAGCCAAGACTCTTCTGAGATTGACCAATGGGCTAAGAATGTAAGAGTTCTACAATCACGCCTTTCAGGGAAATCCCCCCCCTCCCCAGTTCTTCTAAACAGACCCTTTTAAAGGATCATCTCAATCTCATTCAGCTGCAGAGAGCAGGAGTTGGCCAGGGACCAGGTGGTGCTGGCCTGTGGTCTGATGGCCACTCACTGTGAGAAGCTCGATCCTGTGGTTACATCCTTAAGTGACTCCCTTTATTGTAATAATTCCCACTTGAACACTGCCTCTCCATTTTCCAAGTGCTTTCACATCCAATAACTCACTGAGTTCTCAAACAGACCAGTAGGCAGGCTTAGAATCATGTCCTCATTTCAGAAGGATGACTTTGAAGGGCTGCATGATTGTCGCAACATCTCACAGTTTGTCCATGGGAGAGGCCAACCAGAGTGTAGACTTGCTGATCTTCAGACCCAGCTCCTCCCATAAGATATATGCTGACTACGTTGGCCTCCTTTGTCTTCTCAAACAGAGCAGGCTCTTTCCTACCTCAGGGCCTTTACATTTGCAAATCCTTCTGTTTGGAACGCTCTCTAGCTCATTTCCCCTTTTCAGGCTTCAGCTCAGTAGATGTCTTCTTAACGAGCCCGTTCCTCTCCACCCTGTATGAAGTCACCCTGCTGTCATTCTGTCACAGGTCTTATCATTATCTGCTCTGAACTTGCTGTTGTGTTGTTGTTCAGTCAGTCGTGTCCAACTCTTTGTGACCCCGTGGACTACAGCACGCCAGGCTTCCCTGTCCTTCACCATTTCCTGGATTTTGCTCAAATTCATGTCCACTGAGTTGGTGATGCCATCCAACCATCTCATCCTCTGTCTTCCTGTTCTCCTGCCTTCAATCTTTCCCAGCGTCAGGGTCTTTTCCAGTGAGTCAGCTGTTCACATCAGATAGCCAAAGTATTGGAGCTTCAGCTTCAGCATCAGTCCTTCCTATGAATATTCAGGGTTGATTTCCTCTATTCCTTTAGGATCTCCATGCAGTCCAAGGGACTCTCAAGAGTCTTCTCCAGCACTGCAGTTCAAAAGCATCAATTCTTCAGTGCTCAGCCTTTTTTATTGTCCAGCTCCCACATCCGTACATGACTACTGGAAAAACCAGAGCTTTGATTATACAGACCTTTGTAGGCAAAGTAATATCTCTGCTTTTTAATATGCTGTCTAGGTTTGTCATAGCTTTTCTTCCAAGGAGCAAGTGTCTTTTAATTTCATGGCTGCAACCACTGTCCTCATGATTTTTGAGCCCAAGAAAACAAAGTTCCTCACTGTTTTCACTGTTTTTCCATCTACTTGCCATGAAGTGATAAGACTGGATGCCATGATCTTCATTTTCTGAGTTTTAAGCCAGCTTTTTCACTCTCCTCTTTCAGAGGCTCTTTAATTATTTTTCACTTTCTGCCATAATGGTGGTGTTTTCTGCATATCTAAGGTTATTGATATTTCTTTTGCAATCTTGATTCCAGCTTGTGGTTCAGCCATCCTGGCATTTTGCATGATGTGCTCTGCATATTAGTTAAATAAGCAGGGTGACAACATGCAGCCTTGTCATACTCCTTTCCCAATTAGAAACCAGTTATTATGTGTCCAGTTCTAACTGTTGCTTCTTGAACTGCATACAGATTACTCAGAAGGCAGGTAAGGTAGTATGGTATTCCTGTCTTTTTAAGAGTTTTCCACACTTTGTTGTGATCCACACAATCAAAGGCTTTCGCATAGTCAATGAAGCAGAAGTAGATGTTTTTCTGGAATTTTCTTGCTTTTTCCTTGATCCAGTGGATGTTGGCAGTTTGACCTCTGGTTTCTCTACACTTTCTAAATGCAGCTTGTACATCTGGAAGTTCTTGGTTCACATAGTGTTGAAGCCTGGCTTGGAGAATTTTGAGCATGACTTTGCTAGCAAGTGAAATGAGTGCAGTTGTGCAGTAGTTTGAATATTCTTTGGCATTGCCCTTCTTTGTCACTGGAATGAAAACTGACCTTTTCCAGTCCTGTGGCCACTGATGAGTTTTCCAAATTTGCTGACATATTAAGTGGAGCACTTTAATAACATCATCTTTTAGGATTTGAAATAGCTCAGCTGGAATTCCATCACCTCCGCTAGTTTTGTTTGTAGTGATGCTTTCTAAGGCCCACTTGACTTCACACTCCAGGATGCCTGGTTCTAGGTGAGTGATCATAGCATTGTGGTTATCTGGGTCATTAAGATCTTTTTTTGTATAGTTCTTTTGTGTATTCTTGCCACCTCTTCTTAACATCTTCTGCTTCTGTTAGGTCCATGCTGTTTGTCTTGAAATGGAGCAGGTTTAAAATCATCTGGAGGACTTCAAGCACAGTATCAAAATATATTGCATCCCCACAGTGAGTTTAGTTAATGTCCATCACCACACACAATTAAAAAAAATTTTTTTTCTTATGATGAGGACTTTTAAGATATACACTCAACAACTTTCAAACATGCAATACAGTATGATTAACTCTAGTCACCATGAGTTATATTACATCCTATGGCTTAATTGTTTTATAACTGGGTATTTGTACCGTCTGACCCTCTTCACCCATTTTGTCCACCCTCCCAGTGCAGTCTCTGGCAACCACAGTCTATTCTTGTATACGGGAGCTTTTTCCCCTTGATTCCATGTGTAAGTGAGATCTAAGGAATGTGTCTTTCTCTGACTTATTTCATTTAGCTTAATGCCTTCACTGTCCTTCCAATGTTGTAGCAAGCAGCAACATGTCCCTTTTGATGGCTGATCTCCTTATCCATTCATCCGCAGATGGACGTGTGAGTTGTTTCCATATCTTGGCAGTACTTGTTTGTTTATTGTCTGTTTGATCTCTTATCTTGTTTTTGCTGTATCCTTGTGTATGCCTGGTCCATCTTTGGTGCCTGACAAGTATTTGTCAAATGAGTGTTGACTGAAGACTCAGATGAACTCTTTTACTGTGTTGTCTTCCCACACCTAAGAAGGAAGGTGGAACATTGACAGAAACATGGAGTTATATGGTCTGATCTCTTCTCCCTGTTACCTTTTTCTTTCACTTTTTCACTCTTAAGCTTTTTCTGAGGGTTATTATTACTATTAATGAATTATAGATGATATACAAAAATATATGTTTTATGTGTACCACATAGTGATTCACCATTTGAAAGGATATATTCCATTTATAGCTATTACAAAATGTTGGCTATATTCCCTGTGCTGTGCATTATATCCTTATAGCTTATTTTATGCACAATAGTTCGTATCTCTTGGTCCCCTATCTCTCTCTTGCCCCTCCCCACTTCCTCTCCCCACTGGTAACCACTATTTCGTTCCTTATATCTGTGAGTCCGCTTCTTTTTTTTTGTTGAATTCACTAGTTTGTTGTTCTAAGGGTTGTTATTAAATTGGTATATAGTTTTTATGGACAATTTTCTTGAAATTCCAGATGAATGAATGAGGCTATCTGGGTTGAAGGAGGGCTGTCCAAAGTCCAACCAGGATATCCAGCCAAGTGTGGTTCCCTGAGTCAGCCACGTCTCTGTGCTGTACTTAAACTTTGATACTTACCTCACCTCACCTGTCAACAGGTGGGGAAGAGCACACACATGCTCACTCTTCCCACTTGGGACAAATTACTAGCAAGCCAGCTGTGGTTGTGATGGAATGGGGGCATGCAGGCTGTGACCATGGCTCAAGGTTTTCCTCTGTGATGAGCAGATTGAAAGTACAGGAAGAAACCTTCATCTTGGGCTTGTCAGCATTTTGTTCAAACAAACTATGACCCAGCCAGATATCACAGGTCTAAACCTCTTGGGAACTTTCTGGGTGAGTGAATTAGAATTTTAGGACTGGCTTGCATGGGACACTTCTAATTGCCAGAGTGGTACTTTCAGAACCTCAAGTGTCTGAGGCGTCTCCTACCCTGTGGTTTCAAGAGAAAAATGTTGAGATTTTGCCAGACTGGAATTGGGTTTTAAAGGTAAAATTTGATTTTCCTGGTCAAAGCAGAGTAGAAGATGAGGTCTGAGGTGTTTATGGAGTGCTGAGAGGGGGCTGGGGTCAAGATAGCCCACGCTTCATCCTCCAGTTGTGGGCAGGACTCCTTCAAGGACCCATGGGAAATGGAGAGAGAGTGGGTGTGTGTACGTGTGCAGACACACGTGCCCGCACAAGAAGGGATGGGTTTGCAAACCACATGGCTGCTCTGGAATACATATTACAGGGGCAACTACCTCTGCCCAAGAGAGTCAAGAAGTCTACCCAGAGAAGGGACAGGCATAGTTTAGATGGGAACCTGGAGACCAGGGGTGAGATTTAATTTGCCCAAAGTCACCTTACCTGTCATTTGCAGAGGAGGGATAGAGCCTAAACTCACTGGATTCCTGATTCCAGAAAACCATATGATGCTGTGGAAAGAGACTGGATTTGAAGCTGAGTGACCTTGAACAAGTCCCTTCTTGTCTGTGGGCCTCACAGAGGACAGTGATCTGTAGGGTTAGTTTAGACCCTCACTCATTGTGGGGATAAGAGATGAACATCATATGATCTCAGATGGACAGACTGGGGAGCTCTGGTTCTGGCGCCGGTGTTAACTTTTATATTCTAAGCAGTTTGGGCAAGCTAGTGTTTGTCAGGATAAGGTGAGTCAGGGCATAAATGCAACTGTCTTTCTAAAGCAGGCTCATTGCATTGGCCACAGTTGCTTTCACTAGAGTCTGGTTTCACGGGAATACTGCCCCAACCCAGCTGCATGGACAGGCTGAGCTGAATCTTCTTTGTGAGTCATACAGCTCTGTTCTTTCCATGTTTAAGCTCCATAAAGAGTTATAAATGGGGGATTTCCCTGAAGGTCCAGTAGTCGAGGCTCTGCATTGCCAATGCAGGGGGCGTGGGTTCAATCCCTGGTTGGGGAACTAACATCCCACAAGCAGAAGAGCATGAAGAACAACAGCAACAACAAAAACCAAATAAGCAGTTTTAAAAAATCCAATTTGGAAAAGAGTGTTGTAAATGGAATAAATCTGACTGTTAGCATGATCTCTCTCTGAAGATGAAAAAAAGAAAAAGAAAATAAAAAAGGTGGCAGGAGACCCTGGTACTTCAGAAGCAAATGAGTCACAAAAGAGTTAATAAAATAGAAAGCGATTATAAGACAGCAGGAGATAGTGTGACTTGGCTTTTAGCTCTCATGAGGAGGGCAGGCTTGCCAGGATCGCATTCCAGGGCAGCCTACTGGCCTTGAGGAAGAGTGTGTGGGGTTCGAGTCGAGTCCAGTGACCCACACGCACACTAAGAACCCTGAGACCGGGCGGAGGAGAGGGGAGGGCAAGCCATCGCGTCCCTCTGGGAGTCTGGGGAAAGTCTCCAGGGCGGGAGGTGTTCGGGGCCAGGAGGAAGCACACAGAAAGTCCGAGGGCACTCGGGCTGCTGTAACAAGTACCACAAACTAGAGGGCTAGGACAACATTTGTTTTCTCACAGTTTTGAAGGCTGGAAGTCCAAGGTCAAGGTTCCAGCAGAGCCAGATTCCTCTGAGCGCCTGAAGGGAGGGGTCTGTTCTAGACTTCTCTCCTTGTATTGCAAAAAGTCATCTTCACATCATCTTCCTTCTGTGTGCATCTCTGTGTCTAAATTCCCCCATCTTGTGAGGACTCCAGTCACATTGGACTAAGATCCACCCTAATGACCTCATTTTAATTAATCCCTTCTTTAAAAACCCTATCTTCAAATACAGTCACATTCTGAGGTCCCAGGGCTTAGGACTTCAACAAATGAATTTCAAGAGACACAGTTTGACTTCAACATACAAATTTTGGGGGGAGCACAATTCATCCTGAAACATAGGACACAGTCCTTTTCCTCCCAGGGTTGGTGGAGGGTACCCTTGTGACATCAAAGGCCACTGGGAAAGCCGGTTTTTGGTCTTATCCGTAATGACCCAGCTGTTAGGTGATTTCCCCCAGGAAGCCTTCTTAGATCTTTACCGCTCTGTCCCAAGCCCATTGGATTCCCTCCCCACAGCCTCTTCACTTCCTCAGACACTTAGCTGGTACCTCTGTTGAGCCATTTATCATCATCTCCCTTATACTTCATTAGAAATGTGTCTGTGCTCCTGATTTACTGAAGCCTCATGTCTTAGGCATCTTTGTGTCTCTCTCATAGCCCACCGCCTCCTGTCTTGCATATGGAGCAGGTTTGGTAATATTTGTTGGCTTGTTGATGGTCTGGCTGTCCAAGGAAGTTGGGTAATAAGTGCTGGATAAACAGGAAGATGCAGCTATTAATAAAACAGCCACAGCAACATGCCTTTCCTCAGAGTCTTTGCACTCATGGACAAAGTCGAGCTCCTGGGTTTATCAAAAAAAGAAGCTCCTTCCACCCTTCTATCCTTGTTTGACCACAAGGGTCAACAGAGAAGTCTGCCATCTGGGTTCTCAGCATTCCTAAACCCCCAGAGTTCAAAGAGAATGACTCCTCTGGCCAGTCTTTAAGAAGTGCTTCAATCATGGCTTGAATAATGGCATTCATTTGGCCAGGCTCTGTGGATGCTCCTCCCTCCACCCCCAGTCCTGTGACCTTCTGTCCCCTTGTTTCTTGGCTGAGCATCTGGGTCTGCTGTTGAGAGCAGAGGCAGTTTCAGGAGAGTGAGGGTCCTTCCCACGGACCCAGAGCCACACAGCCCAGAAAGCCTGACTATGCAGAAACAGCTGGGTTTTGGCAGGCTGATTCTGAAAAACAATGCTGATAATTTAAAATCACTATTTCAGAATGGTGTACAGAGGATGAGGAATGTACTATTAGATAAGGGAGGTCACCCGTCTTGTTAAGAGAAGACTCCTTGGAGGACTTGCTCTGAAACATGTTCCCTCCCCTCCTTCCTCTACTTTCTTCAGTAAAGCTTCCTACCTGGTTCCTGGAGGGTAGGTGTACCTGGATATTGGTCCCTTCAGCTCCTGGGATGGTTTCCAGGGCCTTGGGATGCTTTGAGTCCTTGGACCAATTACCTTGGTTCTCTCCATTGTGCCTTATACACTTTTAGAATTTTCTATGTATGCCCCCAGTGGCAAAGGTTGGTGAGGACTGCTTTAGACTGATGTGTTCTGCAGAGATGTCTAGGATCACTGAGTAGGTTTCTCAGTGTTTACCTTTTAAAATGAAATACATTCACTTATTACTTTTGGTGCTCTGACTTTGGACAAAGTGAAAGCCAACATTAGGACTCTATGGTTCATTAAAGTTGTAGGGCAATTTGATTACATTCAGTGTATTAATATACAAAAGGGTCTTAATGACCCGGATAACCACAATGGTGTGGTCACTCACCTAGAGCCAGACATCCTGGAGTGTGAAGTCAAATGGGTCTTAGGAAGCATTATTATGAACAAATTAGTGGAGATGATGGAGTTCCAGATGAACTATTTAAAATCCTAAGGGATGATGCTGTTAAAGTGCTGCACTCAATATGCCAGTAAATTTGGAAAACTCATCAGTGGCCACAGGCCTGGAAAAGGTCAGTTTTCATTCCAATCCCAAAGAAGGTAATGCCAAAGAAAGTTCAAACTATTGTACAATTGTGCTTATTTCACATGCTATTAATAACAAGGTTATGCACAGAATCCTTTGAGCTAGGCTTCAGTGGTACATGAATAGAGAATTTCCAGTTACACAAACTGAATTTTGAAGTGGTGGAGGAACCAGAGATCAAATTGCCAACATTTGTTGGATCATGGAGAAAACAAGGGAGTTCCAGAAAAAACATCTACTTCTGCTTCATTGACTATGCTAAAGCCTTTGACTGTGTGGATCACAACAAATTGTGGAAAATTCTTAAAATGATGGGAATACCAGACTGCCCTACCTGTCTCCTGAGAAACCTGTATGCAGGTCAAGAAACAACAGTTAAAACTGGAAATGGAACAATGGACTGGTTCAAAATTGGGAAAAGGAGTATGACAAGGCTGTATATATTGTCACTTGCTTATTTAACTTATATGCAGATGCATCATGCGAAATGCCAGGTTGGATGAATCACAAGCTGGAATCAAGATTGCTGGGAGAAATATCAACAATCTCAGACATACAGATGGTACTATCCCAATGGCAGAATGTAAAGAGGAACTAAAGAGGCTCTTGATGAGCGTGAAAGAGGAGAGTGAAAAAGTTGGCTTGAAACTCAGTATTGAAAAACCAAGATCATGGCATCTGGTCCCATCAATAGAAGGGGAAAAAGTAGAAGCAGTCACAGATATTATTTTCTTGGGCTCCAAAATCACTGTGAACAGTGACTGCAGCCATGAAATTAAAAGATGCTTGCTCCTTGGAAGGAAAGCTATGGCAAACCTAGACAGCATATTAGAAAGCAGAGATATCACTTTGCCAACAAAGGTCTGTATAACCAAGGCTATGGTTTTTCATAATGGAGAAGTCCATGAGCAGAATTAGCCCCAGAGATGGCTAGATCCAAGGGCTCATGTGGTATCATATGGACTTGTTTTTTTTTTTCCTCTCCTGGTCTCCTGTCTCCAATACAAAGGCTTCTTCATTCTTGGGGCAGCTGTCTTAAGAGGTAGCCCCTAGCAGCTGCAGGCTTTTCTCTTACCGGGTTAGCAACATGAGAGATTGCTTCCATCTTTGGAACTCTGGTAAAAGGGTGTAGTAGGATTTTATTAGCTAGTTTGGGTCACATGCCCAGTCCTACGCCTATTACTGTGACCAGCAACAATTTGGGCTGTGATTTACTGAGCCTGCATCACCAGCCCAATGCTGGAGCCAGTACTGGGTTGTAAAGCTCTCTGGAACACTGCACTAAAGGTGAGTAAAGATGGTTTCTCAAAGGAAATTTAGAATACTGTTACCTTGTGAAAGGAGTTTGGATGTTGAGTGGGCAAGAGCTGTATCTGGGATCTCCTGTCTCCACTATAAAGGCTTCTTGATTTTCAGGGCAGATTCTGTCTTCCACATAGAAACAGAGGAAACAGAAGGACCGTAGTTTGTTCTGAGTCAACAGTGATAGATAAAGGAGAATGTGCTCCCCAGCTAATTCAGCGTCCCTTGTACATGCACCTTCTGTGACATGGAGGGATGGTCGCCAGTAAAGAAAGAAGTCAGGGGCCTGGAACTGTCCAGATGCTACCCATCTGTCCTCATGTAGCCGGGTATCCACACTGCCCCTTGAAGACGATTAATGCTCTTAGTCATCAAAAATTGCCAGGGAGACAATAATACAAATCCTCTTTATAGAAATACCAGGCTGTTACAATTTTCTGAGTCAAGGAGAAATGCTTGTTGTCTTGCTCAAATCATTTGTGCTGCTCTTTCTTATCCTGTGCTTAAGAAAAACAAAAAATAAAAAACAGGTATGGCAGATTAGTTCTGAGTATAACCATTTTCATCACCATAGCACATCAAGGAACCTGTGTGTCTCTGATTCCATTTTTATTTTAATGGTGGTGATACATTAATTCTGGGCTTCCCAGGTGGCACTAGTGGTAAAGAATCCACCTGCCAATGCAGGAGACCCAAGAGACATGGGTTTGATCCCTGGTTCGGAAAGATCCCCTGGAGAAGGGCATGGCAACCCACTCCAGTGTTCTTGCCTGGAGAATCCCATGGACAGAGGAGCCTGGTGAGTTATAATCCATAGCGTCACAAAGAGTTGGACATGGCTGAAGAGAATTAGCACTCACCAGCACTGATACATTAATTGTTTGTGTACATTAATTGCCTCTACTCACATGGACAGAGTTTTTGATTCTTTTTAATCTCCTGCCCCTTATCATGGTAAATCTTGGGAATGGCCTTGGTTTTCTTAACTATAAAATAAGGATAATGCCTATCTCATGTTTTTCTGTGAGGATTAAAAGAATGTATAAAAAGTATGTGATGTTAGAATAAGTAAGAAGCGTAGCTCTAGGTAGCCATATATTCTCTAAGACTTGTTTCATTAGAGTAATTAACTTCTGTCCTAAAGAAAAGCCCCACTGATCACTTACAGAGTAAGGATAGCTTCTTAGAGCTTTTGAACTGGAATGATGGTCCAGGGATACACCACTGCCCCATGACTGAGACAGAAAATCTGAAGCAATTGAATACTGCTTTTCTGGAAAAGGACCTGAGTTACGCTCAGGGCATAGTCCTGAGATGTCAGAAGTAGACTAGAATATTCCCTCCAAGTATTTGATGGAGAAGCATCTATAGGAAGACCTTAGAGCCAGGGCCAGGATATCTGGGCCTGACCCTAGATCTCACTAGCTGTGTGACTTTGAATATGTGTCTTAAGACACATATCCAAGAAGGTATGGAAATTTCAATTTTAGAAAGCAATGCTTTATTGTTTTCTAAGATAGTTATACCAGTTTACATACTAATTAGCAGTGATAAAGATTTTCTGTTGATCTTCAATCTCACCAACATTTGGTATGATATACTTCCTAATTTTTTACCACTCTAGTAGTTGTAAAATGGTATTTTTTGTGTTCTAAATTGCATTTCCTAGGTTGCTAATGAGGTTAATCATATTTTAATATATTTATTGGCCATTTGTATTTCTTCTTTTGTGTAACTGTCTGATCGTATATTTTGCCTGTCTTCCTATTGGATTTTCTTTCCTTTTTGTACTTGGCGATTTGTATGAATCTATATATCTAGATACTTATCCTTTTTTAATTGTATGAGTTGCAATTGACTTCTCCCAATTTATGGCTTATCTTTTCAGTATCTTCATGGAGTTTTTTTAAAGAACAGACATTCCCAATTTTAATGTAGTCAAATGTTTTTGTGGAGGCTTGCCTGAAAAATCTTTCCCAATCCTAAGATAATAAATATGTTTTCTTATATTGTCTTCTGAAAGTTTTAAAGCTTTGTTTTTCACATATAAACCTTAAATCCATTTGGAATCTATTAGTGTATATGGTGAAAAGTATAGATCCAGTTTCACTTTTCTCCACATGGACAATCGCGAACTACCCCCACACCTGTTACTGAGTAGCGCCTCCCTTCCCCATTGCTCTGTACTGCCCCCTCCCCTGCCTATCAAATATCAAAGAAACAACTCTTGTGTTGTTTCTGTGTTCTTGTCACTCTCTTCTGTTGTCAGTTTCTGCACCAGTACCTCTCAGTGTTAATTATTATAGCTCATAAGAAGTCTTACTATCTAACAAGGCAGGCTCCTTTTTCAGGAGTGTCTGGGATATTCTTAGGTCAAGTGCCTTAAAAAAAACTTTTTGAGACTTTGATTGTAATTCAGTGAGTTTCTAGATGCATTTGAAGAGAACTGACATCCTCATTTTACTGTATCTCTTTATCTGTGTACGTTAAATCTCTTCCCTTTTTGCACATCTTTGTCTAGATTGATTTCTTGGAAGTGTATATATATGTGTGTATATATAATACATATTTTTGTTGTTATATTTATGATATCTTAAAAAATTATGTCTTTCTTTTGTTGCTAGTGTATAGAAACAGTTTATTTTAAAATATTGATCTTATATCTAGATAGCTTGTGAAATTCTCATATTCTTTCCAATACTTTGTAGAATCTTTCGGGTGATTTTGACAACTGCACTATCTATGAAAAATGAGAATTTTGTTTCTTCTCTAATTTTTAAACCTTTAAACCTTTTCTTTGTTTTTATGTCTTACGGTACTGGCTGGTACCTTTAGAATAATATTGGACATAGGTGTTGACAATAGAATTCTTGTGCCTTTTGATGGTAAAAGGACTGTGTCCATTGTTTTTCCTCATTAAGAATGTTTTCTTTTCTTTTAAATAATTAATGGTTATTGAATTTTATCAAATGCTTTTTCTACAACTATGAGATAATTGGAGAAACAGTGGAAACAGGGTCACACTTTATTTTTGGGGGCTCCAAAATCACTGCAGATGGTGACTGCAGCCATGAAATTAAAAGACGCTTACTCCTTGGAAGAAAAGTTATGACCAACCTAGATAGCATATTCGAAAGCAGAGACATTACTTTGCCAACAAAGGTCCGTCTAGTCAAGGCTATGGTTTTTCCAGTGGTCATGTATGGATGTGAGAGTTGGACTGTGAAGAAAGCTGAGCGCCAAAGAATTGATGCTTTTGAACTGTGGTGTTGGAAAAGACTCTTGAGAGTCCCTTGGACTGCAAGGAGATCCAACCAGTCCATTCTAAAGGAGATCAGCCCTGGGTGTTCTTTGGAAGGAATGATGCTAAAGCTGAAACTCCAGTACTTTGGCCACCTCATGTGAAGAGTTGACTCATTGGAAAAGACTCTGATGCTGGGAGGGAATGGGGGCAGGAGGAGAGGACAACAGAGGATGAGATGGCTGGATGGCATCACCGACTCGATGGATGTGAGTTTGAGTGAACTCCGGGAGACGGTGATGGACAGGGAGGCCTGGTGTGCTGCAATTCACGGGGTCTCAAAGAGTCGGACACAACTGAGTGACTGAACTGAACTGATGAGATAATTATATGCTTTTGAAATCTGCTTTTGTGGGGAATCGCAATGACAGATTTTCTTATTAATCCACCTTTCATTCATTCTTAGTATAACCAGCTTTTTCATGATACAGTATAATTTGTTTCAAATAAACTGCTGAATTTGTTTGGCTCATATTTTGTTTAGAATTTTCTCATTACTGTCTATATATTAAAATGACTTGTATTTCTTTTAAAAATTACTCTTGCTGTGTTTGATATCTTGATAGCATGATATTCTTTTCTATTCTCTGGAAGGCTAGAATGATTCATGGAAAGTTATTGGAATTTTTCTATAAGATCATTGAGGTCTGATTTTATATGTGTGTGTGAGGATTTTTAGCTACTGATATAATTTCTTTAACAGTTATAGGACTTTTGGACTTTTTACTCTTTCTTAAGTCAGTTTTGCAAAGTTATGTTTTTCTAAGAATTGTCTAAGTTTTCAAATTAATTTGCATGAGCTTTTGCATAGCATTCTTTCTATTTTCTTTTAAATCTCTGCTGAATCTGTTGCTATTCTGTAGTTCTGTTGCTATTTTCATTCCCAGGATTTTAGTGCTCTTTTAAAAATATGCTAAAGTCATATCTATTTTATTAGTCATTTTCGAAGAACCAGTTTTTGGCTTTGTAGATTTTTTTTTTTAGCTTTTGCTTTTTATTTCATTATTTTTCTGCTCTTATCCTTAGTATCGTCTTTCTAATTTTTAAAATATTTCTTTGTTCCCTTTCTAATTTCTTTTGCTGGATACTTAGCTCGTTAATTTTAAACCTTCCTTCTTTCCTAATATTTAAGACTATATATTTTTCTTTGTGTTGTACAAATTTGGATATGTAGTATTTTCATTGCCATTAAGTTCTAGGGATTTTCTGATTTATTGTGACTACTTCTTGTGGTCTATGATTTACTTAGTGATGAGTTTTAAAATTTTACGTATTTATGGGGGTTATCTTTTTTGTTATTGATTTCTACTTAATTGCACTGTCATCAGGGAATATGATTTGTGTGATACTGTGAGATTTGCTTGGAACATGATTTACTCACTTTGTATCCACCAGTGCCTAGCATAATGCCAAGAATGTGGAAGTTTTTTGGTAAATGTTTTCTGATCTGATGAATGACAGATAAATGAATGTCTAGTGACCAGGCATTAGAGAAATTAACTCTTTCTACTCAGCCAAGTTGTCCAATCCTGCCAGCTACATCTAATTCCAAAATACCCTTGCAAACGCGCACTAGGAATATGATGGCCCGCCAAAACTGTCTCCTCTCCTGCTCACACCCTTCCTCCTTTGGCCTGGGAAATAGACACTGAGTGCGTGGGTGAGAGGTTGCTTGCAAAACGGATAGTGTGAGACCATCAGACCCAGTCTTCAACATAGTAGAATTAGATAATTGCTTTATACTTATTTCTGGAGAAAAATATTTCTTCTATAATGGTAATAGTCTCTAAAATATGTACGAGTTGGCATTTCTTCCAAAGGAAACTCGTATTTCACTGAATCCCTGAAAGAAGTTAGGCCTGATACACCCATTTAAAAAACAGAAACACTGACATAAACCTAGGGAGCTTGAAGCTGAAATATAAAGGAAAAACTAATTAATTAGAAGCTTCTCAGTCTTTTCCTAAGCCCCCGAGAAGGGCCTTGTGAAGATGCCTATTCAACAGGTCTTAAAAGAGTTCCAGAGGAAAATATGAGACTATTCTTCTTTCAGAGTGTATCTCAGGGAAGATGGCAATGTTTATACATTAAAACAGCACTCATATATTGTAACAACACTTGCATCATATTATGATAATGTTCATATACTGTAACAATGGTCATCAGTTCAGTTCAGTTCATTTCAGTCGCTCAGTCGTGTCCGACTCTTTGCGACCCCATGAATCGCAGCACGCCAGGCCTCCCTGTCCATCACCAACTCCTGGAGCTTACCCAATCTCATGTCCATTGAGTCAGTGATGCCATCCAGCCATCTCATCCTCTATCTTCCCCTTCTCCTCCTGCCCCCATTCCCTCCCAGCATCAGGGTTTCTTCCAATGAGTCAACTCTTCTCATGAGGTGGCCAAAGTATTGGAGTTTCAGCTTCAACATCAGTCCTTCCAATGAACACCCAGGACTGATCTCCTTTAGAATGGACTGGTTAGATCTCCTTGCAGTCCAAGGGACTCTCAAGAGTCTTCTCCAACACCACAGTTCAAAAGCATCAATTCTTTGGCGCTCAGCCTTCTTCACAGTCCAACTCTCACATCCATACATGACCACTGGAAAAACCATAGTCTTGACTAGACGGACTTTTGTTGGC
>NW_011494633.1:5103695-5115301 GCF_000754665.1 Bison bison bison | reverse complement strand
ACTTTTTCACTCTCCTCTTTCACTTTCATCAAGAGGCTTTTGAGTTCCTCTTCACTTTCTGCCATAAGGGTGGTGTCATCTGCATATCTGAGGTTATTGATATTTCTCCAGGCAATCTTGATTCCAGCTTGTGCTTTCTCCAGCCTAGTGTTCTTCATGATGTACTCTGCATGTAAGTTAAATAAGCAGGGTGACAATATACAGCCTTGACATACTGCTTTTCCTATTTGGAACCATTCGTTGTTCCATGTCCAGTTCTAACTGTTGCTTCCTGAGCTGTACACAGGTTTCTCAAGAGGCAGGTCAGGTGGTCTGGTATTCCCATCTGTTTCAGAATTTTCTACAGTTTATTGTGATCCACACAGTCAAAGGCTTTGGCACAGTCATACCTGATAACAATGTTTATATATTGTAGTAGACACTCGACATGAGGACAACCGGAAAGTAGAAGTTAACTTAGTTGTGCTCCCCAAGAGTATCAGGTAAGAAGCCCTTCCCCATTTAAGTCTCTCTCTTATCCTGTGTCTTCTCCCAACCTTGTAATAGTCTGTTCTACAAGATCATGTCCTTATTTTGTATGCAGAGTCAAATTGTGAGCCTCCAGCCATGTTTATGTCTTTTCCTGTTGTGTCCTCTAGAGGGCCTCCTTAGCCCTGCATAGGTAAGAGGTGTAAAGTGAGTGATGAGAGTGGGGAACTCCTCTGGAGCAGAGGATTCAGATGTATCAAACTTTCCAGATGAAGGAGACTCCAGATCTCGTTTTTCAGAGGAGGAAAGGCTGGGAAGGACTCGCCTGGGGCCACCATTGAGCTAGTGGAAGGTTCTGGACTAGGATTTGGCTTTCAGTCCCTTGTTTTTTCTCTTCTTTAAGAAGGTGAGCTCCCCTCCTCCCATCCCTTTCCTCCCCTTCTTCCTCCTACTTTTTGACATGAAGCTGGAATAGTCAGCCTTGGCTGAGGGCCATTTCTGTGTTGGGCACTGATTTACAGGCTTTACTTATATAGGATCCTCGCAAAACACCAGGAGTTGTGTATCGTCACCAACTCCTTTTACAAATGAGGAAAAACAAGGCTTTTAGGGGCTAAAACAAATCAGCAAAAAATAAGAAAAGACTTGCTTAAAATCACATAGCCATAGGATTTGAAACAGGTCTGACTCCAAAGCCAATATTCCCACCGACCTCTGTTGTCCTTTGAACCTAGTGCACGGAAGTGCGAGATGCCCCATGCCCTAGTGCAGATCTCTTTGTTCCTGTTCCACTCCCCTCCCCCTATGCCTTCATCATTCTCCCCCTCCATCCTTGTTCTCCTGATTCTCTGCTCCCATCCAAGGATACTCAAGTCTTGATTCCTTTGTGGAGATATGGGCTGATAGGCAGGGAGGTAAGCTCGTCAGAAGCACAGGATGCTACTGTCTGCCTCTTCTCTGGGATTTTATTTCAGATCACAGGTCAGTTATGTCTTCCAGTAGGAACAATTGATAAAATTTAAAGTCAAGGTCAATGAATATGTTTTAATTTACAGATACTAACTTTATTGGGGGTAAAAACACATAACATGAAATTTACCATCTTGACCGATTTTAAGAGTAGAGTTGAATACTGTTAAGGACATTCACATTATTGTGAAATAGATCTCCAGAACTTTGTCATCTTTGTACGCATCGAAGAATCACTCCCTTTTTACCCTTCCCCTCAACCCCTGGTAAGCACCATTATACCTTATGTGTTCTATGAATTTGCCTACTTTTAGCTACTTCATATAAGTGGAATCATTAATATTAGTTTTTTTGTGACTGGCTTATTTCACTTAGTATAATGTCTCACTGAGTTCTTTCATGCTGTTGCATGTCAGAAATTCCTTTCTTTTAAATGTCGAATAATATTCCACTGTATGTATAGGCCACATTTTGTTTATTCATTCATCCATCGATGGATAGTAGGGTTGCTTCCATCTCTCGGCTATTGTGATTATTGCTGTAACAATCCACCCATGCTGACTACCCATAATATGTCCTGACCCACCCATACTGACTACCAGCGTACCCTTAGGAGAGAACCCGAACCAGAGAAAGGTGTGATCATGAAAGTCTAATGAAGAAAGTCTTGAAAGAAATAAGGAAAGGATGACTGTGCCAAATGCTGAAGGGAAGTAGTGAAGGATAAAGACTGAATCTTTGGATTTGATCTTGTGAAAATCATTCTTGACCTTGTGGAAATCATTTGTGACTTTGAACAGAAAGGCTATAGTAAAATAAAAAAGATAGAAATCTGATTGTATCAGGTTAGAGAGAGTGGGAGGTGGGAAGGCAGAGCAGTGACTATAGACAATTACTTCCAGGAAGACTGTGACAGAGGGACCCAGAGAAATTCGGTGGTCACAGGGGAGTTACATCGGCTCATGTGTTTTTATTAGCATTTCCTTCACTACGGCTACTATTAATCAAAACATCATTTATTATGAACTCAACTGAGCATACTCAACCCAACCATTTAGAATCAGTAACTATATTTTGGAGGGTTCATCTTATTGTGTTATTTAAAAAAAAAAAAAAAGTCAAAATTTTCTGATTGAGGCCAACTCAGAGAGCTCATTAAAACATGAAGCTTAATGCTAATTGTTGCAGAACCACAAAGGGCTAGGACTTCTGTGGTGTTAACTGAGAACTGATGCAAGTTCCCACATGCAGGGAAGGATGACTATGGCTTTTTTTTTTTATCATTCCTCTCACTCCTCCTTTGCCCTCCTTATCATCTCTTCATTTTTTCATTTTATTTTCCCCTTTCCTGTTCTTTCTGCTCATCTTCTCTTCCCCCTTCTCCAGCATCCTTAGCTTAGTCGTTTTACAAATGGGCTCCTATCTTCCCTTCCCTCCCCTGCACTCACCCACATGTTTGCTTGTGTTAACTGCTCTTGGCTGTCTACATGTTTTGCGGCTCTTATGCCTCAGTGCCTTTGCACATGCCATTCTTTTGGCTGATTCCTACTCATTTGTATTGAGAAACAAGTTAAGTTACAATAACAAAGAGACTTTCAACACACTGGTTTAGATAGGAGAGAATTAAAACTCTCTCTCATAGTACAGTCCAGAGGCATGCAGTTCAGGGCTAGAGGCTGGCTAGACCAAGCTCAATGTGTGACTTTCACCTCTGGATCCAAAATAGCTGCTCCAGCTCTTGCCATCACACCTGCATCCCAGCCAGAGGGAGGAGAGAGGTGACAAGGGAACCATACATTGTTCTTTTAAAGCATGACCCAGAAGTTGCTACATATTATTTTTACTTATATCCCTCTGGCCAGAGTTTCATCACATAGCCACATATCACTGTGAAGGAAAATGAAAAATGTAGTCTTCAGTTGGGAGAATGGGTATCAGAAAACTGTGTCTGATTGGGGTAGTTTCTGCCACATCATCCGTCTAGATTCACCCCAATGTCCTATTCCAGGAATCCATCCCCTATTGCAAGATGTCTCTTCCTCCCGGAAGTGCCCACGTTCTTTTCTCCAGCATGGCACTTACCATACTGAATTGGGATTATCTGGTCTCTTATCCGTTGCCTGCTAGACTGTAAACAGACATGGCCCATGTGTCATTTATCTTTGACTCCCTAGTACCTACAGCAGTGTTGGCTCATGGTGAATGTCTGTTGCATAAATGAATCCTGAATAGCTGTATTACAGGCCCTGGGTCTTTGGTGCTGTGCTCTTGATGGTTGGAGGGAGGGCTAGACTGGTCGGCAGGTCACTTACTTGATTGCCCTCAAATATTGCTCCTTCACCTCCCTGCCTTCCGAAGAAGAGAAATCCAGACATCTGCTAGTGACCCCAGAGGGGGGATGGAAGAGAGCAGCCCCTACTCCATCAGCTAGGTAAACACACAATCCTGGGAAGTATTTAATCAGTTCAAATATTTATTTTAGGTTTAAGTGATACAACCCAAGGCTTACCAAGTCCAAAAGGTTGTGTGGAGCTGGTGTGGCTGTTGCAGTCCTGCGCCATTTGGGGTGGGGCTCTCCCTTCCAGACTCTCAGGACATGCAATCCCTCAGTCACGAGACAGATTCTCTCTCTTTCTGGCATCCTCTCCCCTAACCTCAGAGTCCCTCTATATTTTGACCTCTTCCTCCCATCCTGTGGGGTTTCACCTCCTCTTGAGTTGTAGCCTCAACAGTTATTCTCTGATGTGCTGAGGTCATCGGCTGGAGATGAGGAACAGGGAACTTTGGACCAAAGCAGAGTAGGGGGTGGGGAGCAGGAGAGGAGATCATCAGAGGGAGTGATCTCAGGATGAAAGAAAAGTGAAAGTGTTAGTCCCTCAGTCATGTCTGACTCTTATGTTACCTCATGGACTATAGCCTGCCAGGCTCCTCTGTCCATGGAATTCTCCAGGCAAGAATACTGGAGTGGGTTACCATGCCCTCCTCCAGGGAATCTTCTTGACCCAGGGATTGAACCCAGGGCTTCCGCATTGCAGGCAGATTCTTTACCGTCTGAATCACCAGGGAAGTCTCAGGATGGAATATCTATATCCTTAATCACCTCCTGGCCTGCTGCTTGTAACTTATGTGGAAAGAGCCATCTGTCTCTCCCCTCCCTTGTCTTAGGAATGGGTGTATATGGAGGACGCGTTCCCCTATGTCACTGTCCGGGGTCAAAGCCTGCCCTCACCTCCCAGGTGTGGGACACTCACTGTTATGTGTTCCCATAGCCTTCCTCAGTGCACTCCTCATTTCTGTTCACCACCTGTCTTCCCCACAAGCCTACAAGTCCTCTGAGGCCCCATTTCCGAGACAGGGAAGCACAGTCAGGCCAATGGCATACACACGGGCATGCTGGTTAGTTAGTGATGGCGTCAGAGGTGGTAGCAGAGTTTCTGATCCCCTGTGTGGGGAGGCATATGCAGATTCCTTTCTTGTGCTCTGGGAGGGATTGGCAGGGAGTGTGTGATCCTGACAACAGGATGATTGATTTCTTGGGGTGAATTTGCACACCTGAGTATTCTCACAGCTGGCACCAGACTGAGGGTCTGCAAAGTGGATTGGGTTTCCTGGTTGTGCCCTACGAGTTCCTGTTGCTGCCCATTTTCAAGCCAGGAAAAGGTGTATCTTTTCTCTCCTCTGATGTCCCTCCCTCCTGAATGTTGAGAATAAACTTTTTGCTTGTCTAGGTTGTCTGTCACTCCATCAAGCCAAGCACATGGCATGTCAAAGCCTTTGGAGGTCGGTTGTTCAGTCACTAAGTCATGTCCAACTCTGCGACTCCATGGACTGCAACATTCCAGGCTTCCCTGTCCTTCACTATCTCCTAGAGCTTGCTCAAACTCATGTCCATTGAGTCGGTGATGCCATCCAACCATCTCATCCTCTGTCAACCCCTTCTCCTCCTGCCTTCAGTCTTTCCCAGCAACAGGGTCTTTTCCAATGAGTCAGCCCTTTGCACCAGGTGACCAAAATATCGGAGTTTCTGCATCAGTCCTTCCAATGAGTGTTCAGGGCTGATTTTCTTTAGGATTGACTGGTTTGATCTCCTTGAAATTCAAGGGACTCTCAAGAGTCTTCTCTAGCACCACAATTTGAAAGTAGACACTTTCAAATCAGCCCTCGGCAAAGACTGGACAGGGGTTAGGACACATCCCAGGCGGGGGCCTGAGGTCTGCTGGGCAAGCACAGTCCCCAGATGTCCTCCATCTGCTTAGGACACAAATGTGAATAAGACCCACTTTTTGTTTTCAAGAAACTCACAGTTTAGTGGAAGGAGATGGAGCCCTGCACAGCTAATTATATAATACGGTGTGAGATGCTGGAAAACCTGATATGCTTAATTACATCACATCACATCGTGTGCTTTGCCAAAATGTAAAAAGAAAGCTTTGAGGTTTCTAAGGAGGGGATATACAGTGTTGAGTAGTAGGGGCCACACATTCTGTGTCTTGCATGGTTCTGGAGGTTGCGTTTTGCTTGCTTTCAGGGGGAGAGGCTGGAGGCCGGCAGACTAATATGGAGTTATTCCAGTCATTCAGAGAAAAGACAGTGAGGCCTTGGAATTTTAGGGTATAAGGGATGGTAAGAAAGAATTTGCAAGATTTCCAGAAGGAGAACTGTGTGAGAGTCGTGCATGGGTCGGGGAAAGGATTTAAGGAAGTCTGAGCTTTTTAGCCTGGGGTTCTGCAAAACAGAGAGGAGGGTGTGGGGATCAGGGACAAGGAGATCCCAGCCTGGGGCACTGTGGATGACGTTGAGCTGAGGGTGTGGGGGAGGAATAGCTCAGAGGGAACTGGGAGATGGAGCCTATGGGAGATGCAGTGGAGATGACACAATTTAAGAGCTAAGTATTTATAGACTGTGTTCATGAACAAGGGATGGTCTGCACTGAAGGAAAAACCCTGTCTTTTCTCCTAATTGGAATCTTTTGCACTTTTTGTCATCACTTTGGGGGCAGTATTTTCTAAGAACTTAGTTAAGATTTAGGGAACTGAGTTAACTCTTAGGAAATCAAAACACCACCAGCAAATTGAAAGGAGAACCTTTTGTAGGTACACAGTGCTCACAACCATTGCAGGTGGATGTGAGTAATAGCTGTTGTTTGTACTCCCAGGAAAGCATTTTTAGACTGTGGTTTTGACTGTGTTGAGAACTTCTTAAATAAGGCTCTAAAAATCACAATACTGTTATAACTAACAGGTTTGATCTTAGAGAAGAATCTGGCTAGGGATTGCCAGTTTGACTTTTGAACACTTAATTCCCTCCCAGACTCTCTTGAACAGCTTCTTAAACTCTGAGCAGGTTGCGTGGTTACAGAACCAAACACCGCTCTCAATAATCCAGCACCTTGCCTCGTGGAGTGAGGTCCTGGAGCCAGGAGTATTGGCGTCACCTGGGAGCTTATTAGAAACGCAGAGAAGATGGAATTGGAGCCTGCGTTTCAACAAGATCCTCACTGAGTTATGTGCACATTAAACTTTAAGAAGTTTTAGTCTGGCACGGCAAGCTCCAGATATGGTTTTACATTGGAATCACTTAGGTCACTTTAAAAAGTTTTTCAAGCCTCCACCCCAGACTTGCTGTGTTAGCCTGGTAATTCTCTTGGGCAGCTAGGTTTGTGAACCACTGACTTGTATAGTTGCAAAAATCCTTCTCTGTTGATGGACAAATGGCAAGAATTTTGGCAAATGGGAATCTTGTTTGAGCTCCACGTTTGTTGCTTTATAATCACAATAATAGCTAAAGTCTCGTGCTCTTTTGAAAAATACCATTGTCTACATTGTCAATAAGCAGCCTTGTCCCCTTACTCTCAGGACAATTTTTTTTTTAAGTCTAGTAAAACAAATTTATTCACACTATTTTGTGTAATGTGCTCCCAAGTATGAAATATTTTTCATTGCTGTAAGTTTATAATTTTTTTAAAATCTTCAGGTAGTTAATCATTTGGGGAATACCTAGATTCTTAGAGAACATAAATCTGAAGAATGCTAATGATAATGTTAGCATAAAGAATCTTACAGTATATTTCTACAAAATACTTTAAAGTCATTATTAATAAATACATTAAGTAATTAACTCTGCAGTGAAGAGACCTCTCAGGACTATTGGTGCATGATACTCAGGAAGGAATGTATGTGTCGCTCCCCCACTCCCACCCCCATGCCTGAACCTGCAGTGATCATTCACACGTTGTCAAAACTTGAATGAGCCTAGCCAATTCACTGCCCAGTTTGAGAGCAGCTAAAGTCAGCTGATGTTTACCAAGCACTCTGGATGAAAAAAATTAGCCAAGAACCAAACAATGTGATCCCCATTAGTTGCATAGTTTGTTTCTGTAGAAGGTCAGGGCTAGAAGGGCCTTTCAGAGCTCTCCTCCAAGCTCTTGCTTTATGGATAGAAAAATTGAATCCACGGAGAAGTTGGAAGCTGCAGCCCAGCTGGTTTCATCCGAGAGGATTTTTTGTTGTTTGGAAAATGGACCACATATTTGTTGCTTAATTAGAGGCACGAAACGAGCAGGCTTTGTGTTCTAAGCTTAATATCAAGCATTGGGAAAAGTGCTGTAAACACAGAAAGAGCTGGCTTCTGACGACTGCCCCGGACCCATAAGACACATGGAATGCAGATGTCCTGGGAATTCAACAAGAGAGTTCTCAAACGCTGAGGTCTTTAATTAAGCAGGTGTTTGGGAAGTCGGTCCTGTGTAGCTTCCAGCCTTGGCTGAGCTTGTCTCGCTGAAAAATGGCCCCGATCCAGCCCAGCAGCAGGCCTGAAACTGGCTTCAATTGGAGGCATTGGAATGTGCCATTTTTATTTTCTTCTTTCTTATCAAGCCCCATTAGCTTGAGCAAGGAAGGAACAAAAACGGGCTGGGAAAACATGTTGTTTCACTGGGTAAAAATTTACTACCAAGGAAATGATTTGGCCGTGTCCAAAAAAGGACTCATGGAGGCCTTTGGAAAGGTGCAGGCTTCCAAAGGCGTTGGACACTTTCTCCTGGTGTCACCCAGTGAGAATGTTTCCCTTTGGCTGATGGCCATTCTCACACAAGACCCGAGACACTCAGCCGAGGGTGTGTACACAGGCTCACAAAGGCAGCCCTGCCTTAATCACAGTATCGGAGAAGAGAAAACACAGGAAGAGGGAAGAATCACGGCGTTAAGGTATTTGGCTGTGGACTTCAGTAAGACACACACACCCTTAGGCTTCCGGACATCCTCAGTTACAGAATCATGGATGGTTGGCGACTGTGGTTGATTGAACCATAAGCTAACTGTGTCTCACAGCCCACTGAGAGCTGTCATCATTGTGTCTTCTGAATCCCAGGACAAAGCCTGCAGCCGGCAGAAGACAAGCTTCCCCCATCTTTCACAACTCTTAGAAACAGCAGCTCACTAAGGAAGGAAACTAAAACCTCCCAAGTACCTCCTGTGCGCCAGGTGGCGGCAATAGCACCTGCAAACACAATTATTTGTGAACTCTCCTAGCAGCTGCGGAGGCAGGCTGTTGCAGCTCTGTTTTGCAGAGCATCTGAGCATCCCTCAGATTAATCAACTTGTCGGTAATATTCAGTTCTTAAGTGCAAGAACTGGATCCACACCCAGCTCTGCCTGCCCTCAACGTTTTTTTTTTTGTTTGTTTGTTTGTTTTTTAACCCAGCGGCCCTTTCTGGGGAGGTCTCAGACCTTTGGTCTTTTTTTCCTCTTAAGCTTTGGTACAGGCAGCATGACTTGGGAAATCTTTTCCCTGTGGGCGTGGGGGAACCATTAGTTTTTGTTTTGGTTTGCTTTGTTTTACAGTTTTCAAGGGACATTTATTTCAATGAGAATTTGTGTTGTGAGAACAGTTTAACTATTTTCCCTTGAACTTTTAGGAATAAATGCTGACATGTAAATACGTGTAGGTATATAATATGGACATTCAAATATAATAAGTACTTGGCTTATGTATGCATATTATTTGTATTCAAACACGTTTATGCATGGGCTTCCCTGGTGGCTCAGATAGTAAAGAATCTGCCTGCAGTACAGGAGACACAGGTTTGATCCCTGGGTCTGGAAGATCCCTGGAGGAGGAAATGGCAACCCACTCCAGGATTCTTGCCTGGAGAACCCCATGGACAGAGAAGCCTGGTGGGCTACAGTCCATGGAGTTGCAAAGAGTCGGACACGACTGAGCAACTAAGCACACACACGTTTATGCGTGTTTATGGCGGCATGTTGTCCATTTTAGCTGCCTATAGAGGTTTTTATATAATAAACTGTGAGTTTACCCTAAGATTATACTTGGAACCATTAGTTTTATAGGGAATGAGAAAGTGGGTTGTATGCTGAGAACTCACTCACTCCCGGGGAAGGATGTATGAGGCATAAAGCAACAGCATGATAGTCAGGGTGCCCTGTGAAACTCCATCTGACAAGACCGGGGGGACCTGTCTATTGCTACTTGCTTCTATCACAGATTCCAGCTCCGAGGGCTAACCCTTCAGCAGCTTTGTAGACTGTGGCCTTTTCCCATGCTGTCCCCGAGTGCCTGGAAGATTCTAATTTTATATTTTTTATTGAAGTATAGTTATTTACAATGTTGTGCCAATCTCTGCTGTACAGCCAAGTGACTCAGCTGTGCACATATCAGATCAGATCAGTCGCTCAGTCGTGTCCGACTCTTCACGACCCCATGAATCGCAGCACACCAGGCCTCCCTGTCCATCACCAACTCCCGGAGTTCACTCAGACTCACGTCCATCGAGCCAGTGATGCCATCCAGCCATCTCATCCTCTGTCGTCCCCTTCTCCTCCTGCCCCCAATCCTTCCCAGCATCAGAGTCTTTTCCAATGGGTCAACTCTTCGCATGAGGTGGCCAAAGTACTGGAGTTTCAGCTTTAGCATCATTCCTTCCAAAGAAATCCCAGGGCTGATCTCCTTCAGAATGGACTGGTTGGATCTCCTTGCAGTCCATGGGACTCTCAAGAGTCTTCTCCAACACCACAGTTCAAAAGCATCAATTCTTCGGTGCTTAGCTTTCTTCACAGTCCAACTCTCACATCCATACATGACCACAGGAAAAACCATAGCCTTGACAGATGAAACTTTGTTGGCAAAGTAATGTCTCTGCTTTTGAATATGCTATCTAGGTTGGTCATAACTTTCCTTCCAAGGAGTAAGTGTATTTTAATTTCATGGCTGCAGTCACCATCTGTAGTGATTTTGGAGTCCAGAAAAATAAAGTCTGACACTGTTTCCACTGTTTCCCCATCTATTTCCCAGGAAGTGATGGGACCAGATGCCATGATCTTCATTTTCTGAATGTTGAGCTTTAAGCCAACTTTTTCACTCTCTACTTTCACTTTCATCAAGAGGCTTTTTAGTTCCTCTTCACTTTCTGCCATAAGGGTAGTGCCATCTGCATATCTGAGGTTACTGATATTTCTCCAGGCAATCTTGATTCCAGCTTGTGTTTCTTCCAGTCCAGCGTTTCTCATGATGTACTCTGCATATAAGTTAAATAAACAGGGTGACAATATACGGCCTTGACGTACTCCTTTTCCTATTTGGAACCAGTCTGTTGTTCCATGTCCAGTTCTAACTGTTGCTTCCTGACCTGCATACAAATTTCTCAAGAGGCAGATCAGGTGGTCTGGTATTCCCATCTCTTTCAGAATTTTCCACAGTTTGTTGAGATCCACACAGTCAAAGGCTTTGGCATAGTCAATAAAGCAGAAATAGATGTTTTTCTGTAACTCTCTTGCTTTTTCCGTGATCCAGCGGATGTTAGCAATTTGATCTCTGGTTCCTCTGCCTTTTCTAAAACCAGCTTGAACATCAGGAAGTTCACGGTTCACATATTGCTGAAGCCTGGCTTGGAGAATTTTGAGCATTACTTTACTAGCGTGTGAGATGAGTGCAATTGTGTGGTAGTTTGAGCATTCTTTGGCATTGCCTCTCTTTGGGATTGGAATGAAAACTGACCTTTTCCAGTCCTGTGGCCACTGCTGAGTTTTCCAAATTTGCTGGCATATTGAGTGCAGCACTTTCACAGCATCATCTTTCAGGATTTGGAATAGCTCAACTGGAATTCCATCACCTCCACTAGCTTTGTTCGTAGTGATGCTTTCTAAGGCCTGTTG
>NW_011494633.1:5102397-5102884 GCF_000754665.1 Bison bison bison | reverse complement strand
TGGCAATAAGGAGTTCATGGTCTGAGCCACAGTCAGCTCCTGGTCTTGTTTTTGCTCACTGTATAGAGCTTCTCCATCTTTGGCTGCAAAGAATATAATCAATCTGATTTCGGTGTTGACCATCTGGTGATGTCCATGTGTAGAGTCTTCTCTTGTGTTGTTGGAAGAGGGTGTTTGTTATGACCAGTATATTTTCTTGGCAAAACGCTATTAGTCTTTGTCCTGCTTCATTCCGTATTCCAAGGCCAAATTTGCCTGTTACTCCAGGTGTTTCTTGACTTCCTACTTTTGCATTCCAGTCCCCTATAATGAAAAGGACATCTTTTTTGGGTGTTAGTTCTAAAAGGTCTTGTAGGTCTTCATAGAACCATTCAACTTCAGCTTCTTCAGCATTACTGGTTGGGGCATAGACTTGGATTACTGTGATACTGAATGGTTTGCCTTGGAAACGAACAGAGATCATTCTGTCGTTTTTGAGATTGCATCC
>NW_011494633.1:5081735-5102297 GCF_000754665.1 Bison bison bison | reverse complement strand
TTCATTTTTGAGACTGCATCCAAGTACTGCATTTCAGACTCTTTTGTTGACCATGATGGCCACTCCATTTCTTCTGAGGGATTCCTGCCTGCAGTAGTAGATATAATGGTCATCTGAGTTAAATTCACCCTTCCAGTCCATTTCAGTTCGCTGATTCCTAGAATGTCGACATTCACTCTTGCCGTCTCTTGTTTGACCACTTCCAATTTGCCTTGATTCATGGACCTGACATTCCAGGTTCCTATGCAATATTGCTCTTTACAGCATCGGACCTTGCTTCTGTCACCAGTCACATCCTCAGCTGGGTATTCTTTTTGCTTTGGCTCCATCCCTTCATTCTTTCTGGAGTTATTTCTCCACTGACCTCCAGTAGCATATTGGGCACCTACTGACCTGGGGAGTTTCTCTTTCAGTAGCCTATCATTTTGCCTTTTCATACTGTTCATGGGGTTCTCAAGGCAAGAATACTGAAGTGGTTTGCCATTCCCTTCTCCAGTGGACCACATTCTGCCAGATCTCTCCACCATGACCTGCCCGTCTTGGGTTGCCCCACAGGCATGGCTTAGTTTCATTGAATTAGACAAGGCTGTGGTCCTAGTGTGATTAGATTGACTAGTTTTCTGTGATTATGGTTTCAGTGTGTCTGCCCTCTGATGCCCTCTTGCAACACCTACCATCTTACTTGGGTTTCTCTTACCTTGGGCGTGGGGTATCTCTTCACGGCTGCTCCAGCAAAGCGCAGCCATTGCTCCTTACCTTGGACGAGGGGTATCTCCTTACCGCCGCCCTTCCTGACCTTCAACGTGGGATAGCTCCTCTAGGCCCTCCTGCGCCCGCGCAGCCACGGCTCCTTGGACGTGGGGTTGGTCCTCCCGGCCACCGCCCCTGGCCTCAGGCATGGGGTTGCTCCTCCCGGCCGTCACCCTTGGCCTCGAGCATGGGGGCGTGGGGTAGCTCCTCTGGCCCGCAGCCCCTGGCCTCGGGCTTAGGGGCATGGGGTAGCTCCTCCTGGCCGCCGCCCATGACCTTGAACGCGGGGTAACTCCTCTCGTCGCCGCCCCTGACCTTGGACGCTGGGCATCTCCTCTCGGCCGCCCGCCCACCCTCACTCCCCGACCTCGGACGCGGAGTAGCTCCTCTCGGCCGTTCCTGCGCTGTCGCAGTCTGGTACTCTCGGCCGCTGCCCCTGACCTCGGACGTATGCACATATAGACATTCTTTATTCCTGTTCTTTTCTATCATGGTTCATCATGGGATATTGAGCATAGTTCCCTGTGCTGTAGAGTAGAACCTTGTTGTTCATCCATTCTGTATATAATAGTTTACACCTGCTAACCCCAACCTCCCCCTCCATCCTTCCCCCATTTCGCATCCCCCTTGGCAACCACCATTCTGTTCTCTATGTCCTTGATTTTCTTTCTATTTCATAGATAAGATCATTTGTGTCATACTTTAGATTCCACACGTAAGTGATATCGTATGGTATTTGTCTTTCTCTTTCTGAACTTACTTTGCTTAGTATTAAATATGATAATCTCTAGGTCCATCCATGTTACTGCAAATGGCATTATTTCATTCTTTTTATGGCCAAGTAGTATTCCATTGTATACATGCATCACATCTTCTTTATCCGCTCGTCTGTCAGTGGACGTGTACACTGTTTCCATGTCTTGGCTATTGTGAATAGTGCTGCTATGAACTTTTCAAATTATAGTTTTGTCCAGGTATACGCTCAGGAGTGAGATTGCTGGATTATATGGTAATCCTATTTTTAGTGTTCTGAGGAACTCCGTACTATTTTCCATAATGGCTTCACCAACTTACATTCCCACCAGCATTGTAGGAGGGTCCCTTTTTCTCCACACTGTCTCCAGCATTTATTTGTAGACTTTTTAATGATGGCCATTCTGATTGGTATGAGTTGATACCTCATTGCAGTTTTAATTTTCATTTCTCTAATAATTGTGATGTTGAGCATCTCTTCATGTGCCTAATGGCCACTTGTATGTTCTGTTCAGAGAAATGTTTATTAAGGTCTCAGCCTGGAAGATTCTGTTCCTTTTGTTGTCCTGGTTTGTTGGGCAGTTGCATTCTGATGTCTTGAGGCCAGTTTCTCCACCTGGTGCCCCTGTGAGATCTTGCTGCCTTAGTGCACCAGCTGGGGACATGGGACACAGCTATGGATATGACCTCCTGAATGAGTATGTCTGACATGTGGGCCGCTGTACCAAGGCCGGGAGCCCACTTCTGCCTCCTGGAAGCGGGTCAAGGAGATGAGGTTGACTGCTTTGAGAACTTTTCTAAGTGAGCAGTTGTTGTTTGAGATTGCTGTACTTTTAAAATCATTTTTATATGCATTTATTTTGGGGCTTCCTAGGCAGCAGCAGCAGCAGGTGCTACTAGTGGTAAAGAGCCTGTCTGCCAATGCAGGAGGTGTAAGTGACACAGGTTTGAATCCTGGGTCGGGAAGATCCCCTGGAGGAGGGCATGGCAACCCACTCCAGTGTTGTTGCCTTTAGAATCCCATGGACAGAGGAGCCTGGCGGGGGCGGCTATGGACCATAGGGTTGCAGAGAGTCAGACACGACCGAAGTGACTTAATATGCATGCATATGTATTTATTTATTTTATTATTTATTGGGTGCCAGGTCTTAGTTGCAACACACAGGATCTTCAGTCTTTGCTGAGGCATAAGATTTTCTTTTTAGTTGCCACATGTGAGATCTTTTAGTCGTGGCGTGTGGATTCTTAGCTGCAGCATGCGGGATCTAGTTTCCTGGCTAGAGATCGAACCAGGGCCCCCTATATTGGGAGCGCAGAGTCTTAGCCACTGGACCACTAGGGAAGTCCTGAGAATGTTGTAATTGACGGCCACCCTGGGGAGGTCTGCAGGAAAGGGCAACAGCTCAGAGCTGCATTGGGCAGCAGGGATGTGTTGTTCAACACGGAGAATGATTTCTTCCTGGACAGGTGCAGTGCTGGGCTGTGATCTGGTTCTGGAGGTGTCAGGGAGCTCTGTCCTCCAGTTATCGGGGTGCTGGATGACAGCGGGTAGATGTCTTCCCGGCGGAGGAGAGATGAGCCACAGCTGCTGTGCTAGAGTCCTCGAAGGGCCCAGGCAGCTGCCCGGACTACAGCCCCAGGAGAGACACTGTAGGAGTCACATAGTTGGAGGGACTGTGCTCCCCACTGGCTCTCTCAGCAGCCTGGAGATTTGGGAGGAGACACACACACACACACACTCACAGCCACAGTAGAACAGAAAGAATTAATAGATGAGCGAGGGCATGAATGATTGAATGAACCCAGCATCCTCTTCTCTTAAGGGACGTTTCCTAAACATTACACAGAAAAGGGAAGAAGTAACCAGCACAATTTGCATCTGAGGATAATGGTACTTACTTAGGTTGCCCTAACTTGTACTTTTCCACTGGTGCAGAAAAGGCCCCTTTGCCAAAGAATGTCCTTGGGAGTGGTTCGACGTATTTTTTCCCTTCTGTTATTTAAATCAAAGGTATTTAATGTAAGCAATTCAGCTGTGAGCTGGAATGTGTGATGAGTCTTTTCACCTCGTGCGGAACCCAAGGCGTGAACGTTCTCAGTTTCAGCTCCTCAGGTGTGCAAGCTGATGGGGGTTTTCAGTGGAGGTGGTTGTTTTTAAAGTCTACACACTTGTCAGCAAGTTGGCTGGAAAAACTTGTCTGGGGACTCAAAGGCCTTAATGTGTGTTGCCCATGTGTTCATTCATTCATTCATTGAACATTTACTATGGACCCGAGGTGGGGACTTCCCAGCTGGCTTAAGTGTTAAAGAACCCGCCTGCCAATGCAGGAGACGCAAGGAGGAGACATGGGTTCCATCCTGTGGGAAGATCCCTTGGAGGAGGAAGATCCCTTGGAGGAGGAAATGGCAACCCACTGCAGTATTCTTGCCTGGAAAACCAATGGACAAGAGGAGCCTGGTGGGCTACAGTCCATGGGGTCACAAAGGATCAGACATGATTTAACACATGCATGGACCCAAGTTAAAACCAGGTATATTTTGAGGATATAAATATGGGACATACTTCCCCCAGAGACTCCCAGACTTACTGAGTTCTCAGAACATATTTAGATTGACCATCCGTTCAAGGTCAATCAATTGACAATGAATTCAACCCGTTCAAGACATCCAATCAGTCAATTCAAGTAGTTTTTTGAATGTCCATCAACAGATATGCAGTATAACTGAGTTAATTCTTTAACTGAGTAAAAATGGTGGATTTAAAAAAAATAAACCTTAGAGATTTTGTTTCTGGATGATTTGAATAGTTTGTACCTGCCTACACATTGAGGCCTCCCACGCTCCTCTGGGCCCAGCCTGGGCCTCTCCCAGTTTGGTGGCTGTCTATCAGGCTACCGGGGGCACATCGTCTCCATGCCGGTTACACAGCACAGAGCCCTGGAACTTGCTGTCCCCAGGGCTCTCTGACGGCTCTGCTGCTCCTTCACCCTCCGTTCCCCTTGAAGCAGGATAAAGAGCACACATTCCTAAGGCAGAGTTGTTCCCAGGGTACAATTGTCATCCATCACTTCCCGCCGGAAAAATGTAAATATGTGCTGGCCGATAGTGGCTTTATTTATTATCCTAGGCTTCGATACGGATTTGAGCAGGAGCGGCTGCTGGCCAAGCATTATTTGCGGGATCCCCTGGGAGGCTTTGCTGGGTGGGCAGAGCTGGGGCTGGAGGCGATGCCTGGGGCCAAGGCAGGAGCTCTTGCAGCTGAGAACGGCCCTGGGTCTTTGCCATCAAGGCTGTCCATCGTTGGGGTGCAGCAGAGATGGCTGCCACCCTGGAAGTAGGTTCTTGGAGGTTGTCCATGTTGAGAAGGCTGGAGCCTGGTTCCATGTGATGTCCAGACTCTGGTCACTGGGGCTGGGGTGGGAACCAACCAGCGTCCTTGGTGTTGACTGATGAGGCACGTGGTGGTGGACTGTGGTGGGTGGTGTCCTTGGACCCAGGAGACCATCACTTACCTGGCTGAATGTTTGTTTCACTGGATCAGTTGTGCTCACTTCCTGAGTGCACCCCTGTACTACCTATGGAGCTAACACTTTGGAATCCTCGGGGCCCCCCAGCGCTGCACCACCGCCCCCTCCCCCCGCCCCCAGTCTGCCATCTACAATGTTAAGAGGCAGACAGTTTCCCAGGTGGGGCAGGAAAAGGCAGCAAAAGCTCAACCCTCTCTCCTCTGCGTGACCTGCCAGGGCCCGGCAGCATGAGCCCTGTCATCCCTGCACAGACCTCGATGCTATAGCATGTTTGGCAACATTTTCTTATTTGTAAAATGGGAATCACAAGCCCACTGCATGGGGCGACTGTGAGAGGAAAATGAGGAGCCAGGTGCACGGCTCAGTCTCAGTGAAGTGCAGCTTTTAATGCTACTGGGTTGGCCAAAATGTTTGTTTGGGTTTTTCAGAAGCTGTTATGGCAAAACCCTAACAAACTTTTTGTCAACTTGATATTTCTGATGGTGCGATGGTCCATTCTGGAGGGGTAGGGTGTAGATGAGCAAACCCTGATGAGAGGGCAAAAGGCCGGAGCCCTACTAAGGATGCAGGCAGGTGAGGGTGGGAGTGAAGGGGAGAGGCAGGGCCAGGCCAGATGAATTAAGCGTGCTGGGTGAATCCCTGTGGAGTTTTGTCAAAGTGAGGGCGTGGTGTCAGGAGCACCTGTTCCAGGACTCCCTAAGGTGCAGTGTGGGGAGAAAAGAAAGTAGGATTCGTTTCAGCTGAAACAGTCTTGAGTATTGCGTACACCATATGAGAAACGTGGGCATAATACAGCTTGGTCTCTGCGCTTTGACGGTCCCACTGAAGAAGGGACTGACTTGGCACAAGTACCTGCCCGGCAGCAGACAGATGGGCATGTGTAATGACAGCATGGAGAAACCCAATCTGAGTACAGGGCAGCAGGAGGTGAGCCCCAGAGCTCTGGAGTGGAGGAGGGAAGGCTGGAGGGCTCCTAGAAGCTTCCTGAAGATGCAGGGGCCCCAAATGAAAAGATTTTCCTGTGTGGATGCAGTCAAGTGACTCGCAAGCTTCCACTAACGAGGGATGTTTCTCTTCCTTCTGTTCTTGTTCTCAGAGGTGTTTATCATGGCTCTGTGCACCCAGAAGGTACACAGCAGACCTGTTTATATGTGAATGGATGAGCCTAATACAAAATACATTTCTAAATCAAGTAATGGTTGTCATCAAGGTGAACTTGTTTTCAGAGAATGTTGGACAGGATGGCAGAACAGTGCTTAAGGATGTGTGTTTTCTTTTTGGCCATTTCCCTTGTAGATTTTCCAGGGAGCAGATTAGCTCGGCCCCCTCCAGAAAAGCCAGGGTCTCCTAGTGGTACCTGTTAGGGAGGTGATGTAATCCAGGGACATAATCAACTGCCTCCCAGCCAGACAAGCAAGCAGTTAGCACCTCTGGTGGCTCCAAGGGCTCTAAACAGATGTAGGTGACATTCTTTGGAATATGTCTGTGTTACAGATGTGGATGAGTGTGCAACGGACTCCCACCAGTGTAACCCTACCCAGATTTGCATCAACACCGAAGGAGGCTACACCTGTTCCTGCACGGATGGCTACTGGCTGCTCGAAGGCCAGTGCTTAGGTAATACAGAAGCTCTTGAAAGTGAATGATTGCCTGGGGGTATTGTGAATTGTGGTCATGGCTGGGTGGCTTAAGGGCAATGGGCTTTTCTTTGGGGTTGTGGGTGGCAGAAGATTGTTGAGCTTACATGGAGCACCACCCTTTAAGATCACTTGTCACCATCACCGCATGACGGCATGTCATCACCAGGAATTTTTTCCCCCCACTTTCTTATTTTTGGGCTTCTTTGATTGCTCAGTTGGTAAAGAATCTGCCTACAATGCAGAAGACTCAGGTTTGATTCCTGGGTCAGGAAGATCCACTGGAGAAGGGATAGGCTACCCACTCCAGTATTCTTGGATCTACCCAATCCAGTATTCCCTCATGGCTAAGCTGGTAAAAAATCTGCCTGCAATGCAGGAGACCTGGGTTAGATCCCTGGGTTGGGAAGATCCCCTAGAGAAGGGAAAGGCTACCCACTCCAGTATTCTGGCCTGGAGAATTCCATGGACTGTATAGTCCATGGGGTCGCAAAGAGTCGGACATGACTGAGCCACTTTCACTTTCTCTTATTTTTATTATGACAATGGTGGTGGTTTACTCACTAAGTTGTATCTTTTGCAACCCAATGGACTATGGCCTTCCAGGTTCCTCTATTCATGGGGTTTCCCAGGCAAGAATATTGGAGTGGGTTGCCATTTCCTTCTCCAGGGGATCTTCCCAACCCACAGATCGGATCTGCATCTCCTGCATCGCAGGTAGATTCTTTACCACTGAACCACCAAAACATGTTTTTGTCCAGTCCCAAATGCAGACTTGTGGCAAATCCAAGCTTGTGGCAGCCTGGCTCCCTGCTGTTGACAGTTGGGATCGATCCATCATGGCTGCAGCTGCTTACCCTGCTTTTCAGGCCCTGAGCCTTGCGGTCTTCCTCCCTTTCACTGCCCTGTTTATACAGAGTTTAATAAAGACTCTGCCAGGATAAGAAGGTGCTTTTCAGGCCTTCGTCACTGCCTCTCCATCATCAGGATTTTTTAATGTAATTTTTAAAGGTTCATATTTGGTCTTACCTAAACCTTTTTTCTGCCTTTGGAAATTTATAACAGAGGCAGGAAGTGGTAGAGGTGAGGGTTATTCTGTCCCTAATTAGAAATCCTACCGATAGAAAGGAGTGCTTGCTTTGTCATAGAAATGTCCCAGGTTTCAAATATGAATCAGGGGATTCAGATCTAACATCATCTCCTTCCAATACCCCACCATATCCCCCACCCCATGCCCACCCGTCTAGCTCTGGTCTTTTTAAAAAGTCAGTCAGCACCTATTGAGAATTTTCTCCCTTGCAGTTGGCATTGGCTATATGATCCCTCTGTTTATTTTTCCTGGAGGGCTGTTTTTCTTTCTTCCCCTCTAGTCTTTGGTTTAGCCAAGTGCACGCACTCATAACAATCTCTAGTTGTCACTGCAATTTCTCTTTCTAGGGTGTGATTTCTTTGCTGTTTCTTGGAAAAGCCCTTCTAGTTTAAAGTCTCAAGACGCTGCTGTTGCCTGAAAGTCAGTCCTGGAGGTGCTAAGAAATAAATCCAAACAACCTCATGGAAACAAACAGACAAAAAGATTCTTTTTTCCCGTTTTCTCTTGATTGAAACTGTGTTGAGGTCGCCTCTAGAGCCCTGCCCAAAGGGGCCTGACAAGCCAGCCTGGACCTCACTTGGTTCTCCTTTCCAGGCACCGAAGAGTTGGCTGCGCATGGGCATGTGTGAATATGATGATTGCTTTGCATTTTAACCAACCTCAGCTATTATGGAAAATCTGAGGCCACTGATTTGAACATAAGCAGATCAGTGTGAGTTATTTGTATGGGAACTCAATATGTAGCATTTCAGAGCTGGAAGGGATGTTATATATTATGTCATCCACCTTTTATAGAGTTGGAAACTGAGACGCATAGAGGAGGAACATGTTGGACAAAGAGTTCAGTTCAGTTCAGTTGCTCAGTCGTGTCCGACTCTTTGCGACCCCATGAATCACAGCACGCCAGGCCTCCCTGTCCATCACCAACTCCCGGAGTTCACTCAGGCTCACATCCATTGAGTCAGTGATGCCATCCAGCCGTCTCAACCTCTGTCGTCCCCTTCTCCTCCTGCCCCCAATCCCTCCCAGCATCAGAGTCTTTTCCAATGAGTCAACTCTTCGCATGAGGTGGCCAAAGTACTGGAGTTTCAGCTTTAGCATCATTCCTTCCAAAGAAATCCCAGGGCTGATCTCCTTCAGAATGGACTGGTTGGATCTCCTTGCAGTCCAAGGGACTCTCAAGAGTCTTCTCCAACACCACAGTTCAAAAGCATCAATTCTTCGGCACTCAGCCTTCTTCACAGTCCAACTCTCACATCCATACATGACCACAGGAAAAACCATAGCCTTGACTAGACAGACCTTTGTTGGCAAAGTAATGTCTCTGCTTTTGAATATGCTATTGGGTCTAAAATCTGTGTCCTGTTTTTCAGTCCATTTTTTCCACCACCAGGGGGTGCTAGAGAAGACCAGGTGACCGGGACACACAGGCTGGATTGCAGAGACCTTGGGGCCAGGAAACCCCTCCCCGTCTGAGTGGGGACAGTAACTGGGACATTCCTCCACCAGGAGGGTTGTTCTTATTCACAGAGCATGAAGCTTTAGGAAGGATGCTCCTGGAGGCCTAATTGGTGCTGCACGCACAGTCTGCTTACAATTGACATCCAAAGTGAGGACCTTTCTCCAAGAAGAAAGGAAATGGAGAAGGAAATGGCAACCTACTCTAGTATTCTTGCCTGGAGAATCCCATGGACGGAGGAGTTTGGTGGGCTACAGTTCACAGGTCTCAAAAAGTCGGACACGACTGAGTGACTTCACTTTCACTTTCCCCAATACGGCTAAACTTGTGCCTTCTCCTGGCCAAACTCTTCTTTTGCTTTCAAGGTGCAAGTTCCATAGCCATCCACCACCCTTTCTGCATGACTTTGGAGGCATTGCCTTTGCAGAAAAAGAAGGGCCAGGGGATTGCCTTTCCTCCAAGCCACCCCTAAGGCAGAAGATGCCCTCTTTTCCCCCTGCTGCCTCTCTGGGCTTGGGGATGCACCCAACTGCACCCACATAAGAGTCAGGACCAGCAACTGCACAAGTCAATGTGCTTTCCACGTGGGAGCTGCATGCCACTCAGCGGTGGGGTGAGCTGGGTTAAAAGTAGCTACCACTCAGAGATAAAACAGAGTGACAAGGGCAGGGCACAGCTTCTGAGGGGGGCTGAATAATGAGTAATGTGGAGGTGGGGTCCCTTCTGGCAGTTGTTCAGTCATTCAGTCTTGTCCAATTCTTTGTGACCCTATGTATTGCAGCTCACCAGGCTTTCCTGTCCTTTACTCTCTCCCGGAGTTTGCTCAAACTTATGTCCATTGAGTTGGTGATGCCATCCAACCATTTCATCCTCTGTCACCCCCTTCTCTTCCTGCCCTCAATCTTTCCCAGCGTCAGTCTTTTCCAATGAGTCAGCTCTTCTCATCAGCATCAAAGTACTGGAGCTTCAGCATCAGTCCTTCCAGTGAGGGGCTACTGCTTTCTGGCAGTAGGTGATAGAAGCCAGGCACAGAGAAAAGTTCTAAGCTGGTCTTCAAAACCCTGAATGGACCCTGGTTCCAAAGGAACTGGGATACCAGAGGGAAAACGTTTAGGAGGAGTTGAGCGTGAAGTAGGGACCCGTGATAGGTATAAATCAAGTGAGAGCTTAGTCCCCACCTGGAGGCTTCATTCAAAACATCCTATCTTGCAGGAGTGGTTTCTCCAGCCCATCAGCTTGGGGTGTTGGGAAGTGCTTTCCCATAACCTCAGACTCCCCACTGACTGGCACATGTCAGCCTGGCTCTGCTAAAAGGAACCATTCACCCACATAGCTGCTTGCTCAAGAAAGGCTGGTTGTAGTTTAAAAAAGTGTGTTTATCCAGAGTTTGATGGCTGCTGTGCTACAAGGAGGAGATTCAAGGCGAACTCCAGCATCCTTGTGCTCCTGGGTTCACAGGTCTCCAGACTGCAATGCTCCCCAGCTCAGCCTAGACTGTACTCAGTCTTGTTCCCAACAGCCAGACATATTCATTATTTATTATTATTTTTAGAGAAATGATTATTTGGCTGTGTCAGGTCTTAGTTGCATCATGCGGGGTCTTTCGTTGAAGCAGGCAGGCCTGGTTGTGGCGAGTGGCGGCTTCTCTAGATGTGCTGCACGCATTGAATTGCCCCATGATGTTTGGGATCTTAGTTCCCTGATCGGGGATTGAACTCATGTCCCCTGCATTACCGGGTAGATTCTTAACCACTGAATCACCAGGGAGGTCCCCATATTCATTATTAGTGGAGCTGGCAAAGAGCCTACAGGAACCAGGCTATGGAATCCTTTTACACTTTAACTGGTCTGTTCCCAGGGCAGTGACTTGCTTCTGTAGAATCTTAGAGCACCTGTCAGGGTTGGATCCGTCTTAGCGTTAAGTCTTAGATTCGGATGAAATCCTAGAGGTCACCTGGACCAACGTTCCTCTCTAAGCAAAAAATTGTTTTCTGCAACTTTCAAGATAGATTCAGGTGTTCACAAGACTGAGACAGGTCAGGGAGGATGGTGGGGAGATTGAGCCTGGAATCCAGAGGGGTGTTACCCTCCCTGAGGCTTAGTCGGTGCTGTCTTTGCATTAGCTCCCCTTTGCTTCCGTTTGTGATCCTGTTCCAGAAGAGACGGGCAATAATGATGCTGGGGGTGGCATCGGTGATGGAGAAGAAATATCTTATCTTGCTTGCAATTCTGTTTCCAGACATTGATGAATGTCGTTATGGCTACTGCCAGCAGCTGTGCGCGAATGTTCCCGGATCTTATTCCTGTACATGCAACCCTGGTTTTACCCTCAACGAGGATGGAAGGTCTTGCCAAGGTATGTGATGTGAATGATAACTTGAACACAGTGTGAAACCCTAGATGCTGTCTTCTTCAGAGTCTGACAGCTTATGTCGGTGGGAAACGCCTTTGTTAAAGTGTATTTCCACTCACTGCCCGCTCATGCCGTTGCTTACAGAAACCTGAGATCCTAACTGAGCTTATGTGAAACATGTCAGGATGTACTCTGCGCATTTACTGAGATTAGAACCACATCATCCACCAGCTGGGAGCTTACGATTTCATGGATTTGCTTCTCTCTGTGTATCCGCTGTCCACAAGTAGCCTTGCCAACATTTTTGATCAGTCAGAAGCTTTCTCACATGTCCTCTTAGCCTGACTGAGTTCAACTCCCAAGGCCCAAAGAGGGATAAAGAAAGAGGGCTCCTGATTCCTGATGAATTGTGAGGTATTCACATACACTTTATGCAAGGGTTTCACAGGCAACTTTGAAAAAATAATAATTTTCTTCATTTATTTTACTTTTGGCTGTGCAGGGTCTTCATTGCTGCACAGGCTTTCTCTAGTTGCAGCAAGCAGGAGCTACTCTCTAGCTGTGGTGCGTGGGCTTCTCATTGTGGTAGCTTCTCTTGTTGCAGAGGGCGTGCTCTAGGGCTTGGGGGTTTCAGTAGTTGTGGCACACGGGATGAGTTTCTTAGTGCCATGAGAGATCTTCCTGGATCAGGGATGGAACCCTTGTCTCCTGCATTGGCAGGCAGATTCTTTACCCCGGAGTCACCAGGGGAAGCCCCACAGGCAACTTCAATGCCTGTCATTATAGCTTTCCCTTGTCCATGCTAGGAGGGCCTATTATTTTAAAGAGTAATATGATGGTGATGGTGGTAACTTCCCTTACAACCCGACATTCCCCGCAGTAACAGAATGAAACAAAGGCATTTTCTGACTTTCACATGATTGTGTCACATACTGATAAGTAAGAAAAACAAGTTCCAGGCTTATGGCAGTTTCCAGCTGAAGGTATCTTCTGCTCAGGAAGTGAACAGGGGACTTAAGACCCAAAGAATTAGCACAAGTCCTGCCTGGCCCCCAGCTCCTCTCCCCCAGCCCCCAGCCCGGGGCCTCCAGTCCCTGGCAGCTGCCCCATCCAGGGTGGGGACAGCGCCAGAGACTCAGAATGAGGTCTTTGTTTGGAGCCTGCCACCAGCTTTTGCAGGATCCATTTCCTTGTCACAGCACTTGAGGTCTGGCTGGCAGGCTCCTGGCCAGCTAGTTGGAGGATATTATGTCTCCATTAGTTTAATCGTATCTAAATCATTGAGTAAACAGGAAGGCATCAGCGTTAAAGAGCTGGATCCTGGATTCTTTGTCAGTCTCTCTTCCAAAGCTGGTTCTGCTGATTGTTCCAAGAAGTCTCGACTGTGTTCCTCTCGCCAGGAGAGGTCATTTTCTTCTGAGAGCAGAGGCTGGCCTGGGAGGTTGAGGGAGCTGATTGGGCAGGGGAGCAGGCGCCTGGCTCCTTTGCTGCTGTGATAAGTGGCTTAGCGCAGATGCAGGCTTCTCCGTGCCAGGGCTGGAGGTTCGAGATGCCAGCCCCTCCTAAGGCACAGCCACACACAGAGAAGCCCAAAGGCCCTTGTGTCCAATGGAGAGCATCATCTGACAAGGAGCAGTTAACATACCTGGCTCCGGGTCCAGCAGTGTGATAAAGCGACAGACACAGCACCCAGGCCTGGACGCAGGCACTCAGCCACTGGGATATTGCATCAGCAGGGCCCACGATAACACAGGATGTGACAAACTCCAGCGAGCTTTTGTATTCCTAACACCTCAAGCAAGGTAGAGGGCTTTGCCCTCGTCAAAGGATTGTCACATTTGTTCATTTCACTGAGCCCCAACAATAGCCTTGTGAGGTAGGCAGGGCAGATGAGGAAATCAGGCTTCAAAGAGGTTAAGCAACTTGGCCAGAGTCACACAGTTAGGTGGTGGCAGAAAGGAGTGTAAAGCCCAAGAGTCCAGTCCTCCTGTCCAGCAGGTTGGAGTGGGGAGCGGGGGATTCAGAAGGGCCCTTGGGTATGTGTGGAGGGCAGGGCTGGCCAGAGAGGGCCACCAGGGCCCTGGGGGCAGAAGTGCAAGTAGCTGAGGCTGTAAGAGGGCAGGTCTGGAGCTTGCTCTCCTTGCACAGCCAGCCTCTGGCTGGAAGCCGAGGACTCGAGCTCTCCTCCTTGGTGTAGTCCTGCCTGGACAGCCTGGCATCACGACATTTTCCTGGCCTCCTGGGTGGACAGCCTTAGACTTCCTTTGCACTGGTGGAGACTGGCATCTCCCTGGACTTGCCCTGCATGGCCATCTATTTTTTTTTTTTTGCCCCTCTGAAAGTTTCAAAGATGCCAGGATGTGGGAGCAATGTGGATATGGGCTTGCCCTCTTCTCTAAGGAAAACTTCTCGAGCCACTTCCCTTTTAATTCTGAAAGCATTCAAATCTCTATTAAGAGTCTGAAGAGGTTTCCCTGGACTTTGAAAGGGATAGAAATTTCCTCAGCTGGCACTTTGGTCGTTGTCATATGGAGTATCAGGGAGAGGAGTTTAAAATGGGCCAGCCAGAGCTATTGTACCAACGGCTCCCTCCTTGCCTCCCCTTCTCTGAGCTCTGCAGAATGAATCCTGTATATTGTGGAAAGACCCTTGACTCACGTCCCATTTTCAACTGTGCCCTTGCTAGCTTGGGGACTTGGGCACATCTCTCAACTTCAAAACCAAGATAAACATCTTTGTTGATGTATAATTGACATAAGATGAACTGCACTGTTAAAGGCACACGATTTCATGCACTTTGACAAACATATATCCTCACGAAACCATCGCCAGCTCAAGACAGTGAATATCCCATGCATGTGTGCTAAGTCGCTTCAGTCGTGTCCGACTTTTTGCAACCCTATGGACTGTAGCCTGTCAGGCTTCTCTGTCCATGGGCTTCTCCAGGGGAAAATACTGGAGTGGGTTGCCATGCTCTCCTCCAGGGGATCTTCCAGATGCTGGGATCAAACCCTCATCTCTTATGTCTCCTGCATTGGCAGGTGAGTTCTTTACCATTGGTGCCACCTGGGAAGCCCAATGAATATCCCATCACTCCTTAAAGTTTCCTTGTGCCCTTTTGTGGTTCTCTCCTTAACCTACTGAACTTGTAACATGGGGTGAAAGGATTCGGTGAGTACGAGATCCTTCTGTAATAATCAGTGACATTATTTAAGTCCATCTATCATAGTCGGCTCAGGCTGCCATGATAAAATATTATACCATAGACCGTGGTGGCTTAGACAACATAAATTTACTTTCTCCCAGTTGTGGAGGCTGAAAGTCCAAGGTGAAGGTACCAGCATGATTGGCTGCTTGGGTGCTTCTTGGCTTGTAGGTGGCCACCTTCCCCCAGTCATCACACAACAGAAAGAGCAAGAGCAAGAGCCCCAGTGCTTCTTTTCATAAGGGCCCCACCTTTATGAATTCATTTAACCTTAATTACCTCCCAAAGGCCCCAAGTCCAAATATCATCACATGTGGGGATGAGGGTTTCAACATAGGAATTTTGGAGGGGACACAGTTCAGTCCACAGTGATAGTGAATGGTTATCTTTTGTAAATTATCATGCTTATTTACCTCTTTATCTGGAACTTCAAAGTCAGTGGGGGTGAGGTAAGAGCTAATTGGGGATGGGAAGGAGCAGATGTAGCCTAGAAATTCCTGTTGGCGAGCCTTGGAGAGTAGACTTCCTTGGAGGTGTAAACGTGTACATGTCTGCACACGTATATGATATGTATACACGCCATTTCCACCCTTCCTAACTTGCAACCCCAGAGGGAAAGTATGGATGGAGCCCATGCTTCTTCAGTGAACACTCTGGGGTCTGAGTCTCCATCTGACAGGTCTTAGATGGAGAGCCTTGGCATCTGTGGATCTGGTGGATGGAGCCCAGGCTTCTTCAGTGGACACTCTGGGGTCTGAGTCTCTATCCGACAGGTCTTAGATGGAGAGCCTTGGCATCTGTGGATCTGGTCTCCTGGTGGTAGTGGGTTTCGTTGCTGGTGCATCCTTCTGCCAAGTTAATACAAACATTCTCTTGTGGGAATGGTCAGTGATATGCTTTTGTTTTTCACAGACGTGAACGAGTGTGCAACTGAGAATCCCTGTGTACAAACCTGTGTCAACACCTATGGCTCTTTCATCTGCCGCTGCGACCCAGGATATGAACTCGAGGATGATGGCGTTCATTGCAGTGGTAATGAGCTTGGCTTTGGAGACTTCCACTTGTCCTAGGGGCACTGGGACAGGGGTTTCTTCACAGGTGTTTCCTCTTGTTTCCCAGACAGATTTCCAGTTTGGGACATTTTCCAGGGCAGCAGGGTTACAAGCACACAAAACAGATGAGTCACTTCCCAAAGGTGGCATGCAACTGCACGTCCCTTGTTATTTGACCCTTAATGCAAAAATCAGTGGAGCTAACTTTTAGGATCTGACATGGGGTTGAAGAGGAAGAGGAATTGCCTAATTTTGCATGCTGGTTTGAGTTATCTGTCTTCACCCAGCACTGAGTCAAGTCATGGGAATAGGGCAGATAGTACTAACAGAATGATAGCAGGAATAAAAGCAAGTCTCACAGGGTAGGGTTGGGAGGGGGAGTGTTGAATGAATGAGATTATGTATGTAGACTATTAAAATCTCTACAATCAGTGCCTAACTTCAGACCTGGCACATCATGAACACGCAGTAACTAGTTTTCAAATCAACTAATGAATGATTGGATGTTGAATGAATAAAATCTTAATTTATTGTGAGAACACATATGGCTCAGTTGACCTTTTGTAAATTCTTTCCAAGCCCAGGAAGCTATGACTCTTTGCTCATGCTAGCTTGTGGACTCTTATAATTATCTTAGAAACTTGGACTCATAATTATCTTAGAAACTTGTAAACTCCAGTAAACTCCTTGGGAATAGGCGTAGCTTCTTACTCCTATCCGTTCCTATAGCATTCTGCAGAGGGCCATGTATATTTCATTCTTTGCTTCATTTTTCCTTCTCTTCTTTCTTTTCCTGTTTTTTTGTAAATGTTGACTTAAACTCCATTCTATTCAGTTTTAGCATCATCAGCAATTGTGAAGGAGCACAGTCCAAACTAATGATGCTTCACTGTATTTTTCAAAACAAGTAGGCCATATCCTAGAGTGTGAAAATCTTTTCATCCTCCAGAATAGAAAGTTTTCTAATCCTGGATTTCGTCGTAACAGGAACTGACCCAGGCCATGAATGGAACGTGTGTGATAGCTTCAGATAGGACCAGAGTGTTTTGGGGACAGAATTCTCTGAAACAAACGAGCTCTTCTCCCCAGGGCCTGGAAAGATACGGCCACAAGTAGCCTTAGGCCGATTAAATGTCAGTCCCAGAAATAGCCGTAAGATACCCTCAGGCATAAAAAACTACTTTCTTCCTAGATTTCAATCCCCGTCTCTCCCCACCTCCTGTAGTACTCCTTTGGGGAATCTGGGCTAAGGAACTAAGAGGTGAAACGTTTAGCATTACGCGGTGGGGTCATTCATTTTTGGAGAATTGCCTGCACATCCACAAATGTGGCCACCTGCAGAGAAGAGACTGTAGAGTCAGAAGGAGCCAGTTTCAAATTCTAGCTCTCCCGTTCAGTGCCTTCCCTGGCCAAGTCACTTTCTGAGCCTCAGTTTCCACATTTGTTAAAAAACAAACCAACCAACAAACACCTTCATGGGCAGTCATAAAGATGAAATGAGCTGGGGTACCTCAGTGTCATTTGTGTTAACTTACTTTCTCTAAGCCTAAGTGTAAGAAACTTTTGGTTTGTCAAGAAGCCATCCTTGGTGTTTTGGCAAAAATTTTCAGTTGACTCACTTTAACCAAAATGGTCATCTTTTCCCCCATATTCGTGATGATGCACACTTTCTGAAATCTTTAGGTAACCCCTGTCCACTGTGGGCCTGGGCTTCCCTGATGGCTCAGCGGGTAAAGAATCTGCCTACAATGCACGAGACACGGGAGACATAGTTTTGATCCCTGGGTCAGGAAGATCCCCTGGAGGAGGAAAATGGCAACCCACTCAAACATTGTTACCTGAAAAACCCCATGGACAGGACAAATCTCCCCTCTGCTGAGGAGCCTGGCGGGCTACAGTCCATGGGGTGGCAGAGAGTCAGACAGGAGTTGCGGGGATGTTTGCTGGGAGCTTGTCGTCTGTCCCTTCCTACTTACTCCCTTTCTGTGCTGCTTGTTTCCTGGCCAGGAACTGTGACCTTTGCTGTGTTGTTCCAGCTGCTGTGGCCCCTCTGTGCAGCCCCATGTTCCTTAGAGATTTGCTAAGTGAGCTGACCCAGGAGACCACGATGGACTCTCATGTGGATGCTTGAAACTGTGCTCCTTGCCAGAAACTGGCCTGTATTTCTTTTTTATTCCTGCTTCAGTCTTTAATAGTAATTTTTATTGGAGTCCAGTTGCTTTACAATGTTGTGTTCATTTCTGCCATATGGCAAAGTGAACCAGCTATATGTATACACATATCCCCTCTTTTTTGGACTTGCTTTCGTTTTCAGTCACCACAGAACACTGAGTAGAGTTCCCTGTGCTATGCAGTCTGTTCTCGTAAGCTATTTATTTTATACATAGTAGTGTACATGCTGGAGAAGGCAGTGGCACCCCACTCCAGTACTCTTGCCTGGAAAATCCCATGGACAGAGGAGCCTGGTAGTCTGCAATGGGGTCGCTAGAGTTGGACACGACTGAGCGACTTCACTTTCACACTTCACTTTCATGCATTGGAGAAGGAAATGGCAACCCACTCCAGTGTTCTTGCCTGGAGAATCCCAGGGACGGGGGAGCCTGGTGGGCTGCCGTCTATGGGGTTGCACAGAGTCGGACACGACTGAAGTGACTTAGCAGCAGCAGCAGCAGCGGTGTATATACATTAATCCCAGTCTCCCAATTCTTCTGATCCCAATCTTCCTCCCTTGGTATCCATACATTTGTTCTTTATGTCTGTGTCTCCATTTCTGCTCTCCAAATAAGATCTTTTATACCATTTTTCTAGATTCCACGTATTTGCATTAACATATGATATTTCTTTCTGACTTACTTCACTTACTTATTGTTGTTCAGTTGCTCAGTAGTGTCCGACTCTGCAAACCCATGGACTTAGCACATCAGGCTTCCCTGTCCTTCACTATCTCCCAGAGTTTGCTCAAACTCATGTCCATTGAATGGGTAACCTCTGTGAGCCTCACTCTCCCCTCTGTTGAGTATGGTTAGTAATAGCACCTCTTTCTAGGGCTGAGGTGAAGATTGAATGCCATCTACCCATCTCATTCTCTGTCGTCCCCCTCTCCTGCCCTCAATCTTTCCCAGCATCAGGGTTTTTTCCAACGAGTTGGCTCTTCACATCATATCACATCACATCAGGTGGCCAAAGTACCGGAGCTTCAGCTTCAGCATCAGTCCTTCCAATGAATATTCAGGACTGATTTCCTTTAGGATGGACTGGTTTGATCTCCTTGCAATCTAAGGGACTCTCAAGCATCTTCTCCAACACCACAGTTCAAAAGCATCAATTCTTTGGCACTCAGCCTTCTTTACAGTCCAACTCCCACATCCATATGACTACTGGAAAAACCATAGTTTTGACTAGATGGAGCTTTGTTGGCAAAATAATGTCTCTGCTTTTTAATATGCAGTCTAGGTTTGTCATAACTCTTTTTCTCTAGGTCCATTGTATTTCTGCTTATGGAGGATGGAGCCACAGTCCTTAGTAAAGTCTGGGGATTGTGACTCTAACATAAGCAGAGGGGTCTGTTAGGTGGAGGTAGTTGCTATCTCTCCATCTGCAGTGGGGCGAGCCCCAGCCAGGGAACTTCCCAAGCCCAGGACTCCCCAGATCCACCAATTTGGAGTCCAATTCAGGCAGGATTTACTCAGAGAGACATTATGGCATTGTGTTGATGAGTATAGAATCCGGAGTCTGGCTGGCCAGGTTCAAATCCCAGCTTTACTGCTTACCCGTTATCTGTAAATTTAGTCAAAGTCCCTAACCTTGGGGCTTCCCTGGTGGTCCAGTGATTAAGACTCTGTGCTTCCAATGCAGGGGCCAGATTTGATCCCTTGTTGGGGAATTAAGATCCCACATGCCGCGTGGTGTGGCCAAAAAGTAAAAAAAAAAGTTACCTAATCTCTGTGAGCCTCAATCTCCTCTCTGTCAAGTATGGTTAGTAATAGCACCCCTTTCTAGGGCTGAGGTGAGGATTGAATAAGATGAGGCGTGTAGCGCATGTAACCCAGGGCTTGGTACACAGCGAGCCCTCAGGAAATGACAGGTTTTACCACTGCCTTCTACTAAAGGTATGAATGGAATCTACACGCTTAACAGAAATAAACAGGACACTCTGTTAGGATGGCTGGGGCCAAGACCAGACTCTACGAGGCTCCCCAGGGAGCGGGAGTGGGCAGGACAGAGCAGATCTGACTCACCAAGCATGCTTTAACTTTTCAAAGCAGCATCTCAGTTCTGCTGGCTCTTAACCCATTGCCTGGAGGCCCCTGGGAGAGAAGGAAAGGAGTTTTTCCTTCTCAAATGTGAGAGATAGCAGGCATGTAACACAGGAATTATCGCATAGAGGAGGAGCAGCCTCCCATGCGCTGACACCCTCTCTGGGTGATTCCAGAGAGCAATCCCAGGACATGTCACATGGGGAAGCCAGTGAAAGCAAGTTTTCGGGAACACAACAAATAAAAGAAAAACATGTTTTCTTTGGCGTGCTTATCGCGTGAGGCTCAAATGGGGGTTCTCTTGCCAAACGCTGTGTGTGATGAAGAGTTGGCTTTTCTGGAGCGCCTGCTTTTGTATCCCTGGCCACAGTCTACAAGTTCAATGGCTCCCTCTTCTGGTCCCCACCTCTGTGGCTGGAGAGTGGCCCAGCGCTAGGTCCTACATCCCAGGGACCACCTGAGGCAGGCGGGCCACCCCAT
>NW_011494633.1:5044188-5081635 GCF_000754665.1 Bison bison bison | reverse complement strand
CCCATGCCACACAGAGTTTTCCCTTTCAAGGAAGTTTTTTAGTATTTATTTATTTATTTGGCTGTGCCAGGGCTTAGTCGCAGCACACAGACTCTTCGATCTTCATTGCAGCATGTGACATCTTTAGTTGCAACATGTGAGATCTAGTTCCTGGACCAGGGATGGAACCTGGGCCTCCTGCATTGGGAGGACAGAGTCTTAGCCACTGGACCACCAGGGAAGTCCCTCAGGGAAGTTTTTGGATACAATGAAGTTTTAATAAAATTCACACCCCCTGGCCTTCTGGAGATGTCCCTTTTAGTTGTGATTTTAGGAATAATATTGTTTCTCAACTTGCGGGCGATTAGAGGGGAGTTGGCACTGGTAACTAGGGCTTTCCAGGAAGCGCTAGTGGTAAAGAACCTGTCTGCCAATGCAGGAGACATAAGAGGCGTGGGTCTGATCCCCGGGTCAGGAAAGTCCCTGGAGGAGGACATGGCAACCCACTCCAGTATTCTTGCCTAGAGAATCCCATGGACAGAGGAGTCTGGCGTGCTGCAGTCCATGGGGTTGCAAAGAGTCAGACATGACTTAGTGACTAAATAACAACAAGGCACTGGTAAAGTTGCCCTTTCAGAAGACTAGGTCCAGTGAATGTGTTTTTTAGGTCTGGGGAAGAGCTCTGCACCCAGAAAACTCCAGCAGACAAACAAATCTCACCTCCAGATGTAGAGGGTAGATTCACCTACAGGGCAAAATGAGACAGTGATGAGTAGATGATGTAGCTGAGCCAGAGGCAAACAGTGTTGGAAGCTTGAGGGAGACAGAGTTTAGCTTCATGAAGGAGAGAATTTTCTACCAATTAGAGCTGTCCAATGGGCTTCCTTGGTAGGTAGTGAGCTCCCCATCACCAGAAGTGTTCAAAAATGAATTGGAAACTTCTTGGCAGAGAAGCTATCCTATGTGTCAGGAGAGTGTGGCTACTATTGTTCGTTGCTAAGTCATGTCTGACTCATTGCGACCCCATGGACTGCAGCACACCAGACTTTTTGCTGTCCTTCCCCGTCTCTCTTCATCATGCTCAGACTCATGTCCATTGAGTCCGTGATGCCATCCAACCATTTCATCCTCTCTCATCCTCTTCTCCTCCTGCCTTCAGTCTTTCCCAGCATCAGGGTCTTTCCCAATGAGTCGGCTCTTTGCATCAGATGGCCAAAGTATTGGAGCCTTAGCTTCAGCATCAGTCCTTCCAATGAATATTCAGGGTTGATTTCCTTTAGGATTGACTGATTTGATCTCCTTGCTGACCAAGGAGAGTGTGCAGGCTGGGATAAATAAAGCTAGAATAGCAGTAAGTTCCCATGCCCAGGTAGTTTATGATTATAAATGGCGTGTGTAACTTGTCTCCCCCAGATATGGACGAATGCAGCTTCTCTGAGTTCCTCTGCCAACACGAGTGTGTGAACCAGCCAGGCACATACTTCTGCTCCTGCCCAGCTGGCTACATCCTGCTGGATGACAACCGGAGCTGCCAGGGTGAGGCTGCTAGAGGGACCCAGCTGGGGGAGGTGTGAGATGGGGCTGGCTCAGAGGGCCACCTGGATGTCTTTGCCTGGGGAAGGTGGCAGGGGTGAGGGTGTGAATGGGTGCTGGTGACTCCCAGTGTGGCAGGCTCTTGGCAGGATGCCTGGGCTGGTACCTTCCTGCCCTGCAACCCCATCCTTTGGCTTCAGAAAGGACAAGGTCACTCTCCTTGCTGGAATACCCTCTGCAGGTACACGCAGCTGGTCCTGCCTCCCCAGGCAGGTCTCTGCAGCCCCTCTGAGGAAGGCTCCAGACCCCACCAGGACCTCTGATGGCCGGGTCGTGGTCCATGAGCCGGTTTTCTCATGGTCCCTGGAGAGCAGCCTGGTCAGCCTTTCTCTACCAACTTCCTAGAGAATGGACACAGGCGGGGGCCACCTGCATCCTCTGACTGCTGCCTGCCTCAAAGGGTCGTGACCCTGGCTGTGAAGGGGGTGGGATCTCCCCAAGATTGGCTGCTCAAGATGCTTTCCAGCCCATGCTCACCTACTGGGGCAGATGGAGGAGGCTGTAGCTGGGCAACAGATTCATTTTAAGCTCCTTGGGACTTGCCTTATCCCAACACCAAGCAAGAATTCTCCACACAACAGTGCCAAGCAGTAGAAATATATTGTGAGCTATAAATGTGAGCCACATATGTAATTTTAAATGTTCTAGTAGTCACATTAAAACAATAGAAAGAAACAGGTAAAATTAATTTTAGAGCATATTTTATTTAGAGCTATATATCTAAAATATTACCAGTCTACTATGTACTCAATATAAAAATTATCAATGCTTTACATTCTTAGGCTTTACTAAGTTGTTGGACTCTCATCTGTATTTTCCACTTACAGCACATCTCAGTTTAGACTAGTCACATTTCAAGTGCTCAGTGGTCACGTGTGGCTGGTGGCTGCCATACTTGCTGGTGTAGCTCTATAGAAAGACCCAGGCCGCCTCCACCCCAACTCCCACCCGTCTGGCCCCGGGACCGGCACCTTGGAAGTGCTGCCTGGCTTCAGCCTCTTGTCTATCACGCATTTCAGACATCAACGAGTGTGAGCACAGAAACCACACGTGCATCCTGCAGCAGACCTGCTACAATTTGCAAGGGGGCTTCAAGTGCATTGACCCCATCCGCTGTGAGGAGCCTTATCTGCGGATCAGTGATAAGTAAGTCATGACTTCCCCTGGGGAGATGGGAATGTGGATGAGGAGCCCGTTTCAGAAATCTGCCGGTGAGGTGTCAAGGAGAGAGTACCTCCCAGGGTAGTGGGAGATGTGGTCTACTGTCTCCTATACAACAAGGGAGGCCTGGCATGCTGCAGTCCATGGGGTCGCAAAGAGTCGGACAGCGCTGAGCGGCTGAACTGAACACAACACATGCACGCCCGCCTCCCCCACCACACGTCTCTACCATTCCCCCGCTCATGCCAGAGCTATATGAAGATTCTCTAGAAAGCTAATCAAGAGGAGAGCTGGGGTTCATGAATCTCCTTTTCCCTTTAATGACTTTGTCCTGGATGTTGTTGCTGTTTTGGTGGATATACAGGGTCTTTAGAGCTGGGCTTCTCAAAGATCACATGCATAGAAACCACCCAGGGATCTTGTTAGTGGCCCAATTCTGATTCTGTGGGCCTGATCTGGTGTGAGACTCGGCCTTGTAGACAAGCCCCCAGGTGAAATGGATGCTTCCAGCCTTCCTGGACCTTGTTGGGAGTAGCGAGAGGCTGGACAGATCACTAGAGAGTTCTCATAACTGAGGGTACCTAGCTTGCTCTAATCAAGTTTTTGAAGTCATAATAGTGATTGAATGAAATCACCAGATGGCAAATATTTCGTTGAGGTGAGCACCGAAGTGAAGACAACCTCTACAGAGTGAATACACTAGAACAGTGGTTTTCTGCCCCCGTGTACTAGGAATTCCTTTTCTTACTGTTTAGTTCCTATTTAACTGTTTTAGTTCCACTGCAGCCTGCGTGCATTGCAGTAGGCACGCACACGCACACGCGCGCACACACACACACACACACACACACACACGGATGTCTTCTGCCCTCCTCCCTTCCAGTCACCTGTTTACTACCCCCACAGCTCCCAGCCCTCCCAACTGGGATACAGGGATGAAGGGACACGTCCATCATGCATGCCCTCTAAGGACACAGCTCCTAAGAGGAATTCACGCCTTACCAGTATGCTTCCTGCTCTGATCAAAAGCTGGCAGAAAAGGACAAAGCAGGAACAGACAGGTCCTAAAGGAGTCTTTGCTGGCTGCTAAGAGCTGTGCTTCTAAGTAGCCCTGTGGAACAGCATTCTTTGATTTCTGGTTCCAGGGCCCTTTGTGGCAAAGCAGAACTCCACCCTCACCGACTCCCATTCCTGGTTGTCCCTGGGTTTCTCCAGGTCTCACTTGTCTGTGGTGGGGACCCGCCCTGAGCTGGTGTTACTGGCAGGGCCCCGACGAGCCGCTGAGAGCCCTGGGAGACTCCTGCACCCTGCCTTCAGGCCCCATTCCAGTTTCACTTCAGCCGCCCTTATCCAGCTCATTTTCTTGTTCAGGTGTCCTGTATTCCTGCCAACCTGAGCATGACCTGCCCTCACCTTCACCCACACCCCGGAATGTCCTGCCTCCCAGCTTCTGTGCACACGTTTTCTGCACATGGAAGGCTTTCCTGCCATTGCCACCGGGACAGACTTGCCCCATCTTTCAAATCTGGGTGCCAGTGCCACCTCCCAGCTGTTTGCAATCCTCTTCAGCTGGGAGCCATCTCTCCCTCCTCCACATCTCTTTTAGAAAACAATTAGTTTCTGTGTGACATGTGACATTTTAATGTGGCTATTTTGGCACCCGGAACATCTTGACTTGGCTGTTTAAAAAAACAAAACTTTAAAAATTCCTTTTTAAAAAGTAATTTTATTTATTTACTTATTTTTGGCTGTGCTGGGTGTTTATTGCTTCTCGGGCTCTTCTTTAGTTGCGGTTAGCAGGGGCTACTCTTTATTTGCAGTACGAGGGTTTCTCATTGAGGTGGCTTCTCTTGTTGCAGAGCACAGGCTCTAGGCACATGGGCTTCAGTAGTTTCAGAGTGAAGGCTCCGCAGTTGTGGCTCCCAGGCCCAGGCTCAATATTTGTGGCAATGGGCTTAATTGCTCTTTGGCATACGGGATCTTCCCAGACCAGGGATAGAGCCCGTACCTCCTGCATGTGGCTCCAACCTCTCCTGCAGGCAGATTCTTTACCACTGAGCCACCAGGGAAGCCCCTAAAAATTCTTTTTATACCCTCATTTATCAAGTGTTAGTCAAATTCCTGGTCTGTGCCCAGTGCCAGGTGCTGTGGTGTTTGTTCTTATTGCTGGTGGAGGAGAAAGACGATGAACAAATGGTCACATAATGAATGCATGATCCTCAATGGTAGTAGGGGCTGTGAACAGGAAGAATGGAAATTTACAAAGTGAAAGAGTAGGCTGGACTTGGTCTAGTCTGGGGAGTCTAAAAGCCCCTCTGAGTAAATGACCCTTGAGCTGGAATGGAAAGGTGAGTTGATGTTAACAGAGTAGAAGAGCAGAGGGAACAGCGTGTTTAACGCTATGAGGCAAGAGTGACCTTGATGTCTTCAGGGACGGGAAGAAGCTGCAGCCTCATCAATGACATGGACAGTGACCTGTGAGGAAGTTAGAGAAACTAACAGAGACCAGACCTCATGAGGTTTTAGAGGTTAGAGTATGTGTTTAGTTTTTATGCAAGTTGCAATGGGTGCCACTGTAGAAGCAGTGGCAGGATACAGACATAATCTGATTTATGTTTGACGAAGGGCACTCTGCCTGCGGTGTAATAGGTTGGAGTGGGAGAGCCTTCCGTTCCATCAAGGAGGCTGTCACAAGGTCCAGGTGAGACATCAAGGCGGTGCACTCACAGTGGAGATGGAGTAGCTGGATTTGGACTACATTTTAGAAGTAGAACGGATAGATTTTGAAGATGGATTGGAAGTCAGGGGAGAGTGACAGAAACAGAAAAACTTACTCCCAGTTTTGGCCACCAAGGCATAGATCAACAGATATCCTCATCCTGTTATGCACTCGGACTCCTAGGGGGAATCTCAGGAATGAGGGGAGAGATGGGGGTGGTGATTCAGGATAAATCCAGCGGTGTCTGTAAAATGCATACCTTGGTAATGAGTCAACTTTATACTATGTTATACTATGTTAAATATATACATAGTTAGACTATGCTATTACTAGTGTCTCAAATGAGATGCTTTGTATCAGACATTTGCATCTATGATTTATTTCTCCTATTAAAGAGTGAATTTAAGATAATTAAATTTATCATTGCAATAAGTGTCCTAACATCTGAAAGTCCTGTCCTAATGTATCTTGTACATAGCGAGTTCTGATGTTTTGTTTAAAGAAAGGAAATACCCAATTCTATTCCACACAGACTGGGGTAAGTACAATAGAAAATGTAAAAAAGACCAGTCAAGACCCATCCATCTATTGTAATTTCTCATTTTTAAAGCTTCTCAATGAGTATGGATGGTTGGGAAGTGAAGGACTATGCAGCACACTTTTGCCAACTAAATATGTGACAAACATGAAGTGTATTACAGGATGTCCCAGTGTTCTGAAAACCAGGCAACTCAGGTTTATGCTTCAGTAGCAGGACTATCTGATTGGCCAGAACAGGCTGTTCTCTAGGAAACAGAGGGCTCACCTACATGCTGGAGAGTTTTTAGACCAGAGACAGAAGGAGAGGGCCTCCACAGCCACAGCATTTGGATGGTAGAAAGGGGGTGTCCTTCTTTTCCATGTTTCAAGCACAGAGGTAGGTACAACCAGCATCTGGAAAGGATCTGCCGCTTTCTCACATGATTTCCCTTCCCGACAGCCGCTGTATGTGTCCCGCGGAGAATCCTGGCTGCAGAGACCAGCCCTTCACCATCTTGTACCGGGATATGGACGTGGTGTCAGGACGCTCTGTTCCCGCTGACATCTTCCAAATGCAAGCAACGACCCGCTACCCTGGGGCTTATTACATTTTCCAGATCAAGTCTGGGAATGAGGGCAGAGAATTCTATATGCGGGTAAGAGGGGTTGCTGAGTGGTGGTCACCATCTTCCACAAGCTGTTCTGTTGTCTAGCCCGGAGTGTGCTTCTAGAAACAGGCCAGAGTGCAGTTCGGAGGGGTGGGTGTGGAGGCAGGAGGGGAAAGTGGATGGGAGTCAGGACTCCACTGTCCTGGTTCCTCTCACTTTCTGAGCGGCCTTGAGAACATTGCTCCTCCTCTGTGAGCCTCAGGATCCTTATCTGTGCAATGAGAAATTAGGCCAAGATGCAATGGTAGGTCTCTTTCTCCCTGCACTTCTTCTTTTTTTTTTTAACCATTTAAAAAAAATTGAAGTATAGACAATTTACAATGTTGTGTTAGTTTCAGGTGTACAGCGAAGTGATTCAGTTATATTTACAGATATAGACATATCTATATCTATGTCTGTATATGTATATGTATATTCTTTCAAGTCCCTGGGCTTCCAGGTAAAGAATCTGTCTACTAATACAGGAGCTGTAGGAGACACAGGTTCCATCCCTGGGACAGGAAGATCCCCTAGAGGAGGAAACGCACTCCAGTATTCTTGTCTGGAAAATTCCATGGACAGAGGACCCTGGCAGGCTACAGTCCATGGGGTCACAAAAGAGTCCAACACGACTGAAGCGACTGAGCGTACACTCAAACACGCATCAAGTCCCCACTATTTGCTTCTAGAAACTGACTGCAGCAATGAACAAAAAGGTCCCGAATGCCTGCCTTCATGGCACTTACATAGCAATGAACTTAAAGGCATTCCTCAAAGAAGTGGGCTCTACTTGTGCTGTCCGACACAGTAGCCATATGGTTCTTTAAATTTAAAATGAAAATGAAGTAAAATAAGTAAAATTAAAAATTAGTTTCCTTCGTTGCACTAACTACATTTCAGGTGCTCCGCTGCTGTATTCGCTTGGATACAGAACATTTCTATCACTGTAGAAAGTTTGGTTGGCTAACATTGATTTAGCCATATCAGGATAAATTGATGTGGATTTATCAGGAACAAATTTTAGAGCACACATCCTAAATGCATGTGCTTATTTGTAAATTACACACGTGGTACTGTGCCATTTCTATTACTGAGCTTCGTTTCCCTCAGCCTCTGGAGTGGTCACGTGTCTTTGGAGCCCACTGTCTTACAGCTGTGCTTTTCACATTTCAGTGTGAATTTGGATGCTTGTTGAAAAAGTGAATTCCAGAACTTCCTCTCTAGAGACTTTATTTCAGAAGATGGTGGCTAAGACCTAGTGTATCAGTTTCTGATGGCTGCTGTAACAAATTGTCACCAGTTTGGCGGCTTAGGACAACAGGAATTTATTCTGGAAGTTAGAAGTCCGAAATCATTGTCACTGTGCTAGAATCTACCCACTGCTCTGGACTTCCAGGTGGAGCTAGTGGTAAAGAACCTACCTGCCAATGCAGGAGATGTAAGAGATGCGGGTTCCATCAGTGGGTCGGGAAGATGCCCTGAAGGAGGACATGGCAACCCGCTCTAGTATTCTTGCCTAGAGAATCCCATGGATAGAGCAGCCTGACAGGCTATAGTCCATGGGGTCAAAGAGTCAGACACAACTGAAGTGACTTAGCACACCCACGCACGCACTGAAATCAAGATATCAGCAGGGCCGTGCTCCCTCCAGAGGCTACAGAGGAGAATCCATTCCTTGTCTCTTCCAGCTTCTGGTGTTGCCAGTCTTCTTGATTCGTGACCACACCACTCCAATCTCTGCATCTGTTGTCACAGTCCCTCCTCTTCTGTGTGTATCAAATCTCCCCGTTTCTTAGAATGTCACTTGTGATTGTATTTAGGCCTACCCAGATAATCCAGCGGAGAAGGCAATGGCAACACACTCCAGTATTCTTGCCTGGAGAATCCCAGGGACAGAGGAGCCTGTTGGGTGCCGTCTTTGGGGTCACACAGAGACAGGACTGACTTAGCAGCAGATAATCCAGATAATCCAGGATAATCCCCCTGTGTTGAGATCCTTAACTTAATCCCATCTGCAAAGATCCTGTTTCCATATAAGGTAATATTTATAGGGCCCAGAGATTAGGACTTGATACCCTTGGGGGCCATGGTTCACCTTGGGAATCTGCATTTCTAATGAACACAGTATGTGGTCCTCCAGGGTCAGTGTGGGGCACTCGACTCAGAAGTTCACAGCTTCAGCCTGTGGGCTGGTGAAAGAACCAAGTGTCTGAGCTCTCCCCACCCTCTCCCAAACCCTTCTCTTCCAGTCTTTGCCTCTGGGGCTGGGACCATCTGAAAACAGAGAGGTTTCAGAAGCAGGATTATACCAGATTAGAAAGGCCTCAGGAGCGAGTATTATGTCTGTTTCCTCACTAATATGTTTTTGGCAAGACTGTAACAGGGCCAGGTCACATGTGATAACGCACCTGTGGACCCAGCATCTGTAGAACACTGTAGTGGGGTCACGGGCTTTGTAAAAAGACGGAATGAGTTGAGGGTAGAGGAACTTCTCAAGATGAAAAAGATGGAGCTGTGTCTCTGTCAGTCCTTCTTGCATTCCCATCAGCCGTGGCCATCCAGCGGAACCCACCTCTGCCTGCCTCTGTGGGCTTGCTGCCCCCTTGAGCATAAGCCCAGCCCGCCAGCATTCTCCAATCTGGCCTCTAGTGTCTGTACAGACACAGCAGGTCCCAATCAAAAGGTACAAAGATGCCCCTCTCGGGGATTTAAAATACCATCACGTATATCAGCTGCTTTAGGTTTTCCCCCCAGCAGAATAGGAGGTGGCCTTGTCTTGGCCAGGTCACCACCTACTAAAATCCTCTTGATCCAAATGTTCCCCATGTAGCTGACTTGTAAGAGCTGCCCCTTCATGGCAGGGGAAGAAGATGGTCTTCTGCAGGCGAGTGACCAGGAGGTGGGGCCCCTTCCTTCGAGCTTCCTCTAGTGCCTGGATTGTTATGGCGATGAGGGGACCCTTGAAACTCACAAAACTTTGAGCTGTATGTGGTTTGCTCTCTCTCTCTGGAGAACATTGAGAAGGGCCCTAGTTTGTTAGCATTTATTCAACTGAGGATGCCAGGACACAGAGGGGATGAGGGCACATAGACCTGCCCTGGGAATGGCTGAAGGAACTTAGGGATGGGAAGCTGGATCCTGGCTAGAAAGGTCCTAAAGGCTGCTCTTGGGAAGAGAAGACAGGCCCCGTGTAGGGGCCCTGTGAAGCCAGGCAGCCTCCCTGCAGGAGGAGGTAGGGTTTCCCTCCTGACACTGTGCAAAGCAGCAGTGCCCTCCTCAGGAGGCCACGCAGTCATGGGCTGTGGAGCCAGGCTGACCCACCTCATTTCCTTCTACAACTCACCAACGCTATGGCCTTGGACACACACTCTAACCTCTCTGAGACTGTTTCCTCATCTGTGCATGCTAAGTAACTTCAGTTGTGTCTGACTCTTTGCAACCCTATGGACTGTAGTCCACCAGGCTCCTCTGACCATGGGATTCTCCAGGCAAGAATACTGGAGTGGGTTGCCATTTCCTTCTCCAGGGGATCTTCCCAACCCAGGATCGAACACGCATCTCTTATGTCTCCTGCATTGGCAGGCAGCACCCCTAGTGCCACCTGGGAAGCCATCCTTATCTGTATAGAGGGGATAATGATAGTATCAACTCTGGGATTGGATGAGATCATCTACTTAGCCCAGTGCCTAGAGCACAGAGCAGCTGTTTTTTATCAAACAAGCAGGATGAAACTTTCAATACCTTTCTATTTCTCCTCTGGCTATCTTGAACCTGCACACACCTGAGTGAGCTCTCAGGCGGAGCCCATTGGATTCACAAATGCTCTCAGTTACTATTGAATTGCCTCTCTCCCCCATATCAGAAGTCCCAGCTGCTAATTTAGGTAGAAGCCAACCACCGAGTCTCTCAGTGTAAAGTCCCCGCCAGCTTGGCCTCTTTCCTGCCTTCCTCTTCCCCTTTCCTCACTGATGGTGCTGACCTGGCTCCTCCTCTGGGGTTTTGGGGGTACAGATGTGGAAGGGAGGCGGTGAGGGGAGCCAGGGTCGTACTCCCTTGTCGCCATTGTAGGCAGGACCTGGTGCTCTCTTCTGGGACCCAAATGCTCTTGCTTTCATGGGATGCTTTGTCGGTTCTTTGGAGACTTCCCTGAGGACTTTGCACTGACCATTCCCAGGTGTGGGCGAGGGCCTCTGGTTGGCTGCTTGCCACCCCAAACCGCTCTCTCAGAAAGTTTGCATGTGTGGGTGTTGCCTCACCCTGGCGGGCAGACCTTGCACTGGGCCTTCAGGACACCAATAGCCAGCTCCCCCACAGCCCGCTGTCCCCCACGTGGTGCACAGCATCTCTGGGCTCTCTTCTCTGAGAGAGTCCGGTATACTCTCTGCATCCTTAAGTTCAGAGGACCCACATTGAAAGCTTGATTTGGGGGCTGGTAAGTGTGTCTCATACACTTATATAGGCTGGAGGTGACAAAGTGAGAGAAACAGATCTGGCGCTGGGCCATGGCCTTCAAGTCCTCTATGACAACAGCAGGAGAATCTACACAAAGAGCAGTGGCAGCTGACCCTGTACGGTGCGGGACATACGCCAAGTATTTTCCATATACCACTGCTCTCATCTTCATCACAGCCCTGTTCTCTAGGGCAGGGGTCCCCAGCCTCCGGGATCTACTGCCTGATGATCTGAGGTGGAGCTGATGTAATAATAGTAGAAATAAAGTGCACAATAAATGTAATGCACTTGAGTCATCCTGAAACCATCCCCCGGCTTCCGGTCTTCCACAAAACCAGTCCCTGGTGCCCAGAAGGTTGGGGACCGCTGCTAAGTTTGCTTGCCCTCCCTGACTTTACAGACGAGGGCACTGAGACACCGAGAGGTGAAGGAACTTGCCCCAGATCTTACAGCTTAGGAAATCCCAGCGCAGCATTAGAACCTAGACAGTGTGCCACTAGTATCTATACATACTCTCACATTTCTCTTTAGGATGCGGAGTACTTGTCTAGCTTTGGAGTCTCAGCCAAAATTGAGATAACAAAAATCTCTCCTTTAACATCTAATCAAAAAAAATGAAAGTGTCCAATAAGCACTGATTATGATTGTATTGGTAGAGTCATTTCTGTGGCTGCTGCTACTGTTGTTAGGAGGTTGTGAGCTGTTGGGCCCTGGCGAAGTTGGCGAGGTTGGCGATGTTGGAGATGCCCAAGGGACTGCAGCATCTTGTTGGGGGTGGGTGTTGATGGCTGTTCAGGCTCTGCTACCCTGAGTGTCACTGATGGAGTGTCACTCCTGGGAAGAGCTTCATTTCACACAACAGGCATTCCACACACATACATACCCACAAATGTACACACACATGCACACATGCCTGTACATACACATGTACACTCACACAGTCGCTCATGTGCACAGGTACATACACACATGCAAATACTCACATGCACACGTTCACACACAGCCCTTTCATGAGCCCCCACTGGCACTCTATCTCCCACTGAGACCTGGACAGACAACTGGTGACTGGCTTTGGCCAGGTGACTTAGGGACAGTTAGGACGGGAAGAAGGAGCACGGTCACGGGGCATAAACTGTGCCAAAGGGCATGGAGATCAGGTGACGGGATCACGGAAAGCTGACTTGCTGTGGCCTGGCTGCTTGCCCTGCGTCAGACAATGCCACCTCGCTGGTTGACTCAAGACAAACCTGAGCCTCTGTAGGGGCAGGCCCAAGAAGACAGACGGTCAGGTGGGCTGTTTGCAAGCTACTCCTCTGCGGGCCCCTTCACCAGCATCGCAACTTCGCATCCACCTTCGGTCACTGACATTAATTCAGCTCCACTACATATGCAGCTCTGAGAGTTTAGGAACACACGGCTTCTGCCCTGAGGAATCCACACTGTGAGGGGAGGGAAAAACAAGCAGGCAAACATTTACAATTCAAAGGAGTGATTGTCAAGTAGACTAAGTGCCTGGGATGGTCTGGAAATGGAGAGATACTGAGAACTTATCTGAGTTTAGTAGCTAGAAGCTTGATTTTTGGAGTCAGATGCTCTAGTACCATGTGCTAATGTACTTAACCTACTTACTTTGTAGGGTTATAAAGATTAAAAAGGAGATGTATGCAAAAGAAAGGGAAAGTGTCAGTCACTTGGTCATGTCTGACTCTTTGCAGTCCCATGGACTGTAGCTCACCAGGCTCCTCTGTCCAGGGGATTCTCCAGGCAAGAATGCTGACGTGGGTAGCCTTTCCCCTCTCCAACGAATCTTTCTGACCCAGAGATCAAACCTGAGTCTCCCACATTGCAGGCAGAGTCTTTACCATCTGAGCCACCAGGGAAGCCCAAGTCATAGCCAAACGCTGAGTATCAACTATGACCACCATCACCATCATCATTTTGTACCAAGTGATCACCAAGTCCACTAATGACCAGAGCCTCTCAAGGGGGCCTATCTCATTAATGCCCTGGGTCTGCCCTAAAAGCCTAGTGAGGAGTGGAGATATTTGTCCTCAGCAAACTTAGCAGGCACTTGAGTCCTCCGTGTGTTTGTGGGCGGGCCTTTCTCAGGCTGCTGCAGATCTGATCCTGCTGGGGATCAGACTGGTTGACCTCTAAGACTACTTCCAAATAGAAGAGGCAGTGATGCTCTCACACTCTGGAGACATTTTCAAGGACAGCCCAAAGGAACAACTGGGAAGTTTCCAGCTGTTCCACTCCCTGTCCCTGGCTCTGCAACTCTCCCGCCCACAGCTTGCCCACAGCTTGCCCAAGCCTGTCCACAGCTCAGGGTCCTCAACCCCTGGCCTTTGTTTGTGCAAATAGTGAAAGCTGGTGAGATATTTAGATCTGTAAGTGCCCTGGGCATTTCCATGTATGGCTGTACCCTCTGAAGTCCTAGCCCAGAGCTCCAAGGGTTTTCAAGAGTTGACAAGGAAGTCGGAACAATCCTCTGTATGAGAGGGTGCCAAGTGCACGGATGCTGACAGGAACAGAGGGAGCTGATGCCAAGAGGAAGTTGTGTGGTGTCAGGCTGCTGATAGCCCAGAGGACAGGGGAGGTCCCACTACTGGGTGAAACCTGTCTGCCTGCCCTGCCCTTGTCATACCTGTGGCAGCTCTTGGTGATGTCCAGAACTTTATGGGGAGCTCTCCCTTCATGGAGACAGATAAAATGTCTGGTGTGGCTTTCAACAAGCCAAGTTCCTTGATTTTGCAGAGCTTGTTGCTTTGTTCCTGGACATAGCGCCGGGCTCTGCAACTTGTAGGAAGGGATCGTCCAGCATGTCCTGTTCCCTTGTGCTATTTCTTTTCCAGGTACCTACTCTCTGGCCATTGCACTGGCCCTCTGAGTATTTGTCCTTTAGGGCAGTGCTAGGGAGAAATAAAACACATATCAGTCTTTTCTGATAATTGTGCAGTGACAAAGGCCTGGAGTTTGTGGTCAAAAGCATTGGAATGGAACCCCATGTCCCTGCCCATAAGTGGTCTAGTGACTCTAAGCAGTGACTTAACTTATGGAGACTCAGTTCACAAGGAACAACAAAACGAGGGGATAACGAGACGTACCTTTAGTATGACAGCTGGGGTCCCCAGACTGGGTCCTGTGCTTTTAGATGCTGCTGCTGCTGCTGCTAAGTCGCTTCAGTTGTGTCTGACTCTGTGCGACCCCAGAGACAGCAGCCCACCAGGCTCCGCCGTCCCTGGGATTCTCCAGGCAGGGACACTGGAGTGGGTTGCCATTTCCTTCTCCAATGCATGAAAGTGAAAAGTGAAAGTGAAAAGTGAAAGTGAAGTCACTCAGTCGTGTCCAACTCTGTGTGACCCCAGAGACGGCAGCCCACCAGGCTCCCCCGTCCCTGGGATTCTCCAGGCAAGAACACTGGAGTGGGTTGCCATTTCCTTCTCCAGTGCATGAAAGTGAAAAGTGAAAGTGAAGTCACTCAGTCATGTCTGACTCTTAGCGACCCCAGGGACTGCAGCCCACCAGGCTCCTCCATCCATGGGATTTTCCAGGCAAGAGTACTGGAGTGGGGTGCCATCGCAATTGTTGATGTGCCCATGAATCACCTGCAGATTATATTAAGCTACAGATTCTGGCTTAGCATGCCTTAGGCAGGTGCTGAGGTCTTGCATGACTCATAAGTGCCTTGGTGATGCTGATACTGCTAGTCCAAGGACCACACTGAGTAGCCAGGCCTTTCAGAGCTTCTACAGGGATTAAATCAGAATATGTACATAAAAGTGGCCAGAAGAGTACTTCACACATAGCAGAAGCTCAGTTATGTCAGTCTTCTCTCCTTACCACCTTAAAAACTTTAGGAAAAGATTCAGTGGAGGAAGAAAGCTCACATGAAGTTATCAGGATGACAGAGAGAGATTCACAGAGTGATGAAGCTGCAGGGCAGGGGGTGTGGTGTGTCCAGCCAGAAGCTCCAGCAGAGGCTGCACTTGGAACCAGCTGGAGTCTGGTAAACAAGTCACACTTCCTCAGGCATCATCAAAAAAATCCACTGCAGCAGAAAATCTCAGAATGGGCCCCTGGAACTGTTAGTTTAAAAAGTGTCCTAGGTGCTATGGAGCTGTTTACTTGGCAACTACTGATCTGGTACAAACTCTCCTTTTAGAGAGGAGGTCCAGAGAGGTGAAGTGACAGCCTGGAGTCACATAGTTCGGGCAACTGTTTCTTCTTTCATTCAAGACACAGTCACTGAACAGTTACCATGTGCCAGGCGTTATTCTGGGTTCTGGAGGGCTCAGCGGTGGAAAACCCACCCCCCGTCTAGTGTGGACCTAGACACCAGACATGGACTCGGTAAATAGCGTGGATGATGACACGTGGTAATGAACACTTTTCTTCCTTGCTAAAGTAGGGGGTGCACTGGCACAGGGTCACAGGGACCTGAATTAAATTGGGAAAAGCAGAGAAGCTCATCTGAGGAGGTGCTATTTCAGTGAGACCTGAAGGGGCAGCAGGGAGAAGCCAGGGGAACATGAGCAAAGTCAGGGAGGAGGGCATCAAGGGATGCCTGTCTGCTGGCAGTGGGCAAGGGGGAGCACCCCGACTGGGACTACAGAGGCTGGCTGCGACCAGACCACTTGACTTCGGCTTTGGTGACTGTCCCAGAGGCCATGTCACCTGAAGGACAGCTTTCCTCACCCTCTCTACCATTGTTTGTTTTCTTTTTCTAAAAATTTTATTATTGGAGTATAATTGCTTTACAATGTGTTAGTTTCTACTGTACAATATGAATCAGCTTTATGTATACATATATCCCCTCCCTCTTGAGCCTCCGTCCCACCACCCTCATCCCACCCTTATAGGTCATCACCGAGCACCGAGCTGAGCTCCCTGTACTATACAGTAGCCTCTCGCTATCTTGCACATGATATTGTATATATGTCAATACTTCTCCCAAGCTCCCTTCCCCACTCTGTGTCCACAGGTCTCTATTCCTGTTCCTGCAAATAGGCTCATCTGTACCATTTTCTGCTGTTTGACAGCTTCCAGAGTCAGGCTTACCCTTGGCTCCTTCAGCTGGTCAGATCTTCTCTAACTAGTATGCCTGGTTCCGTCCACAGCAAACGGGCCCCATCAGTGCCACCCTGGTGATGACTCGCCCCATCAAAGGGCCCCGGGACATACAACTGGACTTGGAAATGATCACGGTCAACACCGTCATCAACTTCAGAGGCAGCTCTGTGATCCGACTGCGGATATATGTGTCCCAGTACCCGTTCTGAGCGCCGGGCCGCAGCCTCTGACACTGCCTCCAACTGCACCAAGGGACAGAGAAGCAGAGAAACCAGAGAGAGCACGAGAGTGAGACAGACGTGAGGCCTTTTTGGCTGAACGTCTCCTGAGGAGTCAGCATGAGTCCCGACCACGCCTCTATTATTACAGACCCATCACTTTGAAGGACATACTTCCCCAGTTTCTACGACGCAGTTATCGAAAAGCATTATCATTGGCACACTGACCTGAGATCGACGGTGATTTTTCAAGGCCTTCAGTTTATTTCCATAGTTTTCAAAGAAAATAGATTAGGTTTGCAGGGTCTGAGTCCACGTTCAAAAACTGTGAACCACTTCCTCTCACCTCCTCCAGGCCTTCTCTCTATCTCTCCTTGATTGCTTCTTTGCCAAGGCCCCCCAAAGCTCCCGGGGATTCTAGGTGTAGCTAGCTTGCTTCTTGCATGTACAGAAGGCTATAGAAAGAAGCCACAGAATGATCTAAAGGTTTTTAAAGAGTCTATTTCAAAGCCATGTCTGGTATTTTCAGCCATAAGAGTTTTAGTTGTCCTTAAATTTGTATAACTGTTTAATCCTTTCCTGTTCATTTTGATGATGATTATTGTTTTTAATCCAAGGTAGAATGCCTTCAAAAGGTCATAAGGCACATGTTATATTCTGTCTTCCCAAACCCAGTCTGCTCTCCATTTTAGTCCAGTGTTTTCTTTGAAGACCCCTTCATCATGCTTTCTTTTGAATTTTTACCCAACTGGGTTGGAAGGCAGAGGTCTCCAAACTGATTAAATATTTGAAGAGATCTTGTGTTTGGTTCATTTTGACATGGGAGATGATTCAGCCTTTGGGGTTGGTTCTAGTTCTCTTTAGTTTATTGGGTACTGGCTTGAAAAGCTCTCCAGAGAGCATGATCACCATTAAAAACATAATGGGAGTGAGGGAGAGGAGAGCATCAACTCCAAATCCTAGTCCATTTCATTAGGAGACAATGATCAAACCCTCTGTGATGTGGATTATTTCCAGGTACTTTTCCAGAACAGGAAAGTATTCAAGTTGCTTTAAATCGGTGGCCCTCACCCCTGATGGCGTAGTAGGATAACCAGTGGAGTTTTCAAGACAAAAACATGACTTCCTGGGCCTTACCCCTAGAGATTCTGATTTACTTGTTCTTAGGTAGGGCCTAAGAATTTTTAAAACTTGGTGAGTAAGTGGAGTTGAGAGTGCATTGTATAAAGAGAGGGAGACAAATGGGAGCAAGCCCTGGCCACTTTATCTTCCACATCTTTTCAGTAACTTGTTCAGTTCATTGTCCTTTTCCTAGTTAGTGACCTGGATTCCTTTCAGTCTTGGAACCCCAGCCAGGATTAAAGGGAGTCAACAGAGCAGGTCACAGATGGGAGAACGGACTGGGACAGCTGCCTTTGTGTCCCATCCCGGAGATCAAACCTGTTACTGAGTCCAGGCTCATACTGCTGGCCTCACTACAGGTCAGTAAATTGAGAGACCAGTTGTTGGGGCAAAGAATGATGACTTTGTTCCAAAGTCTGCAGACTGAGACTTTTGACGCGTATCCCAAAAACCATCTTGCCTGAGTTAGACCTCAGGCTTCTTTTATACTAAAAGGAGAGGAAGCAAAGTCAAACATTTCCTGGTTCTGGTCAGCCGCTGGAGGGGATATGTTTTCTTCCTCCCTAAAAGGAATCCTTTCCGAACCATTTCCCACTGTGCCTTCTCTGTCAGGTTCAAGGATGTTAACAGTAACACCAGCAACAAATCAACAACTGAACGGCCCAGTTTTGCAGCTCAGATGAAAAGAGCAATTTCCTACAGACTTGCCAGGTTGCAGGCCCAGCCCCGCAGAGCAGAGAGAAGAGGTGGCCCTGGGCCTGGGGCTCCCCTTGCATGTTGGAGTCCTAGGTGTCAGGAATGGGTGTGGAGTTAGAATGCTAAAGGCTTGTGTGAGCTCTGCACCAAGCCACTCCGAATGACTGATTCAGGCTCATAACACTGCTAGGATAAGGTTTCCTTTAATTTCTGAAAAAGTAGGAGGGGCAGCCTTGTCTTGGTGATTTGAGGACCCTTGGGTTTCAGAGGGGCCACCTTTGGAACCAGAACTGAGTCTCAAGGGCTTGCATTCTATTTGTTCATGTCAAGACGTGGCTTCCTGTTTCTAAGAAAAAAGGCACATAAAAGCGGTCTCAAAGGGCTTCTTGGCCTTCAGATTGCTCTTTCCAAACATAGCCTGATGAGTTCAGTGTAAATGAATCAGAAGCATGTGGGATCAATTTACCTTAAAATACACTGGGGCCTAAAAATTAAGGGAAAGATGCCTTGGGGCAAAGCGTGTATGTGCTGTAGGGCTAAACCCCAAACATTTGGGAAACAGTTTCAGAGACTCCCAGAACCCAAAAAGCTGTTGGTTTCGGCCGCCCTTTGAGAATAGTTGGGTGTCACTGTTTTCACAAGACCAGGAATAAGTCTGCTCTTCGAATCTCAGCACTGTGCCCCACTCTGCTTGAGTTTGCAGGGGCTGGCTGTTACCTTGGACCCTGAGGTATTAGGCCATTCCCCCCACCCTCCACCCCATCAGCTCTACCCCATCTCTGAGCTGGGCCGGTAGCTTGTCACATGAACCCTGCTCTGTTCAGCTCCGTCAGAGGAATGAAGGGTTATGTGGTGGAAGAAATGCCAGATTAAGAATTGGGACACCTGCAGAAGTTCTTGTGTTACCACCTAATCTTCTGGGTTCAATATGGATGAAAACTTCCATTCAGCTGCCTTTAATTCTAAAGTTCTGCGATTCCTTGAAATGTACTTTGGGGATGACAGCCAGCGTTTCCATTAAACTGCAGTTTTAGAGTTTTACAGCGGTTTGCCAATCATAACACTTTCTAATTGGCATGGAATCCACCTACCTGTTGCCTCTCAGGCCTGAGTAACGTACTTAGAAGTTTTCTTAGGTAACTGTCTTGGCGCTTGGGGTGTTATTTTCCCAGATGGTGAAAATTTTTCAGCTGGTCGGATTACTTCATTTATTTGGTGGTTTCAATGTATTTTTGTGGACTGATTGTTTACTGTAATATGTACAAACTCTTCATCTGGGTAACCCAAGAGGGTGGTCTGAGGGTCCCCCAGAGAGAGATGACATGACCAAAGAGCAACTATTCTTTTTCCTCTCTCAACACATGAAATCCTATTTGTAAAAAGTCTTCATTGTAAGAGAACACAGTTTGGTTAAGCATCCACCCAGTCCACTTGGGTTGGGCCAGTTTCTGGATTCAGAGAGATGAATGAGATAGATAGAGGTCCCGATAAGAAATTTGTGAATATCTAAGGGTTGATGCAGCCTCTGAGACAAAACTAAGTGAAATACATCGTGGTGGATGCAGTTTAGCAGTGTGAGCAAAATGATTTGGGTTAGATTTTCATAATTATTAAGACATCTATTTCATACAACAAAATTTCTTATGAATGCCCTCAGGCACGTGTTTAAAATTTAGACTAAGATGCCTCTGCTTCAGTTCAGTTCAGTTCAGTCGCTCAGTCGTGTCTGGCTCTTTGCAACCCCATGAACTGCAGCACACCAGTCCTCCCTGTCCATCACCAACTCCTGAAATTTACCCAAACTCATGTCCATTGAGTCGGTGATGCCATCCAGCCATCTCATCCTCTGTCATCCCCTTCTCCTCCTGCCCCCAATCCCTCCCAGCATCAGGGTGTTTTCCAATGAGTCACCTCTTCACATGAGGTGGCCAAAGTATTGGAGTTTCAGTCTCAGCATCAGTCCTTCCAATGAACACCCAGGACTGATCTCCTTTAGGATGGACTGGTTGGATCTCCTTGCAGTCCAAGGGACTCTCAAGAGTCTTCTCCAACACCACAGTTCAAAAGCCTCTGCTTAGGAGTTACTAAATACACTGAAAGGAAACACAAAATCAATGTTAGCCAAAAGTTTTCTCTCTCTAGGGTACTGAGGCTGGATTTTTTTCTCTCTCTAGGATATGAGGTACATACTGTGGGTATGTACTTTGAAATGCAATGTTTTCATCTCTAGGGGAAAAAAAGCAGACTTTTAGTAAAGCTCTTCATTGTTTTGAAATTGACCAACATCCATCACCTATCACAGATATACAGATTGTTCCTTCTTGTTGATGTTTTTGTTCTCAAATGTCTTAGTGCCTTTACTTAACAGATCACTGATAGCTTCATTAGAATCCCTGACATAAATAACTAAAAGAAGTTTTCTAAAAAAAAAATAATAATAATAATAACCAAGAAGCTTCAGGACAAAAAGAGTGCACTGAGGCAAGATTTATTACTTTTGTAGTGTTTTTTTTTTGTTTGTTTGTTTTTGGCCCTGGGTGGGGGAATGACAGCATCTAGTTAGAATCTTTGATTTGCTAATGATTCCTGGTGAGGAACCTTCGCCAGCATCCATCAGTAAAACTGACCGTTAGGGTGAGAAAACAGGTGTCAACACAGGAATGGTCTATTATTTTGTTGTTGGTGTCCTCTCAGAGGGAAAGACATGTTGACAGGCAGTGACTAGCAACCGTTTTTTTTTTCAGGAATTTGAAATATTCTTGAGCAATAATGTAAGGTGAATGTAGGAGTAAATTGTGCATAGATGCAAATATTAAGATCTTTATGATATCTATCAAGATTTAAGTTGGTAATTTACTAATCTGAATGGCACCCCACTCCAGTACTCTTGCCTGGAAAATCCCATGGACAGAGGAGCCTGGTAGGCTGCAGTCCCTGGGGTCTCGAAGAGTCAGACACGACTGAGCGACTTCACTTTCACTTTTCACTTTCATACATTGGAGAAGGAAATGGCAACCCACCCCAGTGTTCTTGCCTGGAGAATCTCAGGGATGGCAGAGCCTGGTGGGCTGCCGTCTATGGGTTGCACAGAGTCGGACACGACTGAAGCGACTTAGTAGTAGTAGTAGTAGGACTACCCGAGAGTCACTGGATTGCTGAATGCCATTTTAAAGTAATTTTTGTTTGGAAAGGGTTGTTTTGGTTTCAACCGAGCCTTTTTTCTAATTCTTGCTCTCCTACTTTCTACTGAGAATACATTTGATGTTGCAGAACTGGCTTCTATCACAAGATAGCTACTATACTTTCAAACATGTGTCTTGAGTTCTGAGCTTTAATGTACAAACCATTTATAACTTACCCTATTTTGGATTGCCCCTTTCTTTTTTAAGTTTATTTTAAATTGGAGGATAATTGCTTTATAATGGTGTGTTGGTTTCTGCTGTACAACAACGCAAATCAATCATAACTACACGTATATCCCCGCCCCTGTGAGCCTCCCTCCTGCCCCACCCCCACCCCACCCCCTAGGTTGTCACAGAGCACCACACCAGGTTGAACTCCCTGTGTTAAATAGGAGCACAGATCACTCTTACAGTCTTCATTCTCTGCTCTTAAAAATTTTACCGAGAAAGTACTCATCATTTAAACCAAGCTGTGGTATTTGCAAATAAATTAGCTCTTTACAGTGATCCTGTAGCCTTACATTTTTCTGTTGTCTTACTTTATTTCGTTTCCTTCTAGTTCCACATTGAAAGAGACCCCACAGAAGTGTCCACCCCAAGCTTGGCGTTTCCATAGAGCATCATCCCAGTCTTTCTGAAAAGCAGAGCTGTGGGCCAGTAACACTGCAGCAAAGGCAGCGTTTTTATGCGCAAAGGCACTATTGAAATCATAATTGGCATTTTTCAGTAAAACCACAGTTAGTCCAGAGGATCCTTTCAGATCAGAATCTAGCCAGAGTTGGGGAGAGCTAGCCCGTCTTGCTTCCTGCTTTTTTCCTGTTGGAACTTTGGAATGTATAACCTTCTCAGAGCCCTCAGTACCACTTTTAAAGACTCATGGCATCATTTTCCATCATAAAAAGCCAGGACTTTTCTTAAGTAAGTGCTGAAGACCTTGCAGGTGTGCTGCAAGAATTTGTGACCATAAGGCAGTGGAAAAGCAGCGATTTGCTCCTCTGGAGCAGCTGGAGAGATAGGGCAGGCTCTGGAAAGGAAGGAAGTTCCTTCTTCCAGCTAATCCTGAGCCAGCACACTGCTAATACTCAGCTAATAAATACTCTGCTCGTCATACTCACTCCCTCCAGCTGCAAGCTTCCATCTTGGGAGACTGCCTCAAGGCTGCTCTAGTTTGTAACTTTCACCAGATTTCACTCAGCTCCGCTCCACTCCTTTGTTGATTCCTCAACAATCTGTTGAAGGCTGGGAGATGGGAAGAAGAGGGCAAGGATGGAGACAAGGATGGGGCTTCTTTTGTTCCTCCTCCCAAATAAGAACTCCGTTTCCTCATTAGAGTTCTGAGTAAGGTTGTGGGCTTAGGGTTTGGAGAATCCTTCATTCCCCTCCTCTTTCTCCTCTCATTGCTTCTCTTTATTCTCTTCTCTCTGTTCTTTCTTTTTCCACACTCTCCCCTAACTCCTACCCCCTGATCTCCATCCCAAAGTTGGAAGTTGGTGGTAGGGTCCTGTCCAGTGAAAGCAGAGCTGGGTCCGAGTGGCAAAGTATAAAATGATGGATATAGTTTGACATCTTCTCTCTCCACCGCCCTTCCTCTTCTCTCCCAAGCACACAGAACCTCTCTCCAGTCTCTGGAACATCCTTTCCTGAGCAAAGCCATGATTTCCCTTTCCTCGTTTTTCTCCTGTCTTCCCTGCTCAAAATAGAAAGAATCTTTATCCAGTGATTTGATTCTGGGTCTTCCCTGTGGATGTTCTTCATGAGGAGTCATTCTCAGAATCTTTTCTGACCTCCAGTTTCTCCCTTCCAGGCTTGACTTCCTTCATTCCAACAACACCCCTTGGTCAGGAGCCAGGCTACCCCTACTCATTCCCAGAAATGCACTTTAAAAAAATCTTTCCGGCACTCTCTTTGTCCCTAGTCCATCTTGTCATGGTGCCTATATTCTTCATGTAGTCAGGAGCAGAGGCTGGGAAAAACTGGAGTCTGTTTAAACACAGGACAATGCACTGTCTCTAAAGACCAGAGTTTCTTTGCCCATAACAAATAACTCAACATTCTTTGTAAAATGTAGTCTAGCACTTTTCATAGATTCACAATTTATAGAATTATTTATCCAAACAATTCTCATAAAGAACATACTGCGGTTTTATGGACACTAACCTTTACTCAGATCCACCTATATCTTAGCAACCTTTTCCTATACACCCCCTTTTCACAGTGGAGTTGAGACTTAGCTGCGATTTAAAGGAGGACCCCCTTCATGGATCACAGCCTTGTCACGGCGAAGGGGCTTGTGTAACTCAATGAAGCTATGAGCCATGCCATGCAGGGCCATCCAAGATGAATGGCTCATAGTGAAGAGTTCTGACAAATCGTGGTCCACTGGAGGAGGAAATGGCAAAACACTCCAGTATTCTTGCTGTGAGAACCCCATGAAAAGTATGAAAAGGCAAAAATATATGAAGCTGAAAGATGAGCCCCCCAGAATGGAAGGTGTCTAGTACGTTACTGTGTATGAGCAGGGGGCAATTACTAACAGCTCCAGAAAGAATGAAGCATCTGGGTCAAAGTGGAAACAACTCTCAGCTGTGGATGTGTCTGGAGGAACCAAGAACGCTGGGTCCATGAATCAAGGTAAGTTCAATATGGTCAACCAGGAGATGGCAAGAGTGAACACTGACATCTTAGGAATCAGTAAACTAAAATGGAAGGGAATGGGTGAATTTAATTCAGATGACCATTATATCTACTACTGTGGGCAAGAATCCCTTGGAAGAAATGGAGTAGCCCTCATAGTCAACAAAAGAGTCTGAAATGCAGTACTTGGTGCAACCTCAAAAATGACAAAATGATCTCGGCTTGCTTCCAAGGCAAACCATTCAGCATCACAGTAATCCAAGTTTACACCCAAGCCATTGATGCCGAAGAAGACTGGTTCTATGAAGACCTACAGGACTTCGCTAATGGCTCAAATGGTGAAGAATCTGCCTGCAATGCGAGAGACCTGGGTTCGACCCCTGGGTGGGGAAGATCCCCTGGAGAAGGGAATGGGTATTCATTCCAGTATTCTTGCCTAGAGAATTCTGGACAGAGGAGCCTGATGAGCTACAGTCCATGGGGTCACAAAGAGTCAGACACAACTGGGTGACTAACACACACATACACACACACACACACACATGAAGACACACACCTTCTAGAACTAACACCGACAAAAGATGTCCTTTCACCATAGAGGATTGGAATGCAAAAATAGGAAGTCAAGAGATACCCAGAATAACAAGCAAGTTTGTCCTTGGCACACAAAATGGAAAGTTTTATTGAGAAAATATGCTGATCATAGCAAATACCCTTTCCCAACAATCCAAGAGACTACTCTACACATGGCCATCACCAGATGATGGTCAATACCAAAATCATATTGATTATGTTCTTTGCAACTGAAGATGGAGAAGCTCAATATAGTCAACAAAAACAAGACCAGGAGCTGACTGTGGCTCAGATCATGAACTCCTTATTGCAAAATTCAGGCTTAAGTTGAAAAAAGTAGGGGAAACCACTAGACCATTCAGGAATGACCTAAATCAAATCCCTCATGATTATACAGTGAAAGTGACAAATAGATTCAAGGGATTAGATCTGATAGAGTGCTGGAAGAACTATGGATGGAAGCTTGTAACATTGTACAGGAGGCAGTAACCAAAACCATCCCAAAGGAAAAGAAATGCAAGAAGGAAAAATGGCTGTCTGAAGAGGCTTTACAAATAACTGAGTAAAGAAGAGAAGCAAAAAGCAAGGGAGAAAGGGAAAGATATATCCAGCTGAATGAAGAGTTCCGGAGAATGGCAAGGAGAGATAAGATGGCCTTGTTAAATGAACAGTGCAAAGAAATAGAGAAAAATAGAATGGGAAAGACTAGAGATCTCTTCAAGAAAACTGGAGACATCAAGGGAACATTTCATGCAAGGATGCGCACAATAAAGGACAGAAACATTAAGGACCTAACAGAAGCAGAAGAGAATAAGGTGGCAGGAATACATAAAAGAACTATGCAAAAAAGATCTTAATGACCCAGATAACCATGATAGTATGGTCACTCACCTAGAGCCAGACTTTAGGAAGCATTACTATGAACAAAGCTAGTGGAGGTGACAGAATTCTATCTGAGCTATTTCAAATCCTAAAAGATGATGCTGTTTAAGTGTTGCACTCAATGTGTTGGCAAATTTGGAAAACTCAGCAGTGGCCACAGAACTGGAAAAGGTCAGTTTTTTATTCCAATCCTAAAGAAGGGCAATGCCAAAGAATGTTCAAACCACCATCCAATTCCATTCATTTTACATGCTAGCAAGGTTATGCTCAAAATCCTTCAAGCTAGGTTTCAGCAGCATGTAAACCGAGAACTTCCAGATGTACAAACTGGGTTTAGAAAAGGCAGAGGAACCAGAGATCAAATTGCCAACATTCCTTGTATCATAGAGAAAGCAAGGGAAGTTCCAGAAAAGCATCTGCTTCATTGACTATGCTAAAGCCTTTGACTGTGTGGATCACAACAAATTGTGGGAACTTCTTAAGAGATGGGAGTACCAGATTACTTTACCTGTCTCCTTAGAAACTTGTATGCAGGTCAAGAAGCAACAGTTAGAACTCGTCCGGGCATAGAACAACAGACTGGTTCAAAATTGGGAACAAAGTACATCAAGGCTGAATGTTTTCATCTACTTATTTAACCTCTATACTGAGTACATCATGTGAAATGCTGGGCTGGATGGATCACAAGCTAGAATAAAGATTTCCAGGAGAAATACCAACAATCTCAGATGTTCAGATAATACCACTCTAATGGCAGAAAGTGAAGAGGAACTAAAGAGCCTCTTTATTAGGGTGAATGAAGAGAGTGAAAAAGCTGGCTTGAAATTCAAATTTAAAAAAACTAAGATCATAGCATTTGGTCCTATCACTTCATGGTAAATAGAAGGGGGAAAAGTGGAAGCAGTGACAGATTTTCTTTTCTTAGTTTCCAAAATCACTGTGGATGGTGACTGCAGCCATGAAATTAAAAGACACTTACTCCTTGCAAGGAAAGCTCTGACAAACTTTGACAACATATTAAAAAGCAGAGACATCACTTTGTTGACAAAGATCTGTATAATCAAAGTTATAGTTTTTCCAGTAGTCATGTATGGATGTGAGAGTTGGACCCTAAAGAAGACTGAGCGCTGAAGAATTGATGTTTACAAATTGTGGTGCTGGAGAAGACTCTTGAGAATCCCTTGGACTACAAAGAGATCAAACCAGTCAGTCCTAAAGGAAATCAACCCTGAATATTCATTGGAAAGACTGATGCTAAAGTTGAACCTTCAATACTTTGGCCATCTCATGCAAAGATCTGACTCATTGGAAAAGACCTTGATGCTAGGAAAGATTGAAGGCCAAAGGAGAAGGGAGCAGCAGAGGATGAGATGGTTAGATTAGCATCACTGACTCAATCAACATGAATTTAAGCAAACTCCAGGAGATTGTGGAGGACAGAGGAGTCTGGCATGTTGTGGTTTATGGGGTTGCAAAGAGCCAGACGTGACTCAGTGACTGAAAAACAGCATAAAGGATGACCAAGAAATCTGCAAGCATAGGAAGGAAAGGACACTGAAAAGACCAATGTGGCTGGGGCAGAGGATTCAGGGGTGTCAGTATGGCAGACAGCAATGAAATTTTTTACATTACTGATGGCCTTGCTCATCTAAATAAGTTTGGACTTTGTGTAGAGGCCAGAATTTACAGAACACTAGTCCATGGAGATGCCAATAGTGCTCCAAGACTGAAGAGATAACTTGCTTAATAGATTTGGGAATCTGAATTCTGAATCCCTTTTAGAAAGATTCACAATTGACACTTGAACATTAAAGCCTCTGAGAAGTCCTACAATGAAAAGGACAACTGTTTAATTATTGTATAAAAGTGAATGAGACTTATTTCCAAGGGAATTGTGTTTTTTCCCCAGAACATCAACATCTGCAGGGATAATTTTCCTTAGAGTTTGGGAATTGCTACTGTCTGCTATAGGAAGCTATGGTAGGGTTTTTAGTTTATTTTGTTTTGCTTTTTAAGCAAAGAGACGTGGTCTTATTTTTAGGAAGATCACTTTGGAAGTGGTCTATGGAGATGAGAGAAATGGGCATCAAGAAAAATACTGAGTTGTTCACATAAGAGATCATTATCTCTAAATTGATCTTTCTAGAGAGAAGGCTGTTTAGTCCATTGCTTAAAAGTCTTTACTGACTACCCTCTTCCCATAGAATAATGTTCAAACTCTTAAATGTAATTGACAAAGCTTTCCAATGATCTGGTTCCTGCCCACCTGTTGGGCTCCATCTCCTATCACTTTCCTCTCCTTTGTAACAAATTCTCAAACAATGTCCCTACCTCTCTGCTGCTGCTGCTGCTGCTAAGTCACATCAGCCGTGTCCAACTCTGTGTGACCCCATAGACGGCAGCCCACCAGGCTCCCCCGTCCCTGGGATTCTCCAGGCAAGAATACTGGAGTGGGTTGCCATTTCCTTCTCCAATGCATGAAAGTGAAAAGTGAAAGTGAAGTCACTCAGTCGTGTCCGACTCTTAGCGACCCCATGGACTGCAGCCTACCAGGCTCCTCCATCCATGAAATTTTCCAGGCAAGAGTACTGGAATGGGGTGCCATTGCCTTCTCTGCCCCACCTCTCTAGCCAACCTGAAAGGCTTAAATGTTCCCTCCAGCTGTTCTTGCTAGAGCTCTTCTCATTGGCAGTGCTTCTCTTTGTCCACTTGCTGGATGCCTATTCATCTCTCAGTTTTCTCCTAAGAGGTCAACTCCTCTCTGGGTTTTCCAGACCCATCCCTGAAACCCTGGAACTGCACTGCTCACTCTGAACCCTACTCCTTTGTAAGATGAAATGCTCCTTCTGTGTTATCTGTGTTTCTGTGGTTGTGATTCCCACATGGAGTTCTAAAATGCAAACTCCTTAAAGACACCCTATGCATGTTGCTCATCACTATAGACATAAGGGCTAGCATAGTGTCTGTCTGGCCCAAAGTAGGGGGTCAGGGTCATTCAGGTGATATGATGATGGGAATTGACAAGAGAAAATGGAGAGAAGGGGAAAGAGTATAGAGAACTGTAGTGAAGTGAAGTGAAAGCCACTCAGTTGTGTCCAACTCTTTGCGACCCCATGGACTATACCGTCCATGGAATTCTCCAAGCCAGAATACTGTCATGGGTAGCCTTTCCCTTCTCCAGGGGATCTTCCCAACCCAGGGGTCGAACCCAGGTCTCCTGCATTGCAGGCAGATTCTTTACCAGCTGAGCCACAAGAGAAGACTTCCTCATTCTCGGTAGTAGATGGAATCAATAGGTCTTGGTGACTTACTGGGTGTGGAGGCTATGGAACTAAGGCACACCCTGACCCAAGTCAAGGAATACCTCAGGAGGAGGAGTTTGGGGAATGGGGGAAGATGAACTCCATTTTAAACTTGCTTCTTTATTTTTATTTATCTGTGGCATACAATTTATATACAGGGAAGTGCCTGTATCTTAATTCCACAGTTAGATACCCTTGGGCAGGTAGAATCTGCTGAATTTGAGGTGGCTATGACACATCCAGGTGGAGGTCTTCTGAAGATGGTCAGAAGTGTGTGTTGGACAAGAGAGTTTCTTACTAGAGATTGAGTTCTCAGGGTCCTTTGAGATGTGGTCTTGGGGATGCAGATGAAGTGGCTCATTGGAGATGAGAAGCTCTGGAGAACTACCCCCTACTCCTTTTTTTTGGCTTTGGCTAGTGGCGTGTGGAATCTTAGTTCCCCGACCAGGGGTCGAACCCGCATCCCCTGCAGTGAAAGTACAGTCAACCACCTGATGAGCAAAATCCCCCAAGGACCCATTTTTTCACTTAAATGACCAAACGTACTCATGAAAACAGTCATCCACTCACTGCAAGTCTGTCAATTACTTCCTGAGTGAGTGACAGTCCTCCTATTCCCAGTAATTATGGTCAGTACATACCACACCTGAGGGAAAAATGCTAAGATAAAACAAAGATGACTCATAGCCTATATCAAAACTGAAAATTATACTAACCATGCCATCTATTAGCTTCTGAAACAGAGAGTCATTTTCTTATTAACCCATTAATAAGATAATTAATAAGGCAAGTAAATATTCTTGATTGGAGGTTAGCATTCATTTCCTCCTAAAGTATACTGCATTTAATTAAATGTGTAAGAAAAATTCTGTTGGCCTTAGGAGTTATGGTGATATGGTAGGCATATCTCTAGTGTGGAAGTCTAGACATCTTTGGTTCCTTTCTCGCTCTCTCTGGAAAAAGAGAGAACTTTTCTAGGTCTCTTGACCCAAGGCAAGACACTTGGCCTCTCTGAATCTCAGATTTTTCTTGTAACCTGCAAAAAAGATTAACTCTAAACTCAGTATTCACTTAACTCAACAAATGTTTTTCAAGTTTCTACTCTGTTCTTGGCTTTGGACCTGCTAGCCATTGCTCTCAATTCGAAAGCATGCCTATGTTTTTTCTGCTGCTGCTGCTAAGTCACTTCAGTCATGTCCGACCCTGTGCAACCCCATAGACGGCAGCCCACCAGGCTTCCCCATCCCTGGGATTCTCCAGGCAAGAACACTAGAGTGGGTTGCCATTTCCTTTTCCAATGCATGAAAGTGAAAAGTGAAAGTGAAGTCGCTCAGTCGTGTCCGACTCTTTGTGACCCCATGGACTGCAGCCTACCAGGCTCCTCCATCCATGGGATTTTCCAGGCGAGGGTACTGGAGTGGGGTGCCATCGCCTTCTCTGGTTCTTTATGCTAGAAGATGAAAAAGGGAGATATGCACCCCTCAGGTTCTTTATAGGAATTTTTTTTTTGGCTCAGACAACTGGGTGTAATAGCATCCATCTGGGGAGGCAGAGGGAACACTGGGATTGGAGTTGAATGGACCTGGATTTGGGTCCTATTCTGCCACTTACTAGTTTGCAACCTGGAATAAGTTGCCTAGGTTCTTTGAGTCTTAGTTTCCTCATCTATGAAATGGAGATAATGATACCTCCTTGTTTTGAGAAACAAGATGATGTGTGTGGAAATTCTTGCTGATATTCTTCTCTATTGTCCTAGCAGAAAAGCAATTGCCCTTTGACTTTCTTCACCTCAGATATTGCAAATATCCAAGTCATTTACCCAAGTGATAACTCACTTTATAAACAGTTCCTGGAACTTGAAGGACCGAAGTGCCCTCACTTCCCTCAGCATATGCTCAGCAGTTTCTTTCTCATTCCATTGCATTTCATTTCACTCCATGACTTGAAATCAGGTCCATTTCAGCTTCACTTTCTACAAGTGGGATGTGGTTTCTAGCAATATTTTCATTCTCCCAATACACCATGGATGTCTTAGGGAGGTCATTTTAATTGAAATTTATTAGTAATTCCTCTACATAGACAATGACAGCCAAAAGGATCTAGAAATCATGCCATGACATCAATGAGGAATCCAAGGCTAGGAATAGGGGATTTACTTGCTTCAGGTAACCTGGTGGTATATTGGCATAGAGGTCTCCTGATTCTGGGTCTAGTAGTTCTCTTTCCCCTAAATCACAGAATCTTTGCTGTCCTGAACTATTTCAGTTGTGTCTCAAGTGATCTGAAAGCTATTTGCTTAATCCACAAGGGTTCTCCTTGCCCTTCTGTGCTGAAAGACATTCACTAATTTAGACCATCGTCATACTCTTGCCTGGAAAATCCAGTGGATGGAGGAGACTGGTAGGCTGCAGTCCATGGGGTCCCTGGGAGTCGGACACCACTGAGTGACTTCACTTTCACTTTTCACTTTCACGCATTGGAGAAGGAAATGGCAACCCACTCCAGTATTCTTGCCTGGAGAATCCCAGGGACGGGGGAGCCTAGTGGGCTGCCATTTATGGGGTCATACAGAGTCAGACACAACTGAAGTGACTTAGCAGCAGCAGCAGTGGCATGTCCTTTCATGAATTCAGTAAGATAAACTCTGGCACAGTCAGGGACAGCAAAAACCGCAAAGAGACAAGAAGTATGCGGTAACTCAAACTAGAGTTGAAATAGAATATACATCATCAGAAAAGAAAAGATATCAGGGGCCTTGGGTGGAAAATGGACTTTGGCCTCTTTAGTCCACAGAACACTGATACAGAGATAGAAGCAACTAGGGTTTCCACATGTCACTCTGGTCTTTGAAACGGATTAGGGTTATGAGCACATCGCCATGGTATGGACAGCTCTGGGTGACTGTGGAGGCAATTTTTGGTGACATTACATAAGGAAGGGGATAGGCTACCCACACACCTCTCCCTCCCTCCCTCTCTTTCTTCTCTAAACTTCTCTTAGGCACTTTAAATATACCAGGCCTTGCCTTAGATTCTTAACCCTGCTTTCTTTTTCCTTGGTCTCCGTTTAAAAACTCATACGTCTTTCTTATTCATCTCCCCACCTTTTTTCTTTTGTTGTTCTTCTTTACCTCTCTGTCTTCCCCTGCTCCAGACCTTTTTCTTTGACTGATAATCCAGAGGGCTTCCCTGGTAGCTCAGCTGGTAAAGAATCCACCTGTAATGCACAAGACCCCGGTTTGATTCCTGGGTTGGGAAGATCTGCTGGAGAAGGGATAGGCTATGCACTCCAGTATTCTTGGCTTCCCTGGTGGCTCAGATGGTAGAGAATCTGCCTGCAATGCAGAAGACTTGAGTTCAATCTCTGGGTTGGGAAGGTCCCTGGAGGAGTGCGTGGCAACCCACTCCAGGATTGTTGCCTGAAGAAACCCCATGGACAGAGGAGCCTGGCGGGCTACAGTCCATGGGGTCACAAAGAGTCCGACATGACCTAATGATTAAAGCACAGAAGTTAGCTGTGGTCTCCTGGCCCATGAGATCTAGGTAATATTGGCTTGAACTCCTCGTTTCATGTCCTGTAAAATTCCAAAGTCTTTCTAGATTTCTGAATGTTATTGTGGGAGGTGGTCACCTCCAACTTCAAACTCTGAAATTTCTGAATTAATTCATTTGTTGCATAGGCCATTTGACCACCAACATGGCAGTTGATTCTGACATGAAACTGCCTTGCACTTGATTTGATACACAAAAAAAAGAGGAAACATGGTAGTGGATTGAATAGTGTCCCCCCAAATTCATATCTGCCCAGAACATCTGAGTTGACCTTATTTGGAAATAGGGTCTTGGCACATATAATCGATCAAATTGAGATCATACTACTCCAGGAGCCTCCAGAAGTTGGGTGAGGGCAAGGAAGGCTACTTCCCCAGAGCCTCAGAGGGCTCACGGTCCTGCTGACACCTTGATATGGGGATTCTAGCACTCCAGTGTTCTTGCCTGGAGAATCCCAGGGACGGGGGAGCCTGGTGGGAGGCCATCTATGTGGTCACACAGAGTGGGACATGACTGAAGCAACTTAGCAGCAGCAGCAGTTTCCAGAATGGGAGAGAACAAGTTTCTGTTGTTTTAAGCCACCCAGTTGGTGGTGACTCGGTAGGTTGTCAACTTTACTGAGGATTTGAGAATAGAGCATAGGACAGAGAGTGATCTACATTTCAGTTCTCCATTTCTGCTCTTTCACAAGCTCCTCTGCCATCCCCCATCCCCACCCCATCTGCCCTGCATTCTTTCTCTTATGTTCAACTTGATCCTTGTCCCTCCTCCCCCAAAAGTCCATGAATTCCAAATTCATCTTGCTCTAAGATATAGAACACTTACTCTCAAGCTCAGTTCCCAGCCCACCATTCAGGCCAAAACCCCTCCAAATGCTCAGCTGCACAAAGCACTTTGTAGGACTACTGGCCCCTCTTAGAAGAAAGAGGTGGATTTTGAAAAATGATTTCTGTACCCCTTTAAGAAGACATGTTTCTTCTTTACTTCCTGTCCTCCAGCCTGTTAGACCCAGTGGTTAAGCCTGTCAGCCTTAACCCTCACCCTACCCTTTAGTATGCTCGAGTATGGACTGTGAAAGTTGAGAGGGATGGTTACATCTGTCATCAGCGGCTGCTGCCCTTGGCACTTTGTGCTAAGTTGCTCAATAGTGTCTGACTCTGCGACCCCATGGACTATAGCCCGCCAGGCTCCTCTTCCGTGGGGATTCTCCAGGCCAGAATACTGGAGTGGGTTGCCATGCCCTCCTCCAGGGGATCTTCCCAACCCAGGTATCAAACCCAGATCTCCTGCATTGCAGGCAGGGTCTTTACTGTCTGAGCCACCAGGGAAGCCCTGGGCACTTTGGGGAAATGCTAAAACATTCAAGCCCACCCTGAAGAATAACTTGGAAGACCAAGCTTGGCTTTTCTTCTTTAAAAGCTTTCTTCAACTTGTTCGATCTCTCCCACCTTCTAATAATAATCTCTTGCATTCTATTTCCTCCTCCTCTCTCTATGTGTTTCCTCTTCTCCCATGTTTCTATAGGAATAGTGCTTTTTAACATGTTCTGTCACCCTCATCATTCTACTTCTTTTTTTTAATGCTTGTAAATTTCTAAGACCCGTGGGATGGTTGTTCTCTTCATTTTTTTATAGGATATAAGGAAAATCAAGCCCAGAAGTAAAGTAAATGGCCTAAGATCATCTGTGTTTAAGTGACAGAACTTGTCCAAAACCACAAACCAGTGCCCTTCCTGCCAATGTCATGGCCTTTCTTCAAGTGGTTGTGAACTGGAGCCTCAGCCTGGAAAAATCCACCTCATTTAGACTGTGTATGTGTTAGTCACTCAGTCGTGTCCGACTCTTTGCAACTTCATGCACTGAAGCCTGCCAGGCTCCTCTGTCCATGGAATTCTCCAGGCAAGAATACTGAAGTGGGTTGTCATGCCCTTTTTCAGGGGATCTTCCTGACCCAGGGAACGAACCTAAGTCTCCTGCATGGCAGGCAGATTCTTTACCATTTGAGCCACTAGGGAAGCCCTAGCCATCTTCTTGTTGGAATGAGAGCTCTGGATATGTCAGTTTGATTCCCTTTAGACATTGCTCTGTGTTTTTAAGACCAGATTTCTAGCCTGATTTTAAATTAAGCTCATTAATTGGTTTGAAGAACTTTGTATTTTGACTTGAGCTTCAGAGAAATAATCTTACTAGGTTACACGAATATTTTGAAACTCAGTCCTTACTTTTTTTTAATTCAATAAAAGTTTGCACAAACAAAGCATCCCACAGGAGAAACTTGTGCCAGGTCCCAGATGTTTAACACGTTTGCTTCAGATATTGGAGTTCATGGCCTCTTGTGCTTGTTAAACCAAAAAATGTAAGACTATGGAAAGGATTTTTAATATCTAGGAGTGCTGCAAGGTCAGGCTGGATTCTGGGCAATGGCAACAATTCAACAACCATTTTAAACACAGATTGTGTGTGTGTGTAATTTTTAAAAGAAATCCAATTAGACAGTTCAATAAGGGGGAGAATGAACTCTTTAGGCTTGATTCAATGCCAGTTCATTTTGGTTGATCTATGCAAAAATGCTTTAAAAAAAGTTCATTTTCTAATTGTGACATTGACTCTCTAATTTGTAATCACTCACTCCGTTATTTCCACATTCTGTCATTTCCACATTACTCTCTTGGTCAATTAGTCACTATGGTTACCCTCGATACAGGGAAAGGACATGGATCCCAACCTTGATGAGAGGAATTTCAAAGAATTACAACATTATTTAAGCCATGACATCAGCCAATACATTTCCTGAAGTTTATGACTGTTCAAATTGGGTATTCTGTTATTAATAGCAGAAAAAAATTCTTATTTCTAGAATTAGTGTCATCTCAGCTGTGTGTGTGTGGCAGGGGTGGGGGTGGGGTCTTCCCACATCGTGCTAGTGGTAAAAAGCCCACCTGCCAATGAAGGAGATTTAAGAGATGGGGGTTCAATCCCTGGGTAGGGAAGATCCCCTAGAGGAGGGCATAGCAACTCACTGTAGTATTCTTGACTGGAGAATCCTATGGATAGAGGAGCCTGGTGGGCTATGGTCCATAGGGTTGCAAAGAGTCAGACTTGACCAAAGCAACTTGGTATGCATGCATGCACAGCTGTGGACAGGAGAATGTCTTATACTAATCACTCTCAAGCACAATACCAATTGTAAAATGTTTACTAGTAATTAGTTACTAGTAATTTAATACCTAGGTTTTGAAACTTTTTTTTTTTGCAAGTCAGAGAATAATCAAGCTTACCACTATAATAGTGTTAAGAGGTCCATATAGTTAAAGTTATGATTTTTCCAGTAGTCATGTACAGATGTGAGAGTTGGACCATAAAGAAGGCTGAGCATTGAAGAACTGATGCTTTTGAACTGTGCTGCTGGAGAAGACTCTTGAGAGTCCCTTGGATAGCAAGGAGATCAAACTAGTCAATCCTAAAATAAATCAACCCTGAATATTCATTGGAAGGACAGAAGCTGAAGCTTCAATACTTTGGCCACCTGATGCGAAGAGCCAACTCATTGGAAAAGACCCTGATGCTGGGAAAGATTGAGGGAAAGAGAAGGGGGAGGCAAAGGTTGAGATGGTTGGATGGCATCATTGACTCAATGGACATGCGTTTGAGCAAACTCTGGGAGATGGTGAAGGACCAGGAAGCCTGGCATGCTGCAGTTCATGAGGTCGCAAAGAGTCGGACACGACAGCGACTGAACAGCAACAACAGGCTTCTTGGAATGGATGATAAGAGGATAGAATCAGAGCAAGAAAATGGTTCATGGGAGCATTACTCCAGGTTGAGATCTATTGGCCTGGATGCCTCTTTTAGGAAGATTTGGAAGAGATTTGGAGTTTGTGTACTAAAAGTTCAAATTTATTTCCTTCTCTGCATACGCAACAGCTAAGCTAGTGAGGGTAAAGACTCGGGATCACACTTCATACTCTCTTTTTAATTCCAGTGGTCTCTTTATGGGCAAAGAGGGAATAAAGAAATTCTTCTTGATCATTGCATTGTTCTGCCCCACAGTGAACTGTAATAAAACAGATCACTTTTAAGTGTTCACTGTGTTCTTAGCATTCTGCTAGGTGTTGCAGACATAATGATGATAAGATGTGGTTCTCTAGAAACCTAGAAAATTAATAGAGGGCAATAGAAGGCAACTGGAGAGCATCACCAGGCTACTTAAAACTAAGTGCTAAACCAGGTGCACAAACCAGCCTTAGAAAGAAATAGTGAGTGAAGATGAGCCAAGCATTTTCTGGACTTCAGAAGGCACAGCCCAGGTCTGATCCCCCCTCCCCAGCCACCTCTCACTGGACCAGGGTGAACATTTGACCCAGGGGCGCTGAGCAAGAGACCAGCCAACAACCTGTGCCTTATGTGGAAACTGGCTGGAAAATACAAGCTGAGCCCATCAGATTCCTCTCCCAGGAATCCAGAAAAGAAGAAGCAGTTACTTGTCTGAGGTGGTAGACCCTGAGTTCAAAGACCTAGCAGATTTGCCATCAAGGAAATCATTGTGGAATTGTATGCAGACTACAACTCTGAGGGGCTGGAGACTCAGAGAAGTGGAAAGGATGTGTGGGTGTGAGAGACAAGCAGTCTCCTTGAGGTGAGGGGACAAGGGTAGTTGGGCTGCCTCAGGTCTTGTCCTTTCTGAGTTCCACTTGTTGCTAAGTTCCTCTGTGTTCCCATTGTTCCCTTACAGGGCTGGGACTAGGATTCCATTCTCTTTCACTTGAATAAATCTGGGTGGGTTTCTGTTACTGGTAACCATCAAGAGCTTTGTCTAGAACTAGTCAAAAATTTACAGATGAGATGGCTATATCCCTGGGCCTTGAGGAATGACTTCACTTCAGTTCAGTCGCTCAGTCGTATCCAACTCTTTGCGACCCCATGAATCACAGCACGCCAGGCCTCCCTGTCCATCACCAACTCCCGGAGTTCACTCAGGCTCACATCCATTGAGTCAGTGATGCCATCCAGCCGTCTCAACCTCTGTCGTCCCCTTCTCCTCCTGCCCCCAATCCCTCCCAGCATCAGAGTCTTTTCCAATGTGTCAACTCTTCGCATGAGGTGGCCAAAGTACTGGAGTTTCAGCTTTAGCATCATTCCTTCCAA
>NW_011494633.1:5038220-5042536 GCF_000754665.1 Bison bison bison | reverse complement strand
AGATCTAGGCCCTTAAATCTACTTCTCACTTCCACTGTATAATCATAAGGGATTTGATTTAGGTCATACCTGAATGGTCTAGTGGTTTTCCCTACTTTCTTCAATTTAAGTCTGAATTTGGCAATAAGGAGTTCATGGTCTGAGCCACACTCAGCTCCTGGTCTTGTTTTTTTCTGACTGTATAGAGCTTTTCCATCTTTGGCTGCAAAGAATATAATCAATCTGATTTCAGTGTTGACCATCTGGTGATGTCCATGTATAGAGTCTTCTCTTGTGTTGTTGGAAGAGGGTGTTTGTTATGACCAGTGTATTTTCTTGGCAAAACTCTATTAGTCTTTGCCCTGCTTCATTCCGTATTCCAAGGCCAAATTTGCCTGTTACTCCAGGTGTTTCTTGACTTCCTACTTTTGCATTCCAGTCCCCTATAATGAAAAGGACATCTTTTTTGGGTGTTAGTTCTAAAAGGTCTTGTGGGTCTTCATAGAACCGTTCAACTTCAGCTTCTTCAGCGTTACTGGTTGGGGCATAGACTTGGATTACTGTGATATTGAATGGTTTGCCTTGGAAATGAATAGAGATCATTCTGTAATTTTTGAGATTGCATCCAAGTACTGCATTTCGGACTCTTTTGTTGACCTGATGGCTACTCCATTTCTTCTGAGGGATTCCTGCCCACAGTAGTAGATATAATGGTCATCTGAGTTCAATTCACCCATTCCAGTCCATTTTAGTTCGCTGATTCCTAGAATGTTGACATTCACTCTTGTCATCTCTTGTTTGACCACTTCCAGTTTGCCTTGATTCATGGACCCGACGTTCCAGGTTCCTATGCAATATTGCTCTTTACAGCATTGGACCTTGCTTCTATCACCAGTCACATCCACAGCTAGGTATTCTTTTTGCTTTGACTCCATCCCTTCATTCTTTCTGGAGTTATTTCTCCACTGATCTCCAGTAGCATATTGGGCACCTACGGACCTGGGGAGTTCCTCTTTCAGTATCCTATCATTTTGCCTTTTCATACTGTTCATGGGGTTCTCAAGGCAAGAATACTGAAGTGGTTTGAGCAACCCACACCCGAGGCCAGGGGCGGCGGCCAGGAGGACCAAACCCACGCCCAAGGAGCCGTGGCTGCACGGGTGCAGGAGGGCCTAGAGGAGCACTCCCACATTGAAGGTCAGGAAGGGCGGTGGTAAGGAGATACCCGTCGACTAAGGTAAGGAGCAGCGGCTGCTCTTTGCTGGAGCAGCCACGAAGAGATACCCCACGCCCAAGGTAAGAGAAACCCAAGTAAGACGGTTGGTGTTGTAAGAGGGCATCAGAGGGCAGACACACTGAAACCATACTCACAGAAAACTAGTCAATCTAATCACACTAGGACCACAGCCTTGTCTAACTCAATGAAACTAAGCCATGCCTGTGGGGCAACCCAAGACGGGCGGGTCATGGTGGAGAGATCTGACAGAATGTGGTCCACTGGAGAAGGGAATGGCAAACCACTTCAGTATTCTTGCCTTGAAAACCCCATGAACAGTATGAGGCATGACTTAGGTTTATGTATTAATAAAAACAACTCCTGTGTTTGGGTTTCACAGTTTATCAACCAAGCCTGTGATTTCATAAAACAAGCCTGGCTTTTGTCATCACACACAACCTTGGTTTAAAATCCTGGCTCCTTGATCACTTTTTTGTAATCTTGGAAAGGTTACTTATCTGTAAAGTTAAGATATCTCCTCTGCAGGGTTTTTGCAAGAATTAAAATAAGTGTATGGATATGAACCATTAACACCATGATTGTTTTATGGTTGTCAATGAAGAATGGCAGCTGTTAGCATTCCAAACATATCTGGATGGGAGAAGGGTAGTAATTTTCAACCTTGTTTCCAGTAACATAAGGTGGTTTTGATTGAGGCAGTTTGTACTTCTCAACATTTTTTAAAAATATATATTTTCTTGGCCACACCACACAACACGTGGGACCTTAGTTCCCCAGCCAGGTATCGAACCCACACTCCCTGCATTGAAAGTGTGGAGACTTAACCACTGGACTGTCAGGGAAGTCCCTCAATATTTTATAAGGGAGGGTGTGTGCCTGTGCGCACACACACATTTTTTTTTTCCTTTGGCGAGGGCATTGTTTATCTCCCATGGCCCTCTTTCCTATTGAAGTTGTAGTCACTCTGTTCTTGGACTAGTTATTGTTATTCATCAGACAGGCAATATGAGATGAACAGGGGTGATGAGTTGCTCCCACTGCCAAGCAAGTTCATGTTTTGCAGGAAATGCCAAGTTGTTTCCTGCGGGGATGTTTTTCAGGAATGGAAGGACATGCTTCACTGGCCTTCACAGACCCCATCCCGTCCCCTGAGTGATGTCACCTCGTGGGGTGATAGCATAGCTGTTCAAAAGCCAGTGCATGGAGCTGTTATCCAGCTGTCCTGGAAGTGTGTTTGCATTGTTGTTGTTGTTGTTTCTTCTTCTGGTAAATGAAACCCACACCAAGTAGGAAATGGATTGCAGACCTCCCACATTTCTTCAAAAAATATCCCAACATTTTCAGTCCCTTCATAAACTAGCAGGGTAGGGGAGGCTAGTGAAAGGCAGGGAGTGGAGGGGAAAGAAGGAATGTCTGAATAAAAATGGGATTGGAAAGTGTTTTGAGACCCCCACCCCGCCACGCTTCTAATTCATATAAAGACCAATGCATATTTCAAACTAACAAATGAAGATGCAATTGTCATAAAAATATGTCTTTGCATTTTTAGTTCCTCTGCCAACCACATTTATTCATGAATTCTCCTTATGGACTTGGAGCAGATTTAAAAGAGAGAGGAAGAACGTCTTGGCATCCTAAGCTGTCTGGGGATTTTTGCTGGGCGTATGAGTTTTCCTGAAACTCTGGTGAAAGCACAAATTACAAGTGATCAAATTTCAGTTTTATTTCAAATAATGATTTTGAGTTGCGTTTGTAAACAACCGTTAATATTCAGAAGTAGCCTTCGGAAGAGCTTAAAAATCTCTCTCCTCCGTGTTGACACGTTTAGATTTTACATCTAACTGAAAGGACAGGAAAAAAAAATCAAACAGGATTTTACTGAAGATGGGAAGCTGAATCCCCTGACTTACTATTTGTCCAAGGAGACCTCTAGTGATTTGGGAGGGGAATCCTGGGCACACTGGTCTGGAACTCTGGGGCCACAATGGGGTAAGAGCACCTTCTCCACCCCAACACAGAAAATCATGATTGAAGAGTATGTCAGGTAATTATTGCTGTGTGACAAATAGTCCCCAGATGCCATGATGTAAGATGACAATCTGCTGGTCAGTTCTGATTAGTCCCACTCATCTGGACTTGTCTAGGATGATCTATGTCCCTCATTCTTCTTGGACCAGCTGGCTGGCCCAGGCAAAATTTTCTCATGGTAATGGAAAAACACAAGTGGGCAAACAGTAACATATGAAATCTCCTCAGGTCTAGCCTCAGAACTTGAACACCATTACTTCCTTCTCGTTCTGTTGGCCAAAGTAAGCACATGGCTAAACCCAAAATCAAGAGGTGGGGAAATATATTCCACTTGATGAGTGGAAGGAACTTCAAAGTCATGACAAAGGGTAGGATTCAAGGAGAGCTCAAGCCAGTTCTGTAATCTACTAAGGAGATGAAGGCCTATGACTCTGTATACTTTGTAATGGAATCACACAGCTTATCTGTGGTATTGATGATAGTAATTATAAGTTGATGCTATACATCAATCAATAGTCCTCCTAACTCTTCTAATTTTAGTTCCACATCCCTCCCCAGACAACCTTCTGATTTTCATTTAGCTTCTTATAAGGCTATTTCTGCAGGGTGTAGTGTTTTCACCTTTAGATACAAATGTCTGGGACCTGCAATAATTATATTTCTTATTTTATTTTAATAAAACAAGAAATATAATGATAATAATAAATAAATAAAATAAGAAACACAATGGTGTGATCACTGACCTAGAGCCAGACATCCTGGAATGTGAAGTCAAGTGAGCCTTAGAAAGCATCACTATGAACAAAGCTAGTGGAAGTGATGGAATTCCAGTTGAGCTCTTTCAAATCCTGAAAGATGATGCTGTGAAAGTGCTACACTCAATATGCCAGCAAATTTGGAAAACTCAGCAGTGGCCACAGGACTGGAAAAGGTCAGTTTTCATTCCAATCCCAAAGAAAGGCAATGCCAAAGAATGCTCAAACTACCGCACAATTGCACTCATCTCACATGCTAGTAAAGTAATGCTCAAAATTCTCCAAGCCAGGTTTCAGCAATATGTGAACCATGAACT
>NW_011494633.1:5036685-5037689 GCF_000754665.1 Bison bison bison | reverse complement strand
GATGGGGAAACAGTGGAAACAGTGTCAGGCTTTATATTTTGGGGCTCCAGAATCACTGCAGATGGTGACTGCAGCTATGAAATTAAAAGACGCTTACTCCTTGGAAGGAAAGTTATGACCAACCTAGATAGCATATTCAAAAGCAGAGACATTACTTTGCCAACAAAGTTTCATCTAGTCAAGGCTATGGTTTTTCCAGTGGTCATGTATGGATGTGAGAGTTGAACTGTGAAGAAGGCTGGGCGCCGAAGAATTGATGCTTTTGAACTGTGGTGTTGGAGAAGACTCTTGAGAGTCCCTTGGACTGCAAGGAGATCCAACCAGTCCATTCTGAAGGAGATCAGCCCTGGGATTTCTTTGGAAGGAATGATGCTAAAGCTGAAACTCCAGTACTTTGGCCACCTCATGCGAAGAATTGACTCATTGGAAAAGACTGATGCTGGGAGGGATTGGGGGCAGGAGGAGAAGGGGACGACAGAGGATGAGATAGCTGGATGGCATCACTGACTGGATGAACTCTGGGAGTTGGTGATGGACAAGGAGGCCTGGCGTGCTGTGATTCATGGGGTCACAAAGAGTTGGACATGACTGAGCAATTGATCTGATCTGATTTTATTTTAATAGATGGACCTATTAATATTAACAGGCCCTACTGTTTAGTTCAAACTCTAGTGAGCCTGACCAAGTCTTCTAATTTAACAGAGTTTAACTTAGTAAGCTACGGGGGAAGAGAAACAAGTTTCTGAACTGAAAAGCTGAAAGTCAGTTTCCATACTATGATAAATTCACGCTGGGAAACCAGTGGGCAACTAACCCTTGGGGAGACCTCTACCATGGTATAATTTTTTTACCCAGATTTCTGTAGTTCCTATATATAAACCCCAGCACACTGCCTTTAATAATGGAAGGGAAGAAAGTGCAATTCACATAATCTTCCTGTTGGGCAGCCAAGCTCATGCATGGTGAACCAGAGGGCTTCAATCAAGGCAGAGAACTACTAGATA
>NW_011494633.1:5034657-5036585 GCF_000754665.1 Bison bison bison | reverse complement strand
TTAGTGATATATGAATAAGATCTCACAGATTTGTGGGAGAAGCAGGGGAAGTACAGGTCTGTAGTGTGGGATTGAAGGATCAGTGAAAAGTCACTAATCAGCCCCCATGAACCCCCGGTGCAGGTGGACCTGAAGGGCCAGAACTTGCAATGAAGCCAGGAAGCCAGGCGTGTGTAACTGCAGGAGTAGTATCCAGAAGGAGTGCCATGGGAAAGTCTGTGGACTTCTGTGAGCTCTGTTGGTCTTCAGCCAAGGCCTGGAGGAGGGCCTGGGACTCTGGTGGTCAGTAGGGCCAGTGTTTAGGGGGAGAAGCTTAGACCTGGAGAAGCTTAGACCTTAGACCTGGCAAGGACAAGCTAGAACCTGCCAGCATCTCTGTTTGTCTGTCCCTATTATCACAAGGATCTTCAGAGAGTAAGAACTGTTTCGCTTCGAGTTTGCAAACTCTACCCTACTTCTTCTTTTTGGTCAATCTAGCAGAGAACAATAGAGGGAAAGAGATTTTGGGAAAAGTAGCTTTGGCTTAAACAAACTGACACAGTTTAAACCATTGCACCAAGAGTCTGGAAGAATGCAGTCATTAACTTGGGGTGTGAATCATTTCTTCCATTTCATACAGAATTCATAGGAAGTAGGGATTTAAATGTTTGTTTTATTCAGTGAGTCTGGGGGCCTTTGCTCTGGAATCCTGGGGCAATGTCACATGACGTGCTCCAGGCGTCTCTCATCCCCTCATCCTCTTTGGACCAGCATCTCAGCTTGGTCGGGCAAGTTGGTCTTGTGGTTGGTAGGAAGCCCTCTTTTTATTTTTCCTGGGTCCTCTCTTTTTTTCTTTCCTCCTTTATAATCATCCTCTGATTCTACCAGTGCAATTGCCTCCCATCTTAGGAGCTGAATATTTTTCATTTTGGCCTCCATGAAACTATCAGCCTTTTGGTGCTATGAAGTTTCATTAACTAATGGGTTTGGAGCAGGGAAGGGCTGTGGGCGAGGGCACTGAGAAAAGAGGCCCTCATCATGAATATATCTCTTGGTGGTGCATCTATGATTTTCCCACTGTTACCTTAGCTTTAAGTGGGTACCAGTTACCCAGGAAAGAAGATGATGGGCAAAGGAGAGGAAAAAAAAAAAAAAAAACTCATCCCACCACAAACAGGCCATAGTTTATTCAACTATATGTCCTACAGATTAATACACAATCTCCTTGGTAAGATATTCAAGAGCCTTCAGAGCCTATCTTTGTATTCCTATTATCCATCACTCTTTAGTACATACTCTGCTTTGAGTAGCACTGAACTTGCTGAGCCTCACTAGGAAACCCTTCAAAGTGCATGAAAGAGACTGACAAGGGCTGATAGAGATGATGAATATGATGCAATGGTGGTGCCACGCTTCTTTTCAGGTCAAGATGTCAGCATTTGGATCAGGTGACCATCGGAGAGAGAGAAAAAAAGATCTGTGTATCCATAAGGATTTTTCATTATCCATTTGGGACAATGCTTTCTTTGATCAATTTTCATGTTTCCTACACAAGGCCATTTGGTGGGTCAGACAGTAAAGAATCTGCCTGCAAAGCAGGAAACCTGGGTTCAATCCCTGGGTTGGGAAGATCCTCTGGAGAAGGGAATGGCTACCCACTCCAGTATTCTTGCCTGGAGAATCCCATGAACAGAGGAGCCTGGCAGAATACAGTCCATGGAGCTGCAAAGAGTCAGACACGACTGAGTGACTAACACTTTCACTTTCAATCAAGGCCTAGAGTAGGATTAGACGTTTTCTAGTGTTTTATGTTGGAGAAGGCAAGGCACCCCACTCCAGTACCCTTGCCTGGAAAATCCCATGGATGGAGGAGCCTGGTAGGCTGTAGTCCATGGGGTCATGAAGAGTCGGACACTTACTGAGTGACTTCACTTTCACTTTCATGCATT
>NW_011494633.1:5034389-5034557 GCF_000754665.1 Bison bison bison | reverse complement strand
AAAATTCTCTTCCACCAAACTGGTCACTGGGGCCAAAAAGTACCAAAAAGTTCGGGACCCCTACTTTAAAATACAGCATGTAAAAGAATTGCTTTCATTTTTAAAATATACTGATATATGGCAAAACCAATACAATATTGGAAAGTTAAAAAATAAAATAAAAAAATA
>NW_011494633.1:5027464-5034289 GCF_000754665.1 Bison bison bison | reverse complement strand
ACCCCACTCCAGTACCCTTGCCTGGAAAATCCCATGGATGGAGGAGCCTGGTAGGCTGTAGTCCATGGGGTCATGAAGAGTCGGACACTTACTGAGTGACTTCACTTTCACTTTCATGCATTGGAGAAGGAAATGGCAACCCACTCCAGTGTTCTTGCCTGGAGAATCCCAGGGATGGCGGAGCCTGGTGGGCTGCCATCTGTGGGGTCGCACAGAGTCGGACACGACTGTAGCGACTTAGCAGCAGCAGCAGTGTTTTATGTAATCTACATATTGTCATGTATGGCAGTATTAATCAGGGTAGATAAAGCTAGCTGGAGAAAAAAATGCCTGAATATTAGTAGTTTACACAAAAAAGTTTGTTTTTCATTCATATCACAATCCAATCAAGATCAGTGGGAGGTGGGTGGAGCTTTGTTCCATGGAGTCAATCAGAAACCAGGACCTCTTCCATCTGGTTGCATTATTAGCTTTAGTGATGGTTGTTGCTATTCAGTTGCTCAGTCATGTCTGACTCTTTGTGGACATGGACTGCAGCACCCCAGGCTTCCCTGTCCTTCACTAACTCCTGGAGTTTGCTCAAACTCATGTCCATTGAATCAGTGATGCCATGGTTAGTAATGGTTTAACAGGGGTCCAAGGTGGTCAAGGGATGGAAAGGAAAGAGACTCCCGGTTTTTAATTGTGTAGATCCAGAAGTGAAACTCCAAATTCCATTGGTGATGACTGGTCATATGACTTTACCTAGATGCAAGGGGAATAGAAAATGAAGTTTAGCTCTGAGGCCACAAGAAGGAATTAAGGTTTGATGACCATCTGTGACTCTGTTGAAATGCCACTTTCTCCCTGAAGCAAATGCTTAGGGTTGTACTTGATATACTTCAAGCACTCAAGAAAGTTTGTTGAACATCAAGTGAATAAATTAAAGAATGAATATGTATAGGTTTCTGCTGTTATATTTTTCTAAGGCAGAATATGACAAAGAAATAATTTGGAGGGAAGCAGAAATCTGTATGCCACCCCCACTGTGTTCCTACAACCATTTATATTTGTGAAATTATTTTACAAGTACTCTAGGAATTCACATTCTTTTAAAGATTTGTTTTTCATTCATTCAATAAATATTTGAGTGCTGCTATGTGAGGAGCTATGAGTATGCTCAAGAAGGAGGTGGGTTATAATTCCTGTTTATTGGTAACTCACATAGAATGAGTTTGATAGGAAAAAAGGGGGAAAGCCAATAATCACAGTTATTGAGTAGGTGCCAGGATACAGATATGAATGGATTATGAAGGAAATGTTGAGGAAGGGCACCTAATGCACTCTCAGATGGGTTTTGTGGAGTTTCATCTTCCAGAAGAAGTGATACTGAATGAACATGATCTTACCAGTGATACACATAAAATGGAAGTAAAGAGAACAGTAGTGCAAATTTGGCAATTTAGGGAATTTCAATTAATTCAGAAGGTCAAAAATGTGTGGTGGGGTTAGTTTTAGGGGAGACTGGCAATGTAGGGCTGGACTGAGTCACAAAGCATTTATAAACTGCACTAAATCAAGGAAGAATGAAGAGGATTAGGACAGGGATTAAGTGATTTGTCTCTATCAAATGAAATAAGCCGCATAGCAAAGTCTAGGCTGATGTGTTATCCAGGTCAACCTAAATCTGTTTCTCCTTATATCTGCCTCAAATAAAAGGACATTAAACATTAAAATCATTAATGTTTAACATTAAAAAAACAAACACTAAACAAAAAAATAAACCCACTCAGAATGTTGCAAACACCATCATTCTATGGGAAGAGGCATCACAAGGTCACAGAGAAAGATGTACCATATTCTCCATTAGTACATTATCAATGCAGCGTTGCCTCTGAAAGTGGAACAGGAAAGGGGAACATTTCAAAGAAAACAAAGGAACTGGTTTTGTTGTTTTCAATAAACTATCTGTCAGCCAAGTAAGTTCTTCTAATAGGCCTTTTTAGATGGAAGAAAATTAGGAGCAATTTGGGGAGCTCTTGTTTGGGGACTTCTGCATCAGTGAGGAGGTTGCTAAGGTTGTCCGTCAGGGAACCAAGCACCCCATCCAGTTCAGGAAGGACTGTTGCGCATTCATTCAACATTCACTCTCTTTTTTTTTGTTTTTAAGTATTATATTGATTGCTTCTTTATTTGGCTGCATCCAGTCTTACTTGAGGCACACAGGCTCTTCATTGCATCACACAGGATCTTTTACTGCAGTGCACAGACTCTCTAGTCGTGGTACATGGGCTCAGTAGTTGCCGTGCACAGGCTCATTTGCTCTGTGGCATGTGGGAGCATCACCTGCATTACAGAGCGAATTCTTAACTGTCAATACTGAAGGAAATCAGTCCTGAATAGTCATTGGAAGGATTGATGCTGAAGTTGAAGCTCCAATACTTTGGCCACCTGATGCAAAGAACTGACACATCGGAAAAGATCCTGATGCTGGGAAAGATGGAAGGCAGGAGGAGAAGGGGATGACAGAGGAGGAGATAGTTGGATGGCATCACCGACTCAATGGGCATGAGTTGGACCAAGCTTCAGGAGTTGGTGACGGACAGGGAAGCCTGACATGCTGCAGTCCATGGGCTCACAGAGTCGGGCACGACTGAGCAAATGAACTGAAATGAACTGGACCATCAGGGAAGTCCCCACCAGTCACTCATTGTTCATCCAGCACATTTAGGTGACACTTCTGTGCCCTACACTATGATGTCAGGTGCTGCAGGGAGTAAAAGATAGGTAAAGGTCCTTGCCCTGGAAAAGTAACACATGAATCCAGAGATTTCCAAACAAGGAAGTGCTCTACTTAAGGGTCAAATGAGAGAGAAAGTATATGTGTGTGTGTGTATGTATGTGTATGTGAAGTCACATACACACAGAATCATTTGATCCTTAAATAGAGCACATTAGCTACACACTTTATATAATACGTATTTTTAAAGCTTTAGAGTCTGAAGTCCAGAGTTAATCTAGACTCGATACTTGAGTAACTACTGCTTGTTTGACCATCAATATTTTCAGCTGTAAAACTAGGATAAAAACAGTTACATCATAATTGTGAGGCTTAAATGAGATGACTCACGTGAAAGCTTTGTGTAAAGAGTACAGAACTCTGCAAACATTTGTAATAGAATGAAAAATTACTGAAGTGAATAATCCAGGACTTTTAAGCAGTGTTTATCAAAGTGTGTTTGCTGAGACATTGAGGCCCCAGGATGCTAACTAGCATTTCTCAAGAAGAGAGTTGGTGTGGTCTGGAGGGAAGGCAAAAACTTTACACTCTTAAGGTTTCTACCTGGAACTGAGAATTAAATTGACACAGATAAACAGGAGCAAAGCACACTGATTTTTTTTTAACATGTTCATGGGCATACCCATAGGAAAATGAAGACCCAAAGAAGCAGTTAGAGCCTAACATTTAGTTATACATTAAATTGGACACAGAGCAGTAAGGAGCAAAAACGGGGGGCAACAAAGGGACTTGAGCCAGGGCAATTAATAGTGGAGAATTGAATATAAATATAAAGGTTACTTTAAAAAGGTTTCTTTGTGTAGACTTCCCCCTTCCTTGACTCTCATCTCTGGTGATAAGCCTTTTTCTTTCCTCATGATATAGGGAGGACATTGTTCACTTGGGAGTTCTATATCCTGCTTTCAGAAAGAAAAAGTAAGTTCAGAGTACCCTTCTTCCAACTGCTGATTCTCAGGTGCCTCAAAATAACAAAGTATCCCAATATTTTGGGGTGGCATATTCTGCCACTCCTCCAATCAAATAACTTGAGAAATACAGGATGATACAAAGTAAAGCACAGTTCTTAGGCCTTGAAAGCCCTGTCAACTCAAGGAGAGAAGCTATAGTCTCTCTTTCCCCAGATTAATTTGTTCTCAGGATCAAGGCATCCTCCTCCCCACCCTAACTCCCACTCTAGCAGCTAGATCCTGGAAATGAACAGAACCCATTTTCAGAAAGACTACTCTCCAGAAAGAAAATGATTACCTTAATTCGACGTTTTTGAACTGTGGTGTTGGAGAAGACTCTTGAAAGTCACTTGGACTGCAAGGAGATCCAACCAGTCAATCCTAAAGGAACTCAGTCCTGAATATTCATTGGTAGGACTGATGCTGAAGTTGAAACTCCAATACTTTGGCCACCTGATGTGAAGAACTGATTCATTGGAAAAGGCCCTGCTGCTGGGAAAGATTGCAGGCAGGAGGAGAAGGGGATGACAGAAGATGGGATGGTTGGATGGCGTTACCGATTCAATGGACATGAGTTTGAGCAAGCTCTGGGAATTGGTGATGGACAGGAAAGCCTGGTGTGCTACAGTCCACGGGGTCGCAAAGAGTCAGACAAAACTGAGCAGCTGAACTGAACTGAACTTCAATTTATAATCCATCAGCCTCTCAAAACTTAGCCGTTCATCAACAGATAATCTAGGAATTCATTCAACAACTTTCCAAGAACAGAGATTCCCAGAAAGGAAGGCAAAAAAGAAAAGGGCCAGCCAACTGTGCCAAAGTGTGCCAGATGGGATTCCAGCATAGAATGGGGCAGGACAAGTAGTGGATACCTCTGGGATTCCTTCCAAGGCACCTGCTGCTGGTAAAGTAGTATATGCATGCTCAGTCATGTCTGACTCTTTGCAACCCCATGGACTGTAGCCTGCTAGGCTTCTCTGTCCATGAGATTTCCGAGGCAAGAATACAGGAGTGGGTTGCCACTTCCTTCTCCAGGGGATCTTTTCAACCCAGGGATGGAACCCCTGTCTTCTGCATTGCAGGCGGATTATTTACCGCTGAGCCACCAGGTAAAGCAGTAGGAAACGTAAAGTCATAAGTGAAGAGTTGTGAGCTGATTCTCATTGCTTTAAATAGGATATAAACACTAAAGACCAGTAACACAAACAAAAGTTTCTTGGCTTCCAAGAAGTTTCTCTACTTGCAGAAGTATCTTCTGGCAAGAGAATTTGCTCCTTCCTTCCCTATTCAGGGAGGTTCATCAGGCGAGTGGCATTCCCACTAAACACCCCTGTCTTTTACTTCCCGTCTGATCCTTCAACATACTCCAAACCCTGCCTGGCTTCATCTTGCGGCTATGTCACTTCAGTCGTGTCCGACTCTGTGTGACCCCATAGACGGCAGCCCACCAGGCTCCCCCATCCCTGGGATTCTCCAGGCAAAAACACTGGAGTGGGTTGCCATTGCCTTCTCCAATGCAGGAAAATGAAAAGTGAAAGTGAAGTCGCTCAATCGTGTCCGACCCTCAGCGACCCCATGGACTGCAGCCTTCCAGGCTCCTCCGTCCATGGGATTTTCCAGGCAAGAGTACTGGAGTGGGGTGCCATTGGCTTCTCCGTGGCTTCATCTTAGACCCTTACAGAGGGTGTATCTGAGAACTGTGCTGGGAGAGGCGAGGAGGGAAGGATCCTAGGGCGCAGGCACCTGGCGCTCAGGTGCAGGGACGGACGGCCACGCCCCATGCCTCACGGTCCGCACGCACCTCTCGTCGGGTGGGGCGGACCTGAGGGGGCGGGGCGGAGCGGACCTGGAGAGAGGGCGGGGCGGTCTTCAGGGGACGGGGGCGGGGCCTCAGGGCGCGGCAGCGCGAGGTGACCTGAATCACGGTTCCCGCGGGCGGCGACGCCACAGCGCCCACTACCTCGAGCAGGTAACCGGCCGCGGCCGCGCGGCACTGCCTCAGCGGCGTGTGAAGCAGGGACTCCCCGAGAGCGAAGCGTGGACGCCGCGGGGACGCGGCGGGGGAGAGAGCCAGGGGGCTCAGGTGTGGGGTCCCGGGCGCTTCCTCGGGTAAGCTGTGTGGCTTCGAGCGGCCGTTGCTGGGCCCACCGGGTGGGACTCTCCGGCGGCTGAATAGCCCCCTCACCCGCAGCCTCTGGAGGCTGTGTGTGGAGCAATTGTTTTGTAGGGTTTGGTCTCCTTTAACTTTAAAAAAAAAAAAAAAAAAAGTCGCACTATTTCAGTACAAGATTCTCCTCAGCGACGCCTGCTCTTCTCGGGCCTGAGGGAAGTTTCCTCGACAACCGGAATCTCTGAGGCCTGGAGGGCAGAGACTCGCCCTGTGGAGCACTGGGTCCGCTGGGTTCACGGGTCTCCTCGTTGGGACCCCCGGGCCGGACGGAGGGGAGACCCCAGCCCTGGTGGAGCCAGCCGCGCGCCCCACTCCCTGCCCTTGGCGCGCGCTTCTGACCACCGGCTCTGAGAGCAGGGGCTGGGGAGGGCTGGGGTGGCCTCTGGGTTAAGAGGGAAGAGAAGGCTTTTCTTTTACCTGGAGAAACTGATGAGAACTGGTTAGAGAATTGTTTCTATCTGTGATGTTTCTGAAACTTTTTGAATCCGCGGAGGAGTGGTAAATACCACTTTGCTTTGAATTTTGGAAGATATGAATTATCTACCTGGCTAGTCGGACACGACTGAAGCGACTTAGCAGCAGCAACAACAGCAGCAGATTTTTAGATTTGGCTTCTGTCTCCTCCAGTTTTTTTTTCTTCTTGTTTCTTTACTATGATTTTCTTTAAATCAAGAAAATACTACCCATGAATCGTGGCTATATGGCACACGCATGGTAGGTATAGGTAAGATAAATGCCAAGACAAAAAACGCTGATTGATTCCTTTAGAACAGGGGTCCCCCCACTTATGAGATTAATGCTTGATGATCGGAGGTCTAGCTGATGTAATAATAATAGGAATAAAGTGCACAATAAATGTAATATGCTTAAATCATTCCAAAACCACCCGGGGCACCCCCCTGGCTCCCCTGCCCCGCCTCCCCCCACAC